>NC_071615.1:20187759-20494533 GCF_014839835.1 Dryobates pubescens | reverse complement strand
ATGCGGCCTTGAGCAGCTGAGTCTAGTTGAGAGGTGTCCCTGCCCATGGTGGGGAGGTTGGAGGAAATAACCTCTGAGGTCTTTCCAACCTGAGCAAACAAGGTAGCGTGATTGACATACTATCTGGTCCACCTCTTTTGAGCTGGACCTTCTTGAAGCTGCTACATTGGTCTTCCATTCACCATTTCATTAAGCTTGCACCTCACCCATCAGGAATTTCCGATTAGCAAGACCCATCTCATCCACGTCATGATCCTGACAGGCTGGTGCTGCTGCTCCTCTGAAAGGGGCGTTGATCCCAGCACTTCTCACTCATGCACACCAGCCATGGGCCATGACAGTGGCCTGTCAGCTATGGCTTGAGGGCAACCCATGCTCCCAGCAGGCAGAGTCTCCCCTAACCTCACATGAGCTAACTTGTGGCAGACAATTGGACGTCAAGGGTTGATGCAAGATGGCCAAGCCCAGGTCTTAACTGATTCTAAGTCATCTGGCCCCAGCTACCTGGTAAGAGGTTTCCCACAGGCAAATACCAGAGGAGTGATTAGTGCAAACAGAATTATTATGGAAATTCCACTGTTTCCTTTTCCATGAACTTCTAAAGAGGAGTTTTGGACCTAAAGTTAAGGACACAAGTGACTAGCCTTGGGCATTTGCCCCCAGAAGGAACAAAAATGCTATCACTCTGCCAAGCCCAGCACCAGCAGGGAGCCTGTTCTGGAGAAGGCAAAAGACAGATAACCTTTGGAGATCCCTTCTAATCCAGACCATTCTATGATTCCATGATAAAACAAAGACCATAACTACACAGACACCAAGTGGAGGCTCGCAGCTGCTCAGGCAAAACGCTCTTGGGTAGCACTTTCCCTGCCCTGAAGGGGAGGTCCTGCGGTCATCACGAGGAACAGAGGTTGCAGGCCAGGTCACCTTGTAGAGATCCAGAGCTGCTTTAACAGCAAGCCAAGCTTGACCTTAGAAATCTTTTGTGTTATTTTTTCAAGATCTCTTTTCCCCTTCCCTGGCTGAGATGCAAGCAGCAAAACTGCAAAGTCAGTCCAGATACAAAGAGCAACCACACGTGAAGGCTGAACCTGGGATTTCAGCACTGCAGCTGCTTGGCCCTCAATTTGCCACTGCAAACACCAGAAGTCTACTCCAGTGCTGAAACCATCACGAACTAACATGACTCAGGATAAGGCACTTCTGCTTCTCTGCAAAACACTTCTTCCCAGAGGTTTGTGCAAATAAAGACCTCTCTCGTGTCACTTCTTCCAGACAGCAGCTGGGTTTTGCTGGCTCTTTCAATAAAATTGCTGTGTTCTGAAGCCAGGGAACCTGCCAGCCTCAACCTGTTCTGTGGGCAGGAGCTCCTTGTCTGTGTGACATGCTGGAGGAGGATGGAGTTCCTCTGGCTTTCAAGCTTGCTAGTTCCCTTGCAGCCCCCATCCTTGTGGCACACAGTCAACAACTATTCCAACGCATTTCCTCCCTGCACCCTACAGTCTTCTCAACCCATTAAAACCATAACCTTCTCTTTCCCACCCTGAATGGTTCTAGCCTGCTAACGTGCTCCTCACATCTTTGTCCCACCTCATCCAGAGACCTGAGAGGTGCAGGAGGACCCCTCTAGCAGTGTATGCTTGGAAAGGTTCCAAACCAGAGTGGGTGCAGCTAGTCCACCGCTGTACCCACCCTGTTGCCACTCACCCATGAAGTAGCTTCGACTGTGCATGTATGACCACACTGACTGATTGCAGTGTGGACACACATCCACAGCCTACACCTAGAGCAAACAATCTGAAAAGCTACAAGGAAAAAATCAAGCCAGAGAGGACTGCAACAAATAAATGGTAAGGGCAGGGAAATCAATAGGGCAAATATTGGGTTAGGGATAAAATAGTTTATCCATATATGAAAAACAGCCTCAGAGAACAAGGCAAATGCTGACAGAAGCCCTTCCCACTTACAGGATATGTGTTTGGTTGCACATGTCAGAATGAGAAAACAGAAACTTGCATGCCAGTGTCTTCAAGTAATATTTCTTTGTGCTGGGGTGGTGTTACAGCTTCTCCCACCTGCCTGTGTGGGTGTGGGTGTCTATACACACAGAGATGTACACAGACTCCAGACTACAGGTCAGAAGGTGGCATGTCACATCCCCAGCAGCCTGACTGATATTGCTGTGTAGCAGGAAGGGAGAACCTTCCTAGACTAGGAGGGTTTGCAGGAAGAAGCTGGTCCCGCACGGTGCCGTATGGGAGCAGACCAAAACATGATGGGTGCAAAGGCTCTGGCCCACCCCCGGACGTGTGGCTGCACTGTGTGGTGGACTCCTTGGTATGGCGGCAGGGACTGGGGGCAGGGATGTTTGTCTGTCTGAAAAACAACCAAGCCAGCACTCTCCTGCTCACTTCTCTTTGCAGCATGCAGGTCATTAGTCCTCATAGCATCAGGAGATGCTCCTCCTTGGTGGGAGTAGCTCCATGCCTAACAGGGTCTCTTAGGAAGCTGCTAACTCAGGAGTGTCCTGAAGAGGAACAGTCACTCAAAATACCTCCTCTCTGGATGAGGAAACAGCTGCTTGGCAGCTGGAGATGTGGAATTTGTAATGCCTCTTCTTCCCTGGACACTGCTCAGCAATGCCCTCACTTTCTGAAAGCAATTAGGTGTGGAGCCCTGGCTGGCATTCAGACATGCACACACACAGCAGGTCACGGTGCCAAGCAGAGCTGTTTGACTCTTATCTCTCCAAAAGCAGAGAGGCTCCATCTGTGTCAGGGAAGGAGGTAAGCTGCTCGTGCAGCCAAGCCCCAGCCCTGACTCCAACATCTGGCATGAAACTGCAACTCCTCATGACCTCTGAGGCAAGCAAGGCTGGAGGGTTCGAAACCTATGTGCCTCTTCCAAAAAGCAGTGGTACCATCAGCCACCTCCCACTCACTACCACTCCTCTCTAACCCTTCCCTCCTCCGCTTACTGACATGGCTTTGTCCCTGTGCAGGGCAGCCTCTGTGGCAGGCAGGATTCATGCAGGACTAGGCAGGCTGTGCATCATCTTGCCCCAGCAAAAGGAGAGTAGGAGGCCCCACCCGGGCGCTCCCCAGACACACAGTAGCCCAGGGAGCTGCCTAGGAAGCCTTGGCAATTAGCACAGCCACTCACAGCTGCTCTTCCTCAAACCTTGAAGGAAATAAAATCATACAATCATAGAATTGTTTTGCTTGGAGGAGATCTTCAAGATCATCAGGTCCAACCATTAACCCAGCTCTGCCAGGTCACGACTAAACCGTGTCCCTCAGCACCACATCTACACAGCTTTTAAATCCCTCCAGGGGTGGTGACTCCACCACCTCCCTGGGCAGCCTGTTCCAGGGCCTGACAAGCCTTTCAATTTTTCCTAATGCCCAACCTAAAGCTCCTCTGGCACAACGTGAAAAGTGATAGGACAAGCCAAACCTGCCCCATTTGGAAGAAGAGACCAGCCCCGCTCTTGCTACAATTGTCTTCCAGGTAGCTGTAAGACAGCAGTAAGGTCCCCCCAACTTTTTTTCCAGGTTGAACAACTGCAGCTCCTCAGCTGCTCCTCAAGTCTTGTTCTCTAGATCCCTCACCAGCTTCCTTGCCCTTCACTGCCAGGTCACCACTAAACCATGTCCCTGCATCCACACAGCTTTTAAATCCCTCCAGGGATGGTGACTCCACCACTTTCCTCCGCAGCCTCTCCCAGGGCTCAACAACCCTTTCAGTGAAGATTTTTACCTTGTGTCCAACCTAAACCTCCCCTGGCACAACTTGAGGCCATTTCCTCTTGCTCATTACTTGAGAGAAGAGACCACCCCTCACCTCGCTACAATCTCCTTTAGGGTAGTTGCAGAGGGAGAGAACATGTCCCCTGAGCCTCCTTTTCTCCATGCTGAACTACCCCAGTTCCCTCATAAGGGGATCTGCTCATCAAAAGATTTGCTCTTTAGACCCTTTACCACCTTCACTGCCCTTTGGACATGGTCCAGCACCTCAGTGCCCTTCCTGTAGTGATGGAGCCCAAACCTGAACCCAGTATTTGAGGTGCAGCCACACCAGCACTGAGTAAAAAGGCACAAGCATTTCATATTTTTCCTGTGACATCCAAGGTCACAGACAGCTCCACTCTGCTGGGGTACTGAGTCACCAAGATCTCCTCCTTGAAGAACACACCGTTCTGTGTAACACTTCTGTGAAATTAAGAGCTTTTCTGACCCCCTTGCAGTCTGATCAGCATTTAAGGTCCCTGAAGGACCAACACAAGGCACTGAATCAAATGTGGAAATCTGAAGCATACCAAACTCGGCAGAGCAATCAACTGATCTCATTTATCACATCCACTGCTCCTACTTATCACCTGGGCAAACAGAGTCTCCTTCAAGTTATTTTGATACATGCCCTGACTGAGATACTGTACAAACCTTCCATATTTCAGTGGCTCCTGGTCAGTAACAGAGACATTTCTCAGGCTTTTAGTTCCTTATCTAATCAATCAAACTGTGCTTTAAGGGTCAAGTGCAACCATCATTTCATTTGCCTTTGTTCCTTGTGAAGGTATACAAGGCATTATTTACTTTAGAATATAATACTCTGGGTGCTTCTTTGTGCAACAGATTTTTCACCTGCTTCCCACCATTAATTCACCAATACTGACTTCAGTCTTCATGAGCAACCTTATGAGCCTTGCTGCTGAGCAGGCATGTGCTTCTGCTGCTTATAGCACAGCCCTGCTCAAGGAAAATCTGATCAACAAGATGCTGGAAAATGAGGGTCGTGTTTGCCTGTGAGGGGGGTAAGGTGCAGGGAAGACTTGTTGCAGCCAGCTCCTGGGAGGTGTGTGAACAAAAGGGCTATTGCCCTGGAATTCCACAGAATTGTGTACCCAAGGCTCTTCTCTAGAAATACCGCAGCTGAAGTGTGCAAAAACTCCATGCAAGAACATAATTTACTTCCTGAATAAGGGTAATTCACCTTCTGCCCTGGTAAACAAAGGTCTTACTGCTGGCCATGATCTTCAGCCACTTTACAAGGTCAACCACACTTGAGCTGCTCCCGCTTCAAACTCCACTCGCTCATCAATCTCACATGGCGTTTGTGTGAGAGTGCATGGTCTAAAGCATCTAGCAATGCTACATTTCAGACACTGAGCTTTGGACATGTTTTCATTTGGAAATTGGCTGCACCTCTGGTTAAGATCACCTCTAGCCACACACAAACCCCTTACCAGAGAGCACACCGATTGCCACATGGCAATCGCACCCTTCCCTGCCGCTCCGGCCTCACTGGCAACCAACGTGGGCAAACACAGGTCAAACCCTGTGTGCAGAAAGGAGGGGGATTCTGACACAGAATGCACCCTGCTGGGGACCTTCTCATCCCACAGCAACTGGAGGAAAAATACATTTCCGTTCCCACCCTCCAGTATTTACAGCAGTGGGTTTACAGCCCTAGTTCAGAGTCTTCCGCCTTCAGAGCCAGCACTACCAAGTGAAATGCTGCCCACACTTCCTGCACACCTGCAAACGTCTCCTAGACCTTGACCTCCAGCAACTACTGCAATAAAGGAAGGTCAGTTTGGAGGTAGCACTTTTCAAAAGCTTTGGTAGGAGGAGGGAAGGGGAGAGACTCTGGTCCTTCCCCTGCTGTTCACATGAAGGTGATGGCCACAGCTCACAGGTGGCTGAGAGTTAACAGCAAGGGCAAACAAAACAGGCTTGCAGCCTTCATCATTTCTCCATCATGTAGGAGGGCCTCAAGAGACTTGATGTGCTTAGAAATACACACCTCCTGGCTGCCAGCTCCACAGACCTATGCTGGGTCACTGTGTCAATCCCCAGCTTCCCAGGTGGCCAGGCATGTTCCACTCTTGCTATCACTGCTGTTAGCCAAAGTGCTCCCCAGCTGCAAAGCCCATGCAGGTAGGCAGGAAAGGCACTCGGTGCCCTCTGCCCTCTTCCTCCCCACATGTGTAGATTTGCAGGGGGAAGACTTTAGAGCACACCAAGGGGAGAGGCAAAGGCTTTGCCCCTCTTGGGACACAGCTGCCAGATACAATGACCTAGAAAGTCTCCTGAAGTAGGGCACTTGGAGCAAACAGCTCCTAGCCCCTCCTGGCAACGCTGACTTTCCATCTCTGATAGGAAGAAGGAAAAGGCACAAACCCAACTCCAGTGGCATTTCCACCCTCAAGTCTATTTTTGCATCCTGCTGGACATGGTGCAGAGCTGCCAGTCATGATAAAAGCTGACAGGTTCTGATAGGAAGGCTCACAGAAACAGGTCCTTAGGTTCTCTGCACATGCCACACTCCTTACTCACTCTCTGTGGTCACAAGACAGAGACAGCTCGGCAAGCCCAGAGCAAACAGGTGACATCACCAGCATGATGCACACGCTTGCAGGCACCACGGCATCCTGACCAGGACTCAGACTCACCAAATTCCAAGTGAAACAGGAGGTGTGGGCAAAGAAGTCAATACCTTAGAAATCCACCCTGTGGACATGTGATCTGTTTGATTAGCTCACATGAACAGCAATCAGCATCATCCAGAGGTATAAAATCTCAAGTGCTTTGAGAAATTCCATTTCACCAGACATTAAAGCAAACAGCAGCTTAAGTGGGGAGGGGAGGACTTGTTGAACAAGGACACTCCTAGTCTCAGCAGCTGGCACTTCACAGGCAGCTGTTGTACTACTCCCAAAGTCATATTTTGACCTACAGCCAGCAGGAACAGCAATCAAAACCCCAGCCTGGTTAAGAGTTTAACAGCAGCGACCTTACTGTGAGGAACATGTCAGGAAAGGGAAGTGGAAGCTGCAGGTGTCAGATACCAATGGCAAGATAAAAAGTGCATGGGACTGACAGGGAAAGGTGAGGGAATTAGGGAAGGGTGAGGCAATTAGGGAAGGGTGAGGGAATTAGGGAAAGGCTCCACAGACTTACAGGCAACAGCAGGCAGCATCTCAGAGAGGTCAGGAAGAGCAGAGCAGAAATATTTGCTGCCTTCAGTGTCTACTTCTGACTGCTTTTCTATTTTGGGACAGGTCCCACTATGGAAAAGTCCTGATGCACAGGCACCTTCCACAGCCACCATGTTTGCTTTCAGCCTTCCCCAAACTGGGACAGCTCTGCAGTCTCAGAGGAGGAGCAAGCTGATAAGCCCCTGGCCCTGATTTCCACCATACTGACTCAGAGCAGAGCAGCTCTCTCTGAGGCTGTCACTGCCACCACACGACCAGTGCTCTGCCAGGCAAGACAAGAGCAGTGCGAGTTCCGGAGTCGGAAGCCCAGCGGGCGAGCAGGAGCTAGTGGGTCGGTCCATGGCTGGCACATTCAGGGTTGGCTGAGGACTGGGAATGTGGTCAGGATGCAGGCTGACAAGGGTGGCACAGTGTTGTGTCTCCTCCAGCAGCCATCACGCCTCCTTCTTCTCCTCTGGCAGCTGTGCTGGCCGGGGTGCAGCTGTGTGCAGTAGCATGAGGCCACAGAGTGTCACGGTGAGGCCAACCCACCACAGAGGCGTCCATGTCTCCCCAAAGAGAAACTTGCCCAGGATAGCCTGAAGGAAAGACAAGAGACAAAGCTTTGTCTGTTCTGCACTGCCAGAACTATGAGGTCTTCTGCTGGGAGAGCTGGCCCTAGAGAAAACATGACTGAGGGAACTCCTGCTGGGACCACCAACACAGTGGCTGCTATGGGTGATGCCAGAGATTGTAGAATCGATTTGGTTGGAAGAGACCTTCAAGGTCATTAAGTCCAGCCATTAGCCCAGCACTGTCAAGTCCACCATTAAACCATGTCCCTCAGCACCACATCTACACATCTTTTAAATTCCTCCAGAGATGGTGATTCCACCATTCACCTGGACAGCCTGTTCCAGGGCCTGACAATCCCTTCAGTGCAGAACTTCTTCCTAATGTCCAACCTAAACCTCCCCTGACACAACTTGAGGCAGTTTTCTCTTGCCCTACCATTTTTCACTTGGGAGAAGCAGCCCCCACCTTGCTACAATCTCCTTTCAGGTAGTTGTAAGACAGCAATAAGGTCCTCCCTCCCCTTCCTGCTCTGCACAAGACCTCTAGATCCCTCACTGGCTTCATTGCCCTTCTTTGGACAAGCTGCAGCACTCAATGTCCTTCTTGTAGTGAGGTGCCCAAAACTGAACACAGTGTTTGAGGCCTCACCAGTGCTAAGCACTGGGGGATGATCACTCCTCTAGCCTTGCTGGTCACACTATTTCAGATCTAAGCCAGGGTGACCTATTCTACCATCCAGCCTGGAAGCAAACTCACACTGCAGCACCAGAGCAGAACGCTGGCAGGTCTGTGTGTACTTTGCTGCCTTCCCATCACACCTCATGAGCCAAATCTCCAGCTGATTTAGGATCTTCACTCCACAAAAGGGCCTCACTGACTTGATTTTTGGACACCACCACAGACTACTCATTTCACGTCTGCCTGCAAGCCTCCCTTTGTGCCCAGCCATGCTAGGAGATGAGCTATGACCAGCTGCATCTGCTGTGAACATTCCCACATCCCTCTGCTCCTCCCTCCAGGCTTCAGTGCCCAGGTTAGGGATCTACTCACCGAGCAGATGAAGTTGGAGGCCGTGGTTGTCACCGAGGCAGCAGCTGAGGAGGAGGAGAGTCGCAGGGCTTTTGCAAAGACCGTCCACATCACTGCATTGCACACCAACACCAAGCCCACACCGCCGACGCGAAGCAGCACAGGCAGCTGCAGCAAGGAAACAAGCACTCAGGGATTTTCACCAACCACTCATTTGTGGGCACTCTGGAGCAAAATTTGGGCAGCCTCATCTAGTGGAGGATGTCCCTGCTGACTGCAGGGGAAATGGACTAGATGATTTTGGAGATCCCTTCCAACCCAAACCACTTTATGATTCTATGCACATGCCTGTGATTTGGGACCCACCTGTGCCAAATTCAGGCTGAGACCTCACCACTGGTCCTCCCCACCTCCCACAAGCTTGCCTGTCTTACTGCTGCAGCAAGAGCAGAGAAGGGTCCTCTGGGAGAGAGGTGAGAGATGAGGGCCTTCATACCTTATTTTGCACACTCGCTGAAGAGCAGATTCACTGAGAGCTCTATGCTCCAGCATCCAGTGTCAATAAAACCACCTCTGAACCCAAGGGCCTTCAAGGCCAACTACGTTCTCAAGAAACATCTCCCTCCTTAGACAACCTCACAAGACACATCACAGCCTCAGCCTGAAAAAAAAGTTACCATTTTCCCTACAAAGCCTTCACTCTTCAGTCTCCCCCTACACCCATAGTTTTATCTACTGTGGTCATTTCCCTAACCTCTAGGTACCATGTACTTTATGTGAAGACACCAAGGGAAAAGATCCTAAGACCATAAGTCTCACAAATGCTCAAGGCACACAGGAAGACAAATGAAAGCATGAGTTTGCCTAAGTCCAAAGCCATCATGCTTTCATAACCTGCCACCTTTCATTTCGATGTTGTGTACACCTGCCCCCACCTCTAAGGGGTGGGCAGATCCGGGAGCAAAGAGATGAGAGGGGGAACCAATATTCAGTAGATTTCTGGGTCAGAATGAGCCTGCCAAAGTACACAGGAAAAAATAAAAAGCCTTTAAAAAAAGAGATCTTGTTACAGTCTTCAACCATCTACCTAAGGTGCAGAAAGGATGGAGCCCAGGCTCTTCTCTAAGGTGTGCTGGGCTATAACAAGAGGCAGCAAGTAAAGTTTGGGATAAATGAAATTTTGAGCTGACACAAAGGAAAACAAAGGTGATCAAATACTGGAACAGAGATCATGGGTTCTCCAACCTTAGAAGTATTTAAAACTTGACTGCAGAAGGTCATGAGGAACCTCTTGAAGACCAGTGGTTGGAACGGAGACCTCTGGAGGTCCTATCTGACTCAAATGACTCTGTAAGGCTATGACTGGTGGAGCAAAGCTAGTTTCCACCATCACAGCAGCTATGCTCTCTTCAGAACTGACCCTGAACCCACAGGCTCTTTTCTTGACCCACTGCAGAGCCAGGGAAATCAGCTGCATTGTACTTGGCAAGTGGCAGTGGCCAGAAAACCTCTGGAAGGCCTTGCAGAGAAAGGTCAAGTCACTGTGTGGCATGGGCAGAGGAATGGTCACAGCAATGGCATGCAGGCAGAGATAGGAACATCTCCAGGTGATCCCTACAAGGAAGGAGGGAGGTACAAATTCCTCCCCTGCCAAGGGCTCAGCCAAGCCAGCCCAGTGAGTCAAGGATTACTGTTCTGATTGTTTTTCTTAATAACAGATTAATTTCGGTGTACTTTTCAGATAATCCAGAATTGCTCCTGAAGTGGAAGTAATTTTAGATGAAGTTTGACAGGGCAGAGGGGAAAGGATAACACTTGTTTGAATGAAGATTTCCTTCCTGTGCAGGCTGGGCCATCCCAAGTCTTCTGGCTAGGAAATCCACACCGCAGAAATGATGGCCGCTGCCATGCTTGTTTTCACGCTTCTGTAGTTCTTCCTCCAACAAGTAATTCCTTCAGTTTCTGTGTCATGTGGTGGCCTGCAGAGATGCCTCTGCAGTACATGTGCAGGGTGTATTGGCAAACACTAAGGTTTTGGGTTTCTAACCATAATAATAATCACAAGTCAACTTTCCTTTGTCCTGATGCAAGGGTGTTTTCAGATCAAGTTTCTCTTGGGGGTTCTCCTTTGCATTTCAAGTCCCAGTGTACATTCACCATGTGAATAACAACCCCTGCTCTACACCAGATTGGTCTCCAGAAGATGTTTTTTATAACCTGTACATGCTGTCTGCTCAGCCTCTCCCCATTCACACACAACCTTTTGTACATCTCCACCTCTGCCATGCCTGTATTAAGACTTCACTCCTGCAGGTCAAGACATTCTATTTTGGAGGTGAATGGCACGCAGCCTCATGTAAACTTCACAGCAAGGTCTGAGAAACACCACTGAGACAAAGATCATCCCAACAGAGAACTTAAGAGTTGAGCAGCACAATGGAAATGAACTGCTCCACCTCACCACACTGGCCATGAGCAAACAGCACAAGAGTGGGAGAAGGGCAGTGTTGTCCCAGACCAAGTGTTTGATGCTAAAGTACACCAACACCCTTCTTTCAAAGTAAAATTGACATAACTCTGGTGAGACCCAACCCTAGAGGACTGTGTGCAGCTCTGAAGTCCTCAGCACAGGACAGACAGGGATCTGTTGGATTTGGCCCAGAGGACACAAAAATGGTCAGAAAGCTGGAACACCTCTACTGTGAGGGCAGGCTGACAGAAGGCTCCGGGGAGACCTTATTGTGGCTGTTCAGTACTTAAAGGGAGTGATGGAGACAGTCCTCTTAAGCAAGGCCTGCTGTGTGAGGACAGTGATGGTTTTAAAGCGAGAGGGGAGCTTTACCCTAGACAGAAGGCAGACATTTATGTTTTACAAGGAGGGTGGTGAGACACAGTCCCAGGTTCCCCAGAGGCGGTCAAAGCCCCATCCCTGCAAACATTCCAGGTGAGGCTGGGCAGGGCTCGGAGCAGTCTGATCCAACTGAACACCCCTGCTGACTGCAGGAGAGGTGGACCAGATGACTCTTGAAGGTCTCTTGCGACCCAAGCCATTCCGATTCTGTGGAAGCACTATGGATGTGCTCTCAGAGCCGGCTTTTGTTTCGGGCATCCCCACAGCACACCCGATACCTTTTCCACACCACATCTGCCTCGGCTCTGCTCGCTATTTACATGATCACCGCACATTAGTCAACTGCGCACAGCTAGGAGGCCAGGCTCCCTCCGGGTGAGTCACCGCTCCGCAAATCCCCGTAAATCCCTCTGAAGACAAGCGCCGGCCAACCCCCGGGACACCAAAGGGTAGAACCAGCGCGTCCGCTCCTTCCTCCTCAGAGGCGAAGCCGAGGGGCAGAGCACACACACGCTCGCGTTACACGCACGGCTTCCCCGCACCGACTTAACTCCTTCCTCACCCAGCCGTCGGCCGCCGCTCCGCCCAGCGCCAGTTTCGCCGCGGCGGCAGCCGCCGCTCCCAGCAGCCCCGAGGCCGCCGCCGCAGCCACTCCACCGCCCGCCAGCATGGCGGCTCCCGCCGGCCCCCCCAGCCCGCCACAGCCGCCTTCCGGCGGCCGCCCCGGAAGGCAGGCAGCGCGGCGGGCTCGGAGAGCGGGAAAGGGAAGAACGAGGCCGGTGTGGAGCGCGCAGTTATGTAGAAGGGCTTTATTTTCCTGCGCAGTTTAAAAACAACAATACAAAGCCTATTGCAGACAGACAGAGACAGGCGGCAGGGACGGGGCCTCCTCGGGCAGAGAGGGGCAGAGAAAGCCGTCTGGCTGGAAATACAGTCCAGAGACAAGGCATGACAAGTGGGTTGAGAGGCACTTGTAAACAGAACGTGGCAACGATTAAATCCAGAGGAGGCGACAGCTTTGTGGTCCAAGACAAACCCCACTCTGATCCCTGGAGTGATGAGAAGCAGGGCCAGTTACTTCTGACTTCTACTGTTACTTGCCTTCAGTGAAAAAAAACTTAGCCAGTTTGTCTACAGAAAAAAACAACACCACCCCACTTCCCCCCCCCCCAAAAACAACACAAAAAAATCCAAGCACACACACAAAACCCACAACAACCCAACAACACAAACCACAACCAACCAACCAAAATAAAATTTCCAAAACATCCCCCACAAAAAACTAAAAAATTTCTCAACCCTTCTTACTTCAGGTCTACAGGGGGAAAAACAACTTCAATTTAAGGTCTCCCCCCTAGCTGAAGGTTATATTAAAAAAGCCTCCTCAGCTTATGGTTAGCTTCTTACTTCTATACTTGGAAACTACTCTGGCAAGCTTAGGCAACTTTGAAATTCATAGATGAAAGAGGCAACTTTTCTTCCCCTCGTCCAAAAGCTGAAGAAACTCACTAAGTATCCTGCCCTTCACTCAACACATGTTCTCTTCGGTCCCTTTTGCCCCTTTGCTTGCAGGCAAAAGTAGTACTGTACAAAACAGTTTGACAAAAAAAAGGCTAATAAAGAAACCCAAGGCAACTAACCTGCGTCTGAGCTTGCTCTGTAACTGTGTTCCACTACTAAATTGTTTGCAATAAATCTTCAGTGTGATTAAATGAAGGTATGCCCCACTCCCAAGATGTTCTGCATGTTTTCAGATCTTGTTTCTCCACATTTCTAACTTTTGTTTGATAAGAAAAAGCTTGCAAAACACTTAGAAAGAATTTCCTACAGTGCTAACATAGAAGGCTCCTCTAAGTTTATAATGGGGACAAAAAGAAAGGTCTAAAAAACATTGGGATTTCAAATAGAGATAGAAGAGAAAAATGAAAATGTATTTATAGTACTATTTACAAGTCTCACTAAATTCACATTTTTGCTTTATTGGACAAACTTCAGTATTAAAGTTACGTTTAAGCAGTCCACTGAAAACATCCTATGAAAAGCTGATAAAAGAAGTGAAAAAACTTCAACAACAAAAATCACAGAGAAATGGTGCTTTTAAAAACCCTGCTCTGGAGGGTAAATGGAGAATTTCAGAAGAGGTAGGAACCTGAATAAAAGCACAAAAAGGAAACAAAAGTCCAGGTCTGTTCCCAAAAGTTTCAAGGAAATACTTTCCAGCACCTAAACAAAAGCAGGTTTTGAAACCTGATAGGAAGATGTTACTGTGTCACTGAAAGCTGCCCACTAGAAGTTAGTACCAGCAAAAAAATCCAACAGCTACACCAGCTGATTATTCTGAGAGCACAGCCCAAGTCAAGTTTGACCGTTGGCTTTTGCTTGTTCTGTATGCTTTAAAACCAAATCTGGCTCTGCATTTTTCTTTGTGCCATCATATCTGATCCTGATGTCTATATAGGTCATATTTTTTGGACTCTTTCAAGTAAGCATTTTCAACTCGTAGCTTTTCAGTCTCCTGGAAAACAGAAAACACATAAGGAAATTATCCTCACTTCTGTATTTCTAAGTAAGTGCAGTTCAAGTGTTTCATACACTGTATACAGAAGGAAATAAAATGGGGTGATTCTTGTCTGGGGCCTTTGAGGGCAGACCACCATAAGGTACACAGCTTGTAAGTTCAGAGAGGTATTTGTCTCTTTCCAACAGAAAAGCAAGATTCTTAGTTTTCAAACTTAAAACTTGGCTCTTTTCTATGCCAGGCCATCCCTCTTCCTGCACCCTTCCCCACCACCCACCTCAGCAAGCTTCGCGTAATCTTTCTTCAGTTTCACAAGGTACTGAATCTTCTGGTTCAGGTTTTGATGACCAAGCAATTTCCCATTCTCTTCAGCAAGAGAGGCAACTTGCTTCCTCAGCAAGTCCATTTCCTGCAATTAATAAATACATTGTGTACCTCCTCACTGTCACCCCTCCTCATTTTGGATGAAATACCTCCTGTAGAACTGTTAACACACCAGCATGGAGGTTTGTTGAAAGAGATGATGCAAGAGTTGGTTCATGCAGGAAACAGGAACTTGCCTTGCATCCCCTTAGATGCTAGATTAAATCCCTTTAAAGGGCATCACTTGATTTGGGCACAGAAACCACTGTTACAAGTCAGAATACAGAGTTCCACTAGTGCAGGGAACAGCATCACAGTGAAGGACCAAATGTTCTCAGAGGCATTCTTTGATTGCCAATTAATTTAGGGCTGTCACAAAGATGATCCAAGGGCTAGAACCCCTCTATGAACATAGGCTGAGGGAGCTGGGATTGTTCAGCCTGGAGAAGACTCAAGGGGAACCTTAGAGCTGCCTTCCACAATACCCAAAGGGATCCTACAGGAAGGCTGCAGAGGGACTTTTCCTAAGGGTGTCTAGAGACAGGACAAGGGGGAATGGTATGAAGCTGAGGGAGAGTAGGGTTAGACTGGAGCTTAGGAAGCAGTTCTTCAGTAGGAGGGTGGTAAGACCCTAGAATAGGCTGCCCAGGGAAGCTGTGAAGAAAAAAAACCAATTATTTATGCAAAACCTTAGCAATTCTGTCTCTCTCTTCATAAGTTTCCTCGAGTTTTGATCTGATTTTTTCTTTCTCATGAAATGCTTTCAGCTCCAAAGCTCTTGTTCGTTCCATCTCCAGAGTCATTTCAAGACAAGTATTCTTTGTGATCCGGAGGGTATTTTTGGTTTCTTCTAATCTGCCAATGTAAAATAATTAGAAAATATTAAACCCCAACATAAATGGCATATAACTGAATTACTAAGTCAGCTCTGGACATGGATGCAGGCTCCTTTAAAATATGCTTTTGAGACAATGCCTGTTCCCTACACGTCAGGGCTGCTAAGAGAAGGAAAAAAATTCATTCTGCTTCCCAGCTCTTGTGTTTGATACTGCATACAAAAGAATTCCAAACATAGAGAACTTCAAATAATTTCAAATGTCCCTTCTACTGTAAGTGTTTGTGTGGTTCCACCTGCAAAAAACCAATAGGTGCTACCACCACCTGCTGATGAGAAAGAGGAAGAACTCAGTGGGTCCTGGTGAAGTGTGAGCATTTTCAAATCACATTTTTTAACATTTCAGGTCTTGGACTTCTATTGCTTAAGTTTAGCTTTTTGGTATTGATGAGTTCAATACAAGTCTCCAGTTCAATGAACAATATTGAAACTTACTCAGCTTTGATTTGAAGCATCTCCTCCATTGCTTTTTTCTGTAAAGGTTCAGAAATATTAGTTACATTCTTTTATATATATGTTTAAAATCTTTTAGATATTGAAAATCATTTGTCAATTGACGCCACACAATCCAGATCCTACAAAACTCATCTGACTGCCCAGCAACTCACATCTGATAGGGTGGCTCAGGTTGGAAAGGACCTCAGATCATCTGCTCCAACCTCCCCACCATGGGCAGGGACACCTCTCAACTAGACTCAGCTGCTCACGGCCTCATCCAACCTGGCCTTCAACACCCCCAGGGAGGAGGCAGCCACAGCCTCCCTGGGCAGCCTATTCCAGAGTCTCACCACCTTCCTACTGAAGAACTGCTTCCTAAGCTCCAATCTAACCCTGCTCTGCATTATCTTTAAACCATTTCCCCTTATCCTGTCTCTATACACACTTAGGAATTCCTGAGTCCCTCTCCAGTCTTCCCGTAGGATCCTTTCAGATACTGGAAGGAAGCTCTAAGGTCCCCCTGAAGTCTTCTCTTCTCCAAACTGAACAACCGCAGCTCCCCCAGAACTTCTTCCTAAGATCCAATCTAACCCTGCTCTCCCTCCACTTCAAACCATTCCCCCTTGTCCTGTCTCTAGACACCATCAAGAAAAGTCTCTCTGGAGCCTTCCTGTAGGATCCCTTCTGGTATTGGAAGGCAACTCTCAGGTCCACCCTGGACGCCTCTCCAGGCTGAACAACCCCAGCTCCCTCAGCCTATCTTCATAGCAGAAGTGCTCTAGCCCTTGGCTCAACTTTGTGGCCTCCTCTGGGCTCACTCCAACAGCTGTGTCCTTCTTGCTGGGGACACCAGAACTGGAGGCAGTATTGGAGGTGTGGTCTCAGCAGAGCAGAGTCAAGGGTCAGAATCCCTTCTCTTCCCTGCTGGCCACACTCCTGTGGATGCAATTCAGCATACGGCTGCGTGCTGGGCTTCATGAGGGCACTGCTGGCTCATGGGGAGCTCAGCAATCAACACTCCCAAATCTCTTTCTTCAGAGCTACTCTCAACCCACTCTGCTTTAAGTTACTCTTTCTGCTCTAGGTACACATTTCTAATTTCCTGTCACAGCAATACCTCTCTGCCCATCCATACACAGCAGAGTTCTAACAAGAGGTTCTTCTATCTGGGGGATGCATGGCAACCTCTGCTGCAACATTAACTTCCCTTCAGCAGAACCCTGACATTAGCAAGTGACACCATCTTCACTTTCCAATCCTGGAAATGAGTCAGATCTGAATCTGCTCTTCCTTGTTGTGCAATCTGACCCCAGTTCAATGCTGCTAGATAAAGACAAACCTTAAGAGATAAGTATTGAGCTATGCCTGTTAGATTCACTAGAAATTAGGGTTTGACTTCCACGGAGTAGAAGAAAATGTCATAATTCAGAGCAACCAAGATGAGAAGGGTAATGGAAGGGTAAAGTACCTTGGCAAGTCGTTCCTCAGCAATCTCCTCCTCCTTCTCCTTGATGTACTGAACATCAGGATGTTTCTGATCACTAGGAAATCCAAACATTATCAAAGTTTCTCACAGAGAAAACCAGTTGTAAAAGCAACATCATGTCCAGATTAACCCAGTAACTGTGTGTAGCTGTCTTGACACATGCTCCTACTAGGAACACTGAACATCAGGGGACAGTTCTACAAGGGTTCCAACATTTGTGTTCCCATAATATCACATCTTCCTTTGTTAGAGCATATACAAGTATTTCACGGTTCCCTTCCCATGATAAATCTTAGTTAAGAATTGGTGATTTAAAGCAATAAAGTTCACAAGGCAGCAGATGATTTTCACAGCAAAGGCTGCGTCCATCTCTGATGACACAAACAACACAGAAGGTTGCATTTTAAATACAGCCTGGGAGTTTCTTACCTACTTCACATTAAGGCAGATTTTTCTTGTTCTCTTTTACTTTACCTGTTCTTGCTTTGCCTCTGAGCTTCTACAAGGCTCTGTAGGTTCCTGTTGTTCTCCACCAGTATCTGCATTTCCAAGCGCAAGTTCTCCACCTCATGTAATTGTTCCTAAGCAAGTTAAATTGGAAACATCTCACTTGGAGACCAAACTGCCATCCCAGCAAGTTTTGGAACAAAATAGGAGACAGAGCTGTTCCTCAGTATACAGGCAGAGTTCTCTGGCAAAGATCAGCTCACCCTTCAAGTCACAATTTCCTTAGAAATTGGATATTTGAACTTCACCAACTGCCTGTAGAGAGGAACTTGCAGTACCTTCAGCCTGAGAATCTCCTCGTTCTTAGCTCTGCGCTCCTTGTTCAGCTCCTGCACCAGGTGCTCCAGGTTAATGGCAGAAGCTCTCCGATCAGCCATCTCTTGCTTGTGAGTTTCCAACAGCTTGGCCAAATTCACATCAAAATTAGGGGGAGTTTTTGGACACTGCTGAGTTAAAAGATACAAACCATTAGTGAAGAACTGTATCCCCGATGAACTGATTACTTTCTAATGCTTAATTGGAGATGTGTATTAATAAATTCCTGACAGACAAAGCATAGAATGGCTCAGGTTGGAAGGGACCTCAGATCATCTGCTCCAACCTCCCCACCATGGGCAGGGACACCTCTCAGCTAGACTCAGCTGCTCATGGCCTCATCCAGCCTGGCCTTCAACACCCCCAGGGAGGAGGCATCCACAACCTCCTTGGGCAGCCTATTCCAGAGTCTAACCACCCTCATACTGAAGGGCTTCTTCCTAAGCTCCAATCTAACCCTGCTCTGCCTCATCTTTAAAACATTTCCCCTTGTCCTGTCTCTAGACACCCTTAGGAAGAGTCCTGCTCCAGTCTTCCTGCAAGACCCCTTCAGATACTGGAAGGAAGCTCTAAGGTCCCCCTGAAGTCTTCTCTTCTCCAGGCTGAACAACCCCAGCTCCCTCAGCCTGTCCTCATAACAGAGGTGTGCAGCCCTTGGATCATCTTTGTGGCCTCCTCTGGACTCACTCCAACAGCTCTGTGTCCTTCTGGAGGCAGTATTGGAGATGGGGGTCTCAGCAGAGCAGAGTCAAGGGGCAGAATCTCTTGCCCTGTTGGCCACACTCCTCTTGATGCAGCCCAGAATACATCAATGACACATTTAAGTTACAACCATGGAATTTGACCATTGTTGATACTGCCATTGCTGGTTCCAGCTTGAAGCCACACTGTGAAGTTTCTTAGTCTTTCCAATGACTTTAACAGTCATCACAATGAAAATGGTTCTCTCCCAAATGCCATACCTGAGGAAATACCACTGAAGATGAGTCCACAAAGTAATCTATTTGCTTCATTTTCAGTTCATATTCAGTCTTCCTTTTCTCCAGTTCTTCTGTTATTTTCTCCAGCTATCAAAAATCCCAATTGGAAATAAAGTAGCTTAAGAAACATATAAAATATTGTAGAAAGCAGGAGCCAGATCGCTATTTTGAGCAAGCTTAAGTACCCCACAGGTTGTTTTAGATTACCTTAGACTTTGCTTTTAAGAGTGTTTTCTGAATGCAACTTCAGTAACTTCATCCTTCAATAACTGCATGTAACAAGCATTTCTGAAAGCCTGTGTGCACTGCACACTGCAGAGCTAATGCAGGTTTTGTTCTTGTTTGTACTTGAATTTTTTACCTTGCTAACACAATCTACCTTTCAAAAGGGTTGTTAGCACAGAAAAACTCTTTGTTGGCAAACATTACTGGTCAAACTTTGACCAGATACTAAGATTTTACTGGTATAATCAGTTTCACAGAATCATAGAATTGTTTGGGTTGGAAGGGGCCTCCAAAGGTCATCCAGTCCAACCTCCCTGCAGTCAGCAGGGGCATCCTCAGCTAGGCTGCTCGTGGCCTTGTTGAGCCTGACCTTGAATATCTTCAGGGATGAGGTCCCAACCACCTCTCTGGGAACCTGTTGCAGTGTTCCAGCACCCTCATGATGCAGAACTTGTTCCTAACATCTGCTCTGCATCTGCTCTTCTCTCACTTCAAACCACAGCCCCTCATCCTACCCCTGCGGGCTTTTGCAAACAGTCCCTCTGCAGCTCTCTTGTAGCCCCCTTCAGGTACTGGCAGGCTGCTATTAGGTCTCACTGGAGCCTTCTCTTCTTCAGGCTGAACAACCCCAGCTCCCTCAGCTTGTGCTTTAGCAAGGGTGCTCCAGCCCCCTGATCATTTTCATGGCCCTCTCTGGACCCACTCCATCAGGTTCTCAAGGGGAAAGTCCCACCATGACAGAAAGTCTCCCCTTGCCAAAACAACATCCTTACTAGAAGCCTTGCCAACACAAATGCATTACATACACTATGACACTCATGTCAGCTAGAGCTGAAATTGGGACAAAGGCTTAACACAACTTTCTGGCCTGCAAAAGCCCCAAATCTCTTTCAGACTGTGCAGTTTATAGAGCTTAGCTCTTATCTTCACTGCATAAGGATATTGTTTCTGGCTAAGTGTTAAGTAAAGGGAAAAGTAATCCCCTAGGTTACACTGCTTCTAACCTCAAGTTGCTCTGGTGTTACAGGCACCAATAACTTTACTCTGCTTTCAGAGTAAACTTTTTTTTTTTGCAACCTCTAGACACCATTTCCCAAGTATTAAAACATTATCTAGCCTAGATGTTCAAAAGCTTCTGAACTACCACTTTGCTTACGTGGGAAGGACCATTGCTCTTCACCAAGAGTCCTGCATATGAGATACTCTAAAATTAGAAGTAAAACCTTTTCTAGAAGTTACAATTAACCACAGCTTCCTCCCAAGGAGCTACTTATCAGAAGAACGTCCTTATTTCACCTGTTCCTTGAGTTCCTGGATTACAGCCTCTTTCTTTGTTATGTCTTCATGTGCACACTGAAGCAGTGAATCATGTTTCTTAGAGGCCTCTGTCAACGTCATCAACTGCTCAGTGGTATGATGCAACTCTTCACACAGAAGGTCTCTCTGTTTTAGGTCATTGGAGAAGTAAAGGAAGATATGTTAAAGTTAGAAATGTTAAAGTTATTACTCTAAAGCAGCTCTTTCAAGACATTTTGTCACTGTTGCTACGTTTGCTAACAGCTGCAAGCATCTCCCCTTTCCCTCCTGAATTGTAGCAAGTGTTAATCTAGAAGGTGGTATTTTAGCTTATTTTCTATATCCATTGTTGTGGTTGCAGGACAAAAAATGAGAACTTTACTACAGCATACTACATTTAGAGACTTGTGGGAGCTGTTAGGAAACAACTCCTGTTTGAATATATACTTACAAAAAGATACTGTTCTTTCAGTAAGAAGCCAGAAAATCAAGTACAGCTTGTAATGCAAGCTGCATTAGTGACTGCAGCTCTTTGAGTGCACTCCTGTTCTGAGGGTACCTCTGGATTTATTCTAGGACCTGGACTCCCACCCTGCCTGATGGGGCATCATAACTATGAGAGTGTTAACCAGTAGTTAGTGGGTTAAATGCCACCTTGGGTTAGTTCTTGTCCAGTCTATAAAGCATGAAGGAACTCAGTAACATGTACAAAGTCAAAGGAGAAGCAGGATGGGTTTGTCGGGAGCCAGGTACACTCAAGAATAATCTTGTAGTAAGAATTGTGGCTTCCATTTAAAATGAATAATAAAACTAAGTGATCCAAAGGCAACTCAGTTTGGGATTCTAGAGTGTCATAGACTGTTAATACATTCTGGTTATTAAACAGTGGAAATCTATTGAAGATGGGTTTTGAGAAGCAAACACCACTCTGGAAAACCTTATTAGTGCTATATGACTTGATAAAGCTTATCTAATATGACAGATGACCTTGTGGAAATTACTTGTGAGCAGAGGCTCATGGTTTTGACTGATGGACCAAAACAGCGGTAAGAGAAGTCAGAGGAAAGGCAGTTAAAAAAGATAAATACAACGAAAAAAGGCAAAAGCCCAGTTCAGGCAGCAACACATCTTAAATCTCCTTCCAGCAGGTGGAGCTTTCACTTAAAATGATGATGAGTAAAGACGAAAATGGCACTGAATATAGTAGCAGTGGGCGAAGAGATAATGTTAAACATAATATATTCCTCTACCTATCTTCATTTCTCAGCTGCATCATCAACTGCTGCCATTAAATTCAGCTGATGACTTAACAAAATTAAACTAGGCTTCCAGCATAGGTTTTTATGAAGTAGCTTATAAAATATTTATGTCAGTAATGTGAGAATTTAACAGCATTTGTCAGGTACCTCATGAAAAATTCTTTTAACAGTTTAACTAGCTGTAGTTTAAATCAAAATGAGGTTAGGTTTTAGAAGTATTTGAAGCAAAACCACTTCCAGTTGGTCTGTAGAACAAATAACAATACACCAACATTGCTGGCTTTACCTCAATGTTATCAGATACTTGTCTTTTCTCCAAGGTTTCCCTCAGTTCTTCAATCTTCTTTTCCTGATGCTCTATGATTCTTTTGCTTTCTTCCTTTGCAGCCAGAGCATGATTATACTTGCACTACAAAAAGAATTACATTTTAGAGTATTTAGGAAAACATTACCCAAGGAAGTTGGCAAAGAGAACGCAAATAAACCTAGCACTAACTTTCTGATGACAACCACGAATGTTTAAAACCAGTGACTAAAGCCAGAATGCTAAACCATACACACTAAATTATACAAGCCATGCTATTACAGATGAGTATCAGAACAGTGGAAAGACTATTAATATGTATAAAGGCACCACAATACATCTTTAACCACTAGAGCCATTATTTAAAACAGCAGATAGCCACATCAAGAAATCAGCCTCATCAGCATTTTGTCTGGAGAACCTTTGGAATTCATAGTTCATACACAGACATTATCTAAAGCGTTCTGGGGGCTGCACTGTCAGCTTGCAAACCAGATCTGCTTTAATAAAGAAGATGCATCATTTATTCAGAGCTATTTAAAGATATGGTTTAGTTCTTCATGCTTGCATACTTGTAGCACTATCAGCAACATAAAAATTCACTCCCTCAAAAACGAATTTACAATTCAGCTTCAATTGTTGAGGTCTTAAATTGCCAATTTCTGAGACAATCTAAAAGTGTCTGTCAGCTGAATGTAGTTTACAGAATGTGAATAGGTCCCTGTAGAGACACTGCTCCTTACCCACCACGTGAAGAGGGTTCAGATTTCAAGACAGCCTTAGGCGTAAAATGTTCAGATTTCAACATGTCAAAACAGAGAAGTTTGCTTCTCAAATGCTACAGCAAGTTAAGTTGTTTGAGATCCATGATAAGACATGCCATTGCCTTCCACTTCTGAAAGGCTATACCGTGTCCTTCAGAATGACAGAACATACATTTATATCCTCCAGCTCTCTTGTCAGCCCATCTATGGACTCAGTCTTATGATTAATTGAAGATCTCAGCTCCTGGATCTGTCTCATCAAGTCAGTCACTACTTCCT
Source organism: Dryobates pubescens (assembly GCF_014839835.1). Taxonomy (NCBI): domain Eukaryota; kingdom Metazoa; phylum Chordata; class Aves; order Piciformes; family Picidae; genus Dryobates; species Dryobates pubescens. Next base: position 20,471,469 of record NC_071615.1, on the reverse strand, counting down.
GAAAGACAAAAAAAGGGAATGCTGATACATTATATAGATGTCATATATATTTTATTACTGGATTTTCTTTGGTGTATAAATTGTCCATCCCAAATTTCAAACCAGCAGTTGAAAATGAGGCCTCAATGTGCACACAGAAAAGGAGTAAGAGGAAATTTGCTGTTCCTTCATTGGCTTTTGTTCTAAGCACTTACAGAAGTACAGACTGGCTGTGTTCATTAGAAGAGAATGAGGAGCCTCCTGACTTACTTTCAGGCTGTAATGGGTTTCTAATAGGAGAAGTGAAGTGCTACAGTTTAAAGTCACATTTGTTTCACAGAATGTTAGGGGTTGCAAGAGACCTCAAAAGCCATCCAGTCCATCCCCCTGCCAGAGCAGGTCACACAGGAACACATCCAGGCAGGTTTTGAACATCTCCAGAGAAGGAGACTCCACAACCTCTCTGGGCAGACCATTCCAGTGTTTTGTCACCCTCTGTAGTGGAAAAAGGCACATTCGAGCAACGCTGCTGCACTGACCGTGCCAGATTCTTCTGACCTTCTGCATCTCAAATGCTTTGTTTGAGCATGGAAACAGCAGGAACAGAAGCATCACACTGGATGGTAAATACACAGATCTCTTCCACCTGTTCTACATACAGTATAAATGGCTGTAGCATGGGAACTTCTGCTATTTAAGCTTTCAAAACACTAGAGCAGTCTAGTGCATTAAAATGCAAAAGTGCTTTGCCTCTCTTAACAGAGAGCCACAGCCCATCACCTTTCTTACCTATTCCCTTAGGTCATTACCACAAGGCTAGAAAGCCTTGTTAATCAGCAGGGGAGTTACGGTTTGCTTATGCACTGAAGGTTTGTCCAGTAGACAGCTTTATGCTGATTTTGTTTTGGTTTAACCAGATGTTAACCAGTTTCCTACCACCCTGCAAACTCCATGCCAATAAAGAACAGGATTTTACATACACAGCCCAGATAAGCATCCCAGAAAGGCTTTGGGTGTTCACCTCTACTACAGAACACAGTTATCCCAGGAGTGGGTATCAGTAACAGAAATAACCTTATCTGTATCATTGGTCTTCTTCAAAGAAACAATCATCTCTTCAGCAGCAGCCAGCTCCTGTGCCAGCCTTTGCAGTTTTGCTTCCTAGAAGAAATAATCATCATGAAGAGGAGACTTAACTTCTGAAGCTTTGGAAAGCACAAAATCATGAAAAGAAATGCAAAGAACTAAGCTGTTTACCTTACCATAGCTTAACAAAGCAATCTGAAATCTGAGAACTATACATGTATTTTGCTGCTCATCAACAGAACAGTCCACCAGTAAAACTGCTATGAAAGCTCAAGGAAGTACATCAACACATGACTTAGACACCCAGTTCTTCTGCTGTACCTGCTGCTCACACTGTGCCACCATTTCAGAGGCTGGTTTCTCCACCTGTACTTTTTCAAGGATTTTCAAGAGCTCCCTGAAAAAGAAACATTTTTCTGCTGAGAAATGTCATCAGAACATGAGAGCTTCAACAAGAATCAAGTCACAGAAGTTTAGTCTTAGTTGCACTTCATTTTTTTTTTTTAAGGACTCTCTATCCTCTTCTCATTGCTATACAAAAGACTAATGAATAGTTTAGTTACAAGCATACCTGGCTATCAGGAGTGCAGCTTTACTTCTGACATGAAGAGCCATCAGTGTAATGAAATGACATTTGCCATCTTAACTGAATACATTCAAATGAAGTCTTGCTCCATGTTAGATAAAATAAAACCCCCGTTACCTACTTCTCTCTACCCAGCAGGGGAAAACCAGCACTACAGACAGGATGCCCAGCTGAACAGAAACCTAAGCCTGTGAAGGCAGAGAAAAATTAACCAGTCAAAACTTACTTTGAATTGTTTTCTTTGTCTTCTTGTAATTGCAAGGTTAGTTTTTCATTGTGTTCTTTTTCTGTTTTCAGGAGGTTCAAAAGGTTCTAGAATAATCAGAATAGATGCTTTTATAACCAGTTGCAAGGCAAGGTCTTAAGAATAATTTAAGCTAAAATAAAAATCTAAACAGACTCCTAAGATGACTGAAAAAAATCCCAAACCACAAAGCCTTAAATGGAAACAGAAAGATCTTCAGCTTTGTCTCAAACCAGTTCAAAAGCAAACTCTTCTCCACATTAAACAATCAAATCTTTTCATCAGACACTGAGGTACTTTTGATGGCTAGAATATTCCTTGATATCCAGGGTTTTAAAGGAATGAATTAGATTAGATTAATTTGGGTGTGTGTGTGTGATGTGTGTGTTTCAAATTCTACCCAGCAGTTCGAGATGTTACACTGTAGGAAATCTGAAGGAAGAATTTCCATTCTGTCAGTACTCCTTCAAACACTAAAAACCAAAACTTGGAGCCAAGTTGCTGTGCAGGCACAGGGCACATCGCGGCAAAGCAGGCACAGTCATTTGCAAAAGCCCTTGAGCAACCTTCCTGCTATGTTTTGCAGTCACTGCAGTCTGACAGGATTTCAAGGACAGCCTTGACTAAACCACAGGACAGTGGCCACCACAGAAAGCCATAGATCATTTTAACAAGATCACATCCACTAGGAACAGGTAGAGACTTCTTTGTAAAGACAGAGTAAGTAAGCCAGTTTTCACTAGCACGAGATGAAAGGTCACCAGCATTTTGATGTCAGAATTCTTTTCCAAAGAAGCTTCTTACTCCTTCACTGATTAACCCATCTCCATCAACATTTCCAAAGCCATTTCTTCAGCTGAAAACCTACTACTTCATCTTGGATATTTCTTGTAGCCTGAGGAGGAAGTGTGGCCAGCAGATTGAGAGGGGATTCTGCCCCTCTGCACTGCTCTAGTGAAACCTCACCTGGAGTACTGCATCCAGCTCTGGAGCCTACAACACGGGAAGGACATGGACCTGATAGAGTATGTCTAGGGGAGGGCTAAAAAAATTATGAGTGGGCTGGAACACCTCTGCTGAGGGAGCTGGGCTTGTTCAGCCTGGAGAAGACTCCAGGGGGACCTAAAAGTCGCCTTGCAGTACCCTGAAGGTGGTACGGTAAGTCTGCAGATGTTTCTCAGTGCCTGGAGTGACAGGACAAGGGAAATTGTTTTTAAATGAGAGAAAAGCAGATTTAGATTGGATGTGAGGAACAAGTTCCGCACCATGAGGGTGCCAGAACACTGCAACAGGTTGCCCAGGGAGGTAGTTGAGGTCCTGTTCCTGGAGATATTCAAGGTCAGGCCTGACAAGGCTCTGAGTGACCTACTTCAGTGGAGGATGTCCCTGCTGACTGCAGGAGGGTTGGACAAGATCATCTTTGAAGGTCCCTTCCAACCCACACCATTCATGATGCAAAAATCTTGCGCTGTGTAAAGGTTGTGGGTACACCTTCCAAATGAAACAGCAGCCAAACTACCATCACTTGTGGTATCTATTACTGATGAGAAAATAAATTAAACAAGTTACACATGTAGCCAAAGTCTTTGAAAATCCTTGACTGTCTTACACAAAGCTCAGTTTTCATTGCTTCTGCTTCCTGTGTTTTGACCTCAAGTTGTTGTTTCAACTGATCCGTCTCAAACTTCGCTACTTCCTGCAGGTTGTCATAGTCGTCCTGCAGGCTGGCTTTTTCTTCAAGAATCTTCTCATGTTCCAGCCTTTAGTAAAGAAAAAACAAGCAAAAAACCCCACCAACCCCATCCACAATATTAAGGGTTTGCTTTGATATAAAATACTCTGCTCAGTATTTTATAATCTTCAGTTAACTTCCAGAGTGCAGCTCTGCTAGAAAGCAGTGACTGGCACAAATGGGAACACTTCCTTGAAGCTTACACACCACCAATTTTTGAAGGGCACCAGAGAAGGCAGAGTTCTCTTTCTGATCCTTAGAAATAATCTACTACTTATAAAATTTTATAGAAATTTCAGTCACCCTCTTGAGAACTGCATTTTTTAATTTATATCTCAGGATATTAATATCTCAGGATCTCAGGTAGTGATAGGACTAGGGGGAATGGAATGAAGCTGGAGGTGGGGAGATTCAGGCTGGATGTGAGGAGGAAGTTCTTCCCCATGAGAGTGGTGAAGCCCTGGAATGGGTTGTCCAGGGAGGTGGTTGGGGCACCATCCCTGGAGGTGTTTAAGCCCAGGCTGGATGAGGCTCTGGCCAGCCTGATCTAGTGTGGGGTGACCCTGCCCATGGCAGGGGAGTTGGAACTAGATGATCCTTGTGGTCCCTTTCCAACCCTGACTGATACTATGAATGTAATGCTTTTTTTAAGCCAGATGTTGGGCTAAAGACTCTGCTACAATGATTCTGACACCTACATCTGCTTGGCTGACACCTAGAGTATTTACTCCATATAAAATCTTTAGATAATCTAGGCAAGCCTGGGTGATTTCCCTCTAAATTATAGTCCTGAAAACTTGTTTCATTTAATCTTCCACAGAAGTGCAAGGGCTGCCAGATGTGTATTATGAGTGCTGTTATTGATGGAGAGCTCACAGGAAGTCAATACTTTTGCTAACACAGATGGCAGCGATGAAACCACAACATTTAATTTCACTTCCAGGCTCCCATCCTCACAATGAATCACTCAAGAAATGACTTCAGCTAAGACACAACTCACCAGAACGCAATAACTTAGCTTAAGAGGAATAAAACAACAGCAGTCACCAACCCCAAACCAAAACCCAACACACACACCCTCCCCCCAACAAACCCCAATATTACATTAAGGGACAATGAGCTGCTGGAGTGGGTCCAGAGGAAGCCACAGAGATGATCAGAGGACTAGAGAACCTCTGCTCTGTGGGCTGGCTGGGAGAGTTGGGACTGTTCAGCCTGGAGAAGGCTCCAGGGAGACCTTAGAACAGCCTACCAGTACCTGAGGGGGGCTGAAGGAGAGCTGGGGAGGGACTTTTTACAAGATGACAGGACAAGAGGAAATGGATTGAAGCTTGAGGAGGGCAGATTTAGAGATTAGGAAGAAACTGATAGTGAGGGTGGGGAGACACTGGAACAGGTTGCCTAGGGAAGTCATGGATGCCCCCTCCCTGAAGCTGTTCAAGGCCAGGTTGGATGAGGCCTTGAGGAACCTGGGCTACTGGAAAGTGGCCCTACCCATGGCAGAGGGGTTGGAACTACATAATCTTGAAGGTCCCTTCCAACCCAAACCATTCTATGAATCTTTGAACTAAGTCACACTAATGATTAAAAAGAGCTCTGATTTTCATCTCTTTGTAATAATGGCAATTTGAAGCTTTTCAATAGACAAACTCCAGTTTATTTTTATAGTTTTTCTGCTTGTACTTTTAGAGCAGCATTGTGATGTCTCCTGCTTCATGTGAGCAGACTGAGAAATAAATTAATTTTTAAGATTCAATTGAAAAAAAAAAAACAGGGAAAAAAAACCCCATGACAATGAAACTAGTCCTCTTTTGGAGGTCAGTAAATTCATAGGGATAGCCTAATTAATGGGAATTTTGGTTTGCTACAGCATTTTAAGGAAGCTTGATTTTATTTTCTAATTTTACCCTATTCCTCCTCATGGCAATTGAGGAAAGGACATAAGCACAAACTAACAACTTTGAACAAGAGATGTAAAGTGTAAGTTCCCATGCAGAAAAGAAGTAAATCACTGGATGATTAAGGGATGCATTTTACCAAACCACCAACATACCTGACACTGTCCAGCTGGAACTGCACATCCATCTGCCTCCCAGAAAGCTGGCTCAGTTCTTTTTCTTGCTTTTCCCTGAAGGCACCATACTCCTGTTTTACAGCAGACAGCTCCTTGTCTGCAGACTGCAGGACAATGCGCAAATCACAGACTTCACTTTTTAATACTGTCAAAACCAAACATTCCATAGGTTACTTAGAAAACTGCCAGACAGAAGATAAGTAACACTACAGAATATCCTGGGAAAGGCCTCACAAAGCTTGAAACATTTTCAGTGGAACTGGGTGGTGAGACACTGGAATAGGCTGCCCAGGAAGGTTGTGGATGCCTCCACCCTGGGAGCATTCAAGGCCAAGCTGGATGAGGCCTTGAGTAACCTGGTCCTAGGGGGAGGTGTTCCTGCCCATGGCAGGGAGGTTGGAACTAGATGATCTTTAGGGTCCCTTCCAATTCCAAACATTCTAGGATTCTATGAACCTTGAAGGTCCTACACAAAAAGGATTTGTAAATGTAAAATGTCAATGAAACATTGACTGTAGGACCTAATAACTACAGGCAGAATCAGCATTCCAGACAATATTCCTGCATTTCCATGGACCAGTAGGGGACTTCCTCTTTAGCTGATGTTTTGTTTTAAAAATACTCCCTTCCCATCCAGAATGAAGTTTGAATATTGTATGCTGTGTGAGAGTGGGCAGACAAAAGCTATTCTGCAAGAACTGGGGACATTTTAAAAAGAAAAAAGGTGAAAAAAAGAAGTCAAAGCAGCAGAACTAACAACCTAAACAGTTACTCAGTAAATGCTACTGTGGATTCAAAACATGGAGAACTTCAAAACTTCATATGCAATGTCAGTGTTAAAAGACTTACTGTCAGTCTTGGTTAGACTGTCCTGAAGTTGCTTTTCAAGTGTTTTCGTCTGTTCAAGGAGCTCTTGGCGCTCTTTACTCCACTCATTCCTTTCAGATGAAAGAAGCTTGAGAAGAGAAGTAAAAATGTTAAGTGAAAATGCAGAAATAGCTAAGTAACAGGGTTGTGATAATCTAGCACATATAGCACAGCATATAGCACAGCACTTCAGCTGATTATAAAGAAAAATGCATCTTGTATTTAAGTTTGATATTTAGTGAATCTGAAATACACAGAAGTGCAGAAAGAAAAACTCCAAATATGATATCTTTAAAGACATTCTCCTATCTGAGAAGTTCATTTAAAAGAAAGCCACAACTTAGGACCTAAGATATACTTCAGAACACAGCTATCAGAAATGAGATTGATCTGGGAAGAACACAATGAAAAACTGGGATTGTGAGGGAGCTGGGGTTGTTCAGCCTGGAGAAGAGAAGATCCAGGGGGACCTTAAAGCGGTCTTCCAGTACCTGAAGGGATCCTACGTGAAGGCTGTAGAGGGACTTTTCTTGAAGCTGTCTAGTGATAAGACAAGGGGGAATGGTTTGAAGCTAAGAGAGAGCAGGATTAAACTGGAACTTAGGCAGAAGTTCCTTAGAACGAGGGTGGTGAGACTCTAGAAACGGCTGCCCAGGGAGGTTGTGGATGCCTCCTGCCTGAAGGTGTTTAAGGCCAGGCTGGGTGAGGCCTTGAGCAGCTGAGTCTTGTTGAGAGGTATCCCTGCCCATGGTGGAAAGGTTGGAGATGATGATCTCTGAGGTCCCTTCCAACCTGAGCCATTCTTTGGTTCTATGAATTAACACTGCAGATTCCACTAGATGACCCAGTAGTATGAATGTGGCAGACAGCACCTTGCCATATATACAGACTCACCTCCTGTATCTGGGCAGAATGATGCTCCAGTTTGTTAATATGCTGCTGGAGTTTTATATTCTTGCTTTCCTCTTCATCCAGCTTTGTCTGCATTGTGCTCAGTTGCTCCTGTAACACAATAGACACTCAAAATTAGAGCAACCATCTTCCAGTTATTTCTCACACACCATATGACAGACTGTGCATATTAAATGTCAAAATGCCAACTACTTTCTTTTTATTTATAACCTGAACCAACACGAAACTGAACATTCAAAACCAAACTGGTATCTGAAGTGGCTGATTCCTCCTATTGCTAACTTAACTGCCAGAACACAAGGGCTGAATGCAGTAAATACTTGGTTTTCAGACACATGTTGATGTTGAAGAAACAAGGCTTTAAAAAGAAGTTACTCAAAATATACACAAGATAAATTCCTTGCAGGAGTTCTGCACTATGGCAAGCATCACAGAGGGGGGTTGGCTCTTGTGTCAGTATATTACATGCACTAAAGCCAGCTCCAGCTTCTAAAGAGTAGTTCAGACAACTTTGTAGCACTCTTCTGTGTGACAAAAGGCTTTCCCTGTCCTTTAGGAAAGGGATAAGACAATTGAGGTATAATGGGGGGACAGCATTATTGGCCAGGTATCTTCCAATAATGCAGTATTGTATATTAAGCTTGGGTATTGTTCCAAATGTTGCTATCATCAGAGACCTATCAAGAAGCTTCCTAAGAATCAAGTCATCAGGTTAAAACAGTAAAAAGTTTAAATGCCCTGTATACCTCACAGTGTTTATGTTATTCAACTCACAAATCTATTTCACTATTCTAATTGTAAATCCTTTTCAGTACAATGGGTAATTGCAGAACTGTTCAGTCAAACCCAAAATATTCAGTGCTTCAGTTTCCCATGCAAATTAAAATGGATTTGGTGTAAGTATTTCACATCAAAACCTGCTTTAGGATGGAGCGACACATACATTCCAGTTTTTATTAACAACATTTACCTGTGCCACTTTGAGCTCCTCAGCAATGGCCTCATAGGCTTGTTCACTCATCTCTGGAGGGATTGGCTCTTTCAAGATGTCATCCATGAGCTCTTCAGAAGGCTGGAAATCTTCAGACTGAAAATCTAAGATTTCTGGGCTGATTCGTGGCACTAGGCGGGATCTGAGCTGGTAAGCTTTTGTTGGAGTGGTTATGTTCTGTTAGGAAGATGACAAAGCAGTCTTTAACTGTAACAGGGAGTGAAGACTTTGCATGGTATTGCACTGCATAGTTCTATAAGCAGAACAATGAAATTAAAAAAGCTCAGAGCAGCAGGTTCTAAACCTAATCTGCACTTTCGCAGATTTGTCATCTGATGAGCAGTATTTCAGCACAAAAAAGGAGCAGATCTGGTTTTCACTTATGGATTACACACCAGAGCACCAGGTTAAGGATCAGACAAATCAAAGGCTGTGCTTTCACACAACTCAGGAGTGTGGGTGCTTTTCAACAAACTCACTCTCATACCTTCAGAGTTTCTCTATGCAGCTTATGCAACTGAGAGACTTCTTGGCGCTTGTGTACTTTGGTTGCCTCCAGAATATTTTCCAGATGCTGGTTTGCTTTCTGAAGGGATTGAAGCTCTGATTCCAGTTCCATCTGCTTTTTCCTGTTTAGGAAGTGTGTTACGACTGTCAAAATGACCCCAGCACTATGCCCTCCCACAAGTAAAAAGAAACTGCAGCATTGTCAGTGAGGAAACTGCAGCTGAGCCCTTGCCCAAACATTATTTTGAGAAGAAAGTCACCACTGCTGTATTAAAAAAAGAAAGAAACAAATATTAGGAAACTAAGAAGCTTATTTGTGCAAGCAGATGGATAACTAAATGTGTCAGAAAAAAATCCATTACATGGTAAGAAATAAGCTGAGAGCTCTGCAATTCTTTTCATGAGAAAGTGCTATCACCCATACCAGTATGGTTTTAAGCTTAAAAATGTTATCCAGTTACATGACAAGCCTGAACTGCTGCTTGCCAGGATTAAAGAAAATCCCTTAAAGATTTTTTTTTTTTTTTTTTTTTTGGAAGTGCTGCTCTGTTAAGATTATTTTGCCCTCTAAGAGGGCTTTAACTGAAATCCAGCAGTTGAGCAGGAATTTCAGAACAGTTGTCCTTAGGTCCTTTGCAGAGCTACATGCTGGTTCTGCGCTGCTTGGCCTTACTGACAATCGTGGGGTCAGCCTCTGCAGCCAAAAGGAAATGCACTGCTTCATCTTTTGGCAGTTTAATTCTATGCCTTTCCCTCATCTTTTTAGCATCTGCAAGAAAACTTGAGAAATACAGAGTAGAACTTTACCTGTGACTGCTATTTCACAACTGAAAATAGTGTACATTGATGCTGTGAAACTGTTTGGTCTGCTTAGTCAAGTTACAGCATTGAATTACACTTGCACATAAAATTAAGCATCCAGTTACTCTGAAACGAGTTTGCAGTCTAGTGACATGCAGAGGCTTAATTAGGCATACTTCTGTGTGACTGCACTCCACTAAGAAAGTGTCAGTAACTGATAATGAAAGTGCATGCATGCTATCAAGAGAGCAAGACAAGCACAAAACATGAAATACAGACTAGGAACACACTGAATGGCCAGGAAAAGAAAGTAATTGATCAAAGACTCTGGAATAGGCTACCCAGGGAGGCTGTGGCTGCCTCCTCCTTGGTGGTGTTTAAGGCCAGGTTGGGTGAGGCATTGAGCAGCTGAGTCTAGTTGAGAAGTATCCCTGCCCACAATGGAGAAGTTGGAGTAGATGATGTCTGAGGTCTCTTCCAGCCTAAGCCATTCTCTGATTCCAAGATGTAAAGAAACCATTGTAACTAATGATAGAGAACAATAGCTGGATTGTTGAATTGATGAACTCAGCAGATGATAATATGACGGTTTATACAGTTCATGGGTTTGCTGCACAGCTAAGAATGAACCACAGATTTGTACAACTGCCAAAATGAGCAAAAAGGACATCACAAAGATCCACTAATGGGAGCTGAACCTGATAAGGGCTGGATCAAGCTAAGCCGTATCACTCACTTGCATAGGCATATGTGTACATGGAGATATTAGGCAGGCCTTGCACGTTGTCTTGTGCTTCTCTTAATGAGAGCAACAATAGAGAATTCTTCCTGCCAAGAACATACTTAAACTGTTATTTTTGGGATCTCAGACTAACTTAAAAAAAAATAGAAAAGAAGTAATTATTTGAAAACATTTTTTGTCTCACTTGGTCAGCTCTTTAAATTCTTCGTATTCTTGTTTTGAACTTGCCAGTTCACTCTGAGTCTGCAGCAGACGTGCTTTCAGCTTTTCAACAGATGCCAGGGAGTTGCCTTCCACTGATGTGGTGGTGGAATATGAATGATGACCTAAAGAACAAATAAATACTCTGAGATACCTTGAATACTTAGAACAGCACAGCAGCAACTGCTTGAAGACAGCAGGTATTAGCAACAGGCCACAAGAAAACAAGTCAAATAATTAATATTACTGCAGTCTTCATGACAACTAAGGACAACAAAAAGACTATGGCTGCTCAAGGATCCAAACTCCCCATTGCTTTATTTGCTCAAAGGCCAAGCCTTCAGTCACCACACAGAAGGCGGCAAAAATCCATCAAGATGCACCTTTTCAACGCTGGACTGCACACAACGCAAATACAGCAAGCTTATTTAGCAGTAAAGCATTAGCAGAGTTTTTACCTCCAGTATTTTTCTCTGTGGCTGAAGCTTCCAAAAAAGCTTTTTCTAGTTCTGCAATGGTCTGAGCATCGATTTCTTGAGCCTTTCTGACTGACTTTAAAGAGCGCAGCTTTTTGTTCTCCTCTCTGAGGTTGTGGTTCTCCATGGCATACTTGGCAACTCGTGGGTGGTGTTCCAGCTGTGACAAGCAGTGTTTGGCTCAGCAGTTGGTATTTTCCAGACAGTGCTATACACACCTAGCTGTTGCTCTGCTACATTTAATAAGCTTGAAATTGCAATGGAAGAAGGATAAAAGGTATTCCCTACAGCAGTTAAAACTGCCCCAATTTTTGTTTTGTTTGTTTTCTTACCTCCCTTGGAATGTGCTGTCAAAGACAGGGGGTTTACATTTTGGGTGTTTACTCTTTTAGTGGCAATAAAGCAGTAGCTCTCCTTAGTGCTTTCAATACCCTTTCTCAGCTACAACTTTGAGAGTTGGCTTTCTTAACACTGTCCCTGCATGCCATAGTAATGTTTTTGTGTGATTGCCCTGACTTCTGTATTATTTCCCTGCTTCACTTGGGAGCTGTTATGCAGGGAGGGAAACTCCATACATGGGAGATGCCTCTGTAAAGGAACTCACCACCCATCCTCCTCTTTCCTGCCTTTCCTAAAATGCCTGTATCCACCACTCACACAACTCCATTACATAAGCTATTCTCACAAAAAACTAAGTTCTAGAAAGGAAAACCCAAAGGCTTACCTGTTCTCTGAGCATCTGCAATTCCTCCCTCAATTCACTGAGGAGATCCTCCTGCTCCTTGGGCAATAAGCTCCCACCAGCCTCCCTGTGCAATCTCTCCAAGCGAGCAATGTGGTCTTCACGGAACTTAACTATCATTTTATTGGACTGAATAAACTTCTCCTTCTTGGCACACAGATCTTCCAGTTGGGCAATTTTCTCCAAAAAATTCTTAGAAAGTACATGTACAGATTGGTAGAAAAGGGACAGTTACACAAGATAAAATTAAGCTGCACATCTCACAGACAAATCATGCACAACTTAGTTAACAGTAATTTGGTGAATACACAGACTACAACTTGGAGCAGATCTGTAGAGAGCAACAGACTTTGTTGCTAAGGTAGTTGGAGAAAATTACTTTAGTGTCATTTACAGCAGTAGCCAGATGAAGATCAATTTGGGCTTCGGCCCTGCTAGGTCTCTTCCCTCCCCGTCTACTCTGCCCTGGTGAGGCTGCATCTGGAATATTGTGTCCGGTTCTGAACCCCTCAGCTCACAAAGGGCCTCAGAGAAATGTTTGAAAGAGTCCAGTGCAGAGCCACAAATCTGCTGAAGGCAGTGGAACATCTCCCTGTGAGGACAGGCTGAGGGAACCGGGGCTTTTCAGCTTGGAGCAGAGGAGCCTGAGGGGTGCCCTTACTCCTCTTGATAAAGATGTGCAGGGCAGTGTCAGGAGGACAGAGCCAGGCTCAGCTCAGTGATGTCTGGTGATAGGACAAGGGGCAATGGGGGCAAACTGGAGCAGAGGAGGTGCCACGGGAACAGAAGGAGAAACTTTGCACTGTGAGGGTGCTGGAGCTCTGGAGCAGGCTGCCCAGAGAGGTTGTGGAGTCTCCTTCTCTGGAGAGATTCAAAACCTGCCTGGATGTGTTCCTCTTTGACCTGCCCTGGGTGATCTTGCTCTGGCAGGGGGGTTGGACTGGATGATCTCTGGGGGTTCCTTCCAACCCCTGATATTCTGTGAGAGCCTCTTAAAATCCTCGTACTCCTGAGGACTACAGATTTTACCTTAAATATCATTTGACTGAGTTCCAAATCTTACTGCCTTTGGACACAGTACTTTTTTCCAAAGCCAAAGGAACATCATGCAAGACAATCTACTTCACTGTGCTTGTTGGTCTCTGAGAGCACACAGAATGCCCTCAGAAATATCTGTGCTTTCTTACCTTCTTTTCGCCTTCTGATTTCTCCCAGAACAACATCGCTTCAAGAAAGTTGTTCAGGTAATTTGTGGTGTTGTTTCCTTTTTCAACAGCATCTGCAGGACAAGTCAGAAAACCAAAAGCCATATTTAATAAAAGACTTCTTAACTAGGTTTTCCTAAGTATATAATGTGCCAGTAGTGTAAAGGAAATGTAAACTAATTCTTTGATGACCGGTATGATTCCTCTACAAAGATCACGTGCCATACCCAGAGCAAAGTTTAGACAGTAATTCCTAGTCACCTAGAAGTGCTGATAAAGAACAGAGTCAAAATACATAATTGTTTAATTATCAAAGTTGTTCATGCATTAAATAGCTTTATGATGAACTTTCATTAAAAGAATCAATCTGCTGAGTACATCCATAACATGCAAAGCCCCTCTGAAATTAATTTGATAACCCCAAGCCATTATTGGCATCATTACTACAGTTTGTACAAATTGAAAGTGGTTTTAAAAACTGGTTTATGAGAAGGAAATTCAAGAAAATAAACATGAATTAAGTGGATAATTAGTTAATTCATCTGGAAAGAAAGTATCCACACAAGGGATGAAAAAGGTTTAACTAATCCTCTTCAAACATTAATTCAGAATAACTTTCCTCATTATCCTCACACAGGCAAGGCTACTTATTTATAGAAAACTATCCACCAGAGCATCTAGGTGCAGACCTACCCTGAGATACTTTAATCAAGTTCAAAATGCCATCATGTAAGCAGATTTCACATTTGTGTAAGTGAATACTGCAAATACAGTTGAGCTGCACAGCCCTAATATATCAGGCTCTGGGTAAAATCTCTTCAGTGCTTAAGCATCATCACTTGATTTCCCTCAGAACTCGATCACAGGTCTAGACATTTTGGAGCCCTTTGTCCATCTTCATGTACTCAAGGACAGTGATTCAGTGTCCTATGTAATCACTGACTTGCTTTCACTGGTTAAATCTAGATGCAAACAGAGGAAAACTCTACCACAGATGCTTTACATTAGCCAAGCTTTTCTAAGTAATGCAGTAACTTCTATTGCTCTATTTCTTGGCAAGCAAACTCAAGAACACAGCAGAACTTACAAGACCAAGTTTACTACTTTGTAATTATTCTAAGGTAGTGTATTTGAGCGAGAAGTACACATAGTAGAAAGCTAGGCTGGGATCTGCATTGGAGACAATGGCCTAGTGAAGAGCTGCTGGAAGAAAAAGAAATACAGAAACACCCCCCCCATGAACATCTTACATTGAAATCAATCTTTTATTAAAAGGTAAGCATCTTTCTAAGAATCCTCCTGAGGAGGCAAAAAGGGAAGCAGAGGAAAAAGTGTATTAGGCAGCGCTTTCAAACTGGAAGAGTATTGCAGGCATTCTGTAATTAAAACCACAGCCCTGCACACCAACTTAGGAGAGGAAGAACCTAAAATCACATTAACAGTTCCTGCAAAATATTTGCTACAAATACAGGCAATGGAATCAGTAAGACAAATGCAGCCTCTGTAGATCAGTGTTACATTTTAGGCTGTGCCTTTAAGCTGTTTCCTATAGAAATAGGAACTGTTCAGAAATTGAATGAATTCCATAAGGCTCCAACACTCTAGGCTACTAAAGTAGCAAGATGCCTCTCCTCAGCCCCAGCTCTTACCTTGTGATATAGAAATATAAGGCATAGATGGCACTGAAGTAAGTTGAGCAAGCTGCTCTTTCAACTTCTTGACCTCAGCTTGCAGCTGGCTCACATTTCCCTGTGTGTCTTCATTGACCACAGCCTTTCATAAGTACATTAAGAGAAAATTAGGAAAAGGAACAAATAAATATCTTATACTTTATAGGATAAGAGAAAACTCCGAAGACTGCAAAGCAACAAACCCACCAAGAGGTCACTCCATCTTAGGAAAGGAAGAGCCAGTGGAAAAAGCAATGTTTCATTTAGTGAGAAAACAGTGAGTTACACTTTGGCTAAAAGGATTGGTTAAAAAATGTAATGTTTTCTGCAGAATTGTGTCTGAAGCTTTTTGACAAAGCACTTTACACTGAAGACAGTTGTTCCCAGCCAGATGCCAGACTGTCAAAACCCACTCATGAGAAATTATATTCTGGGTATTAGTATATAAAAAACCCTATTAGAATTGATTCACCATTAAATCAAACTTTGAAATGACAATTTTAGTTTTCATTAGAAAAAGTACAAAGTAAGTCTGCAATGAAGTGCCCTGAGAACAAGCAGCGAATACACACTACTGTCAGCCATCACCTCATCCTCAGCTCTTGTACTCTATCCATAAACAAAACCAAACAAGTGCTTTACAAAAGTCATGTCAGAAAACCCATTTAGGAAAGCAAATTTAGGATTTTAAAAAGACGTTTTATTCATTTAAATTAGTGGAAGCATAAGAGTATGTCAATGAAGCTACCTTGTTTGCTGATGTGTGCTTTAAATCACAGAATGGCTCAGGTTGGAAGGGACCTCAGAGATCATCGCCTCCAACCTCCCCACCATGGCCAGGGACACCTCTCAACTAGACTCAGCTGCTCAAGGCCTCATCCTGCCTGACCTACAACACCCCCAGGGAGGAGGCAGCCACAACCTCCCTGGGTAGCCTATTCCAGAGTCTCACCACCCTCAGACTGAAGAACTTCTTCCTAAGCTCCAATCTAACCCTGCTTTCCCTCAGCTGCAAACCATTCTCCCTCATCCTGTCTGTAGACAGCCTCATGAAAAGCCCCTCTGCAGCCTTCCTGTAGGATCCCTTCAGCTATTGGAAGGCAGCTCTGAGATCCCCTTGGAATCTTCCCTAGGCTGGACAACCCCAGCTCCCTGACAACCCCAAATGTATTGTGCAACAACAAAGACATTGAGTAACTTCCCTACCTTGTTTTTAATCAGCTTTGCTCGCTGAGCAAAATTGAGAGTGGAGAGTGTCTCACCAAAGCACCTGGCTCCTGGGTGGACGTTGGCAATTATTGATGTTTTTGCATTGCCACCAAGGGAATCCTAGGTAAAAACATGGAAGTCAGCCTCGTTTGTGTGGCTTAGGTGACAGCAGGAAACCATCACCTATAAGCTACTTAGTACTCCTGCAGTTTCTTCTGCACATTAGGCTAACTCTGGAAATCCTGTCAAAGGTTTGAACACATCTGTAAGCATTACACTGTGACACACAACATGTCCCAAAGAACAGGGATGAAGACAGAGGCTTCTTTTCCTTTAAAACTTGCAAACTTGTAATAGGAGGTTATGAGCATAAACAAACGTGTCTTCAGTAAACAGCAATAAATTGAGTGCAGTTCTGTTTAAGCAAAAAAAGCATTCTTCCACCAGCACAAAATGGAAACAAATTTTTTATGTACCTGAGTTCATTTTTTTTGAGCAAAACCCCCAACCTAAACAAGTATTTTTTTTCTCTATCCCAAGCAGCAGATGATATCCAGAGGATCTATATTACCCGTAGCAGAAAGGTGAGCTTGGAGTCCCGGTAACAAATGTGTCTCTGTTTGCCATTACCCACATCAACAAGTGCTGTGATGACCAGGCCCAGGCAGCTGAGCGATCGATTGATGTTACCTGCTTCCTAAAGAAGAGAAAACAACAAAGGTCTGCTGGATGGACCAGGGCAGCAGCACATCTGAAAACAGATGCCACAGCTATGACAGAACTAACCTTCAACCTCAGCCCTTCTGTGTGAGTGTCTTTCTGTCTCTCAGACCCTGCCAGGTCTACCAGGTTGAGCAGGGAAGATCGAATGTTAACGACCTCATTGTTTTTCTCCATGGATTCCACTGTGATGGTGAAGACTGCGTGAGACCTTGAGGACTCCCTGTTCATTGAGGTGGATGCCACACGACGGTTTCGCCAACCCGTAGTTAATACCTAAGTGTGGAAAAGACATCCAATAATGCTTGAAAGAGCCCAGTGCAGAGCCACAAAGGTACTGAAAGCAGTGGAACATCTCCCTGCTGAGGACAGGCTGAGGGAGCTGGGGCTCTTCAGCTTAGAGCAGAGGAGCATGAGGGGTGCCCTCATTCCTGTTGATAAACATGTGCGGGGCAGTGTCAGGAGAACAGAGCCAGGCTCTGATCAGGACATCCAAGGACAGAACAAGAGGCAATGGGGGCAAGCTGGAGCAGAGGAGGTTCTACGTGAGCATAAGGAGAAACATTTTCACTGTGAGGGTGACAGAGCCCTGAAGCGGGCTGCCCAGAGCGGTTGTGGAGTCTGCTTTTCTAGAGACATTCAAAACCCACCTGGATGTGTTCCTGTGTGACCTGCCCTGGGTGATCCTGCTCTGGCAGGGGGGTTGGATGATCTTTCAAGGTCCCTTTCAACCCCTAACACTCCGCAATACCAAGTATCTCAAACTCTATTTATGTGCAGCTGACATGAACAGCAGTGAGCACATTTCAGTGCAACAGCTTTCAACAAATACCAAGGACAAGATGTGGGATTTTTTTTTTTTAAGTTTTCCCTTGCACAAGTATTTTAAAAGTGAAAAACTACAGCTGCAGTCAAGCTTCATAACAGTATTCATTACAGTATTAACGTCTTTCCTCCAAGAGTGCCATTGCTGGTTGAAAGCAAAAGTCATCCCACACTGGTGTATGCTAGCAGTACACAAGATTAAAAACCATTTAAAGTCACATAATTGTTGTGTGTGTGTGTCTCTCCTTCGTGGAGAAATAAAGCTGACAATTTCTGGAACACACACACACTGCCTAATTAGCAACAGAAGAGTACATCTGCTATCTTAGAGATGTGTAAGGTAAGCACCAGGGAAATATTGCTGTCATTGCAATTTATATAACCCAAACCCCAGGGCTATACAATTTCCTACGTGTCAGGCACAGTCAGGAAGCACTACCTAGAAACAGCTTTTCAAGCTGATTGTAGGGGAAGAGGGTGTCAAACACTGTGCAATAGAAGTGCTTTAATCAAGGAGGAACATTTACCAAAGAGAAATAGCCCCTACATTAAAAAGTAACAAAAATTACCTGGTATGCTTCAGCAGCAGATGACAACACCTGTTCAACAGCACCATCAACAAAGACTCCCTTCTTGATGTGTTCTCTGAGCAAGAGACCAGCTGAAGCAGAATCCAGCAAGTCAAATATCTGTTCATTGTAGATTTCAATAAAGGAGCACTTGCAGAGAAAACTCTTTCCACTGCCAGCCTGCAACACACAGCAATTTGCACTGTAAACAGATTGGGTTTATTGAGCCTGGCATTGTATGGCACTGAGTCTCTTTTTACATCTGCCTAAAGTGGCTGGATATATCCTGCATGCTATTCTTTGCTGATGTCCAGATGACAGCCAACATCCAGAACCCTCAATGCATTTTTAGACTCCAAATACAAGCACACTTGTGTCTGCAGAATGTGCACTATTATTTGGTAAAGCACTGGATGCCAGCACTTTTTGTTAATAAATGTCATGCAGGATGGAATTAATCCTGGAAAGCCAACAGCTACACACCTGGCTTCCCAAAACCCCTTGGCTGATCTTTCATGTGAGACATTACTGCAACGAAAAGCACAAACTAGAATAAGTGTACCTTTTCTTTTTCCCGTTCAATTAGGAAGAACAAGTATTCAAAGCTCCGTGGGATGACACCTCTCAGGCTGTGAGTGAAGTTATCAGAATCAGATGGCCCTAAAGAAGTTTTTCATTACAAAAAAACCCACAATTAAATTAGTGCTGCTGAAAAGTAAGGGTTGACCTTATCAAGGTGTCCTTACAAAAGATTTGAGCAAGCAGGTTTTAGTCACTTTAATGTCCAAATCACAGAAGAAAATGCAATAAAAAGGCTTTTGAGAACTCATCATCCAAAGTCAGATTTATCTGTAAGGCTAAATGATGCTTGTGAAAGTTTTTTTAGCTGTCCATAGGTGATCCAAGCCTAAAATAGTATAAACTACTTGGATTTCCACAGCAAACACGGGCAGGTATGACAATACAGCTGCCTCAACCTGAAGAACAAGTCTGCCCCCATATTTAGTTAATTTCTATGCAGTCCTTGAAACACGTTGGTCAAAATGGTTTTGGGCACTTCAGTAACTTTCTGATGTCAATATTAATGTACTTAAAACCACCACTGGAAGAAGAGGATTACAAGGGGATGCCTCCACATATTCCTAGCTGGGTAGGAGGTAGTTGTTTCTAAGTGTGTTTTAATATGGAGGGTCCCAGGATGCTACAGTGGTTTTCTACACATGAAAGGGATAAAAGCCAAAAAGGGAAGCTATTAAAATAGTAATTTTTGAGCAGATTTATTACAAGTGTTTGATTGAATTCAAAAGCCCCTCTTCTGTTAGAATCACAAAAATCCTACATCTTCAAAGAGAAGGATACCTACACTTCACTTTTTTTATATAAATCAAGAACAACTACACTGAGTACCAGCCCATTTCTTAAACCTTAAAGTTACCCAAAGGAAGACAAAGATCTAAATCAACCTTGGGTATTTGAGCAAAACATTTCAGTTCAAGGCAAAAAACAAACATTAAAACACTACTGAAAGATTAAGCACCATCTTGCACTTACCCATCATTGTAAAGGTTTTTCCTGATCCAGTCTGGCCACTAACAAGAACACAAATAACAAAGGTCAGACTAAGGTTTATTCTGCTTCTGAGCTTGTCATTAATCTGGAACTTTTAAGGAGAACTCACAGCTTAAAATTCCATTAGACAAAATATTCTAAACTGAAGCTAAAAAGAGACAGAGGCAGGCTGAGAAATTGGTCAGCTAAAAAAGGCATTAAAAAGAAGAGCAAATTTTGGCCATGTTAGAGAAACCACCTTTTCCCTTCCCTGCCACCCACCATTTTCTTCCTTATTTCTGTTGGACAGGAAAATAGTGGAACTTGCTGTTAAAATGAAGGCTTTCAAATATACCGTGGTGGGTTGAAAATTCCCCCAACACTAGGTCAATGGCAACCTGGGGTGCATTAGAAGAGGTGTGGTGAGTAGGTCCAGAGAGGGTCTCCTTCCTCTCTACTCTGAGGCCACATCTGGAACACTGTGTCCAGTTCTGGGCCCCTCAGCTCAAGAAGGATCTCAGGAAACTGCTTGAAAGAGTTCAGCATAGAACCACAAAGCTGATGAAGGAAGTGGAATATCTCCCTGCTGAGGACAGGCTGAGGGAGCTAGAGCTCTTCAGCTTGGAGCAGAGGAGCCTGAGGGGTGCCCTCACTCCCATTGATAAAGATGTGCAGGGCAGTGTCAGGAGGACAGAGCCAGGCTCTGATCAGGACATCCAAGGACAGAACAAGAGGCAATGGGGGCAAGCTGGAGCAGAGGAGGTGCCATGGGAACAGAAGGAAAAGCTTTTTCACTGTGAGGGTGCTGGAGGCCTGAAGCAGGCTGCCCAGAGAGGTTGTGGAGTCTCCTCTGGAGACTTTCAAAACCCACCTGGATGTTTTCCTGTGTGACCTGCCCTGAATGGTCTTGCTCTGGCAGGAAAGTTGGACTGGATGATCTCTGGAGGTCCCTTCCAACCCCTAACACTCTGTGACTTTGTGTAAAATGATTTTGGGGTCAGTCTTTCGGGTTGTGTGTCACTCAGCAGTGCACATAAACCCAAAATCACAAAGATGAAGTTTACTATATATTGTTTTTCTCTCCATAGTTATTAATCACATTAGAGATCAGGCCAATTTCACTTCAGTTTTCCACATTTGTCTATTGTAACAAAGCAGATTTCATAGTTCTGCAAACACTGTGCTAGGCTAGAACTCCTGGTAAGATGTTGATTAGAACAGTCCTTCAAGTTGGCATTTTTGACAAAAGTGCTTACTCAGATTTCACAACGAAAAAAAAACCCCAAACAAAGAAAATAAATCTAATACTTTTGGTCATGGATAAACCTCTGCCTTGAAAATGTTTTTAACGTTAAAATTAGCATCCATGAGTTTTCCCACAGGCAGTGAAGACTTAATAAAGATTTGAGCTGGCCAAATACCAAGTTGAAGTGATTTTTCATTCCATTTTTCTGTGGACATACTGAAAACAACAAGCTTTCTCCTAACAGTTCAATAAAACTCCTAGTTTTTATTAACAACAATGGTTGTTTGCTGCACTAAGGAAGCACTTTCAAAGTTTACTGTAACATTGAGCAGGTACACATGAACACAACCCCCTCAAATGTTGCAAATCAATGAAATACCATTAAATGACTTACTATGCAAAGATGGTTCCATTGTAGCCATTCATACAAGATTCAACAATATTTTTGGCCACACTTGAGAACACTGACTCCTGGGCACAAAGGAAAGAAAAGGCACTTGGCACCACTCATTTCAGTAGCTCTTCTATCAGAGTGTTCTATGCCACAACTTTATTACATATAAAATAGATGTATTCCTTAAGTTTAGACATGTATCATGAGCCCTGGGGTTCTCACAGCAAAACAATGCATCCCAGGGCTGTGTGACGTAAATCACTCCTCAAAAAAGTTTATCCATAGAATCATTTATTCCTTGATAAACAGGAAGAAAAATAAAACTCATCATCATAGTAACAGCTTCCAAATACATATTACAGAATAAAACTAAACTGAAGGCTCTTCCTCCCAGTATTACCCATCTCAGATAATGCATCTGTGCAGCAGGCAAATGGGTAAGAAGGAAATGTACAAAACAGAATACAAACTCTTAAGTTCCTAATATACAAATCCCATCTTTAATATTACCTGCTTACTGCCAGCTATTTTCATTAGAATACAAATTCTTAAGTTCCTAATATACAAACCCAATCTTTAATATTAGCTACTGACTGCCAGCTATGTTCATGCTTATCTCAACAGGTGGGTTTATTTTCTATCTACTGTGTAACTTACCAATAGAAATTTCCATTTGAATTTAATTGAAGAAATTAACAGTTAAAACCCCCCACAGCAATACTATGAGAACTATAGTGTAACATTTCTGTATTCTAACCACATATTCCAATCTGACCACATCAAACAAGACCTCAGGCATTACCTCTTCGGAAAGGTTTAGTGTGGCAGTTGCCAAACTTTGGGGGAAAACTGCAGCATCGTGGCAAGATTGTGGATGTTCTTACCTGTGTTGTTTCCATATTTGCAACATAATCAAAGGTGAAGATCTTTGGCTCAGGCTTGGAGTGCAGGCGAATGGTAGTTGATGACAGCACAGACAAACACAAGCCTTGATCTCCATCGGTGAGCGCGGCTGCCTCTGAAGGGGGGCGGACCCTTACGTAAACTTTGATAGCATCACCTTCAACACTAAATGAACATCTATGCATTAGATCACTTTGCAATAGATCCATCAGCTGTCTGAGAACAGGAAATCACAAAATAAACCCCAGATTTAAGGATGAAGTCACATTGGAAATATCCTACTTGTAGCTGTCTACATTGATTCACTACAAGCCACAGATTTATTGCAGGTAGACTTAAAACCAGGTTGCCTGGCAGATTTAAACCCAAAGGACGTCAAATTACTGCAATTTATTGCTGCTGCTTGTAACTTTACTCTAAAAGGACACCTTTCACCATGAGCCTGAGATATAGAAAACCAGTGTTTTGGTAAAGGTTTGATAAAGGTTTTGGTAGTTTCTAAGACTACAAATTTCAAGCATCCTTAACACTGGAAGTTACAAAAGACTCTTAAATGGAACTGGCAATGCTATGCTCCAGCAAGAAAGTTACTAACATTTGAGTACATAACATAAAATAACCAAATTCTTATGTGAAGTGGTAGCACACTTAGCTATATTTTAATTCATTCTTTCCCAAAAAGCATCTATGGCATGAGTGTGTTATGGATTTTCAGTTGTTGGCAAACAAGGGAAAAAAAGAGAACAGCTTTAAAAGTGGAGGAAGAACTTGCGTGGGGTTGGGGAGTACCAGAGAGGAAAGGGCAAAAAAAGAACAGGAAGCAGCTGAGAAAAGGAAGAGGTTAGACTGGATTTAAGATGCATGACATGAACTTGCTGAATGTATTCTCATGAGACAATATTATTCTGAGTTCTGGCACAAACTGTTTCTCTTTGGAAGAGGGCCTTTTATTTTAGCTTAGGACTTGCTCATGGAATTGAAATTCCTTCTTGAGTATCTCTTAGAGAAATTCTAGAGTCCAGCTGCAGAGTTAGTGGAGAAATGGGAATTTACTGCATGGCAGCATTCCAGGAGAAATGTGACACCTCAGAACACCACTTTTATTAAAAGAACTTATTGAAAATAAATAGATATAGATATATAAGGAAGTGAGGAGAGAGAGAGGCAACAATCTTGTGCAGGAAAATGTTGAGGGGAAAAAACAAACCAAACAACCCTTTAAATTATTTCACAAAATTAAGCTGGGTTTTGTTTGCAGTTTTTGTGCAATGTGATTGTCCCCATACAGGAACCAGCTGATGCTACTTTACCTAGGTGAGTTCAAAGGCAGTGCAGAGTCACGTGAATCTGCAAAAGTGAAAGAGACAAAAATTAAACAGAAAATTACTGCTCAACCCCCCCTCCCCTGTTATAAAATACAGAATTAACCAGGTTGGAAAAGACCTGAGATCATCGAGTCCAACCTATCATCCAGCACTATCTAATCAACTAAACCAGGGCACCAAGTGACCAATCCAGTCTCTTCCTAAACACCTCCAGGGATGGTGACTCCATCACCTCCCTGGGCAGCACATTCCAATGGCCAATCTCTCTTTCTGTGAGGAACTTTTGTAACATCCAGCCTAAACCTCCCCTGGTGCAGCTTGAGGCTGTGTCCTCTTGTTCTGGTGCTGGTTGCCTGGGAGAAGAGACCAACCCCCACCTGGCTACAACCTCCTTTCAGGTAGTTGTAGAGAGCAGTAAGGTCTCTACTGTAAGCAATACTGAGATGAATGGAGAGCCTTAGAAATATCTGCTTCATGCATGAGCTAGACCTGCACAGAAATATTTAACTGTCTTCCTTTGGCAGGAAGCTTGCATTTTCTTGGAAAGGTAGAGAAAGGTCCAGTCCTGCAATGTGAGCATGCCCCCTGCAGTAAGTGTGCACTAAGCAACCTCTTACATTAACATATATAAGGTTTACAAAGAGAAATTTTGAGAATTAAATGCGAACAGTATTATATAGTCCCCACTGCATTTTAAACATGGATAAAACCATACAGCATGGAAGAGTTTTACTGACCTGACTGCAAAACCTCAATTTTCTAGAACTCCACAAGGGAGGAGCTGCTTTATTTTAATTTTTATGAAGGAATATTGAGCACTCTGTAAAGCAGAAAGCTCTCCTGCACATGAGCATCAGTCTGCACAGCTTTCCATTTCAGGTGGGAAATGACCTCAGAGATCACCTCCTCCAAGCTCCTGACCATGGGGAGGGACACCTTTCAGAATCACAGAAACATTCAGGTTGGAAGAGACCCTCAGGATCACCAAGTCCAACCAATAACCCTATTCTACAAAGTTCATCCCCTAAACCATATCCCCAAGCACCACACCCAAATGACCTTTAAACACATCCAGAGTTGGTGGCTCAACCACCTCCCTGGGTAGCACATTCCAATGCCTCAACTAGACTCAGCTGCTCAAGGCCACGTCCAACCTGGCCTTCAACACCCCCAGAGAGGAGGCATCCACAACCTCCCTGGGCAGCCTATTCCAGAGTCTCACCACCCTCGGACTGAAGAACTTCTTCCTAAGCTCCAGTCTAACCCTGCTCTCCCTCAGCTTCAAACCATTCCCCCTTGTCCTGTCTCTAGACACCCTTAGGAAAAGTCCCTCTGCAGCCTTCCTGCAGAATCTCTTCAGGTTCTGGAAGGCAGCTAGAAGGTCCCCCAAGACGGGACACATTAACACACAGGTAGATACAGTGACCTGGTTTCCACTTTAGCATGAATCTGACACAGAATCATTTCACATAACTTAGTCAAAGATCTAACTAACAGAAGCAAACCACTAGAACAAGTAGAATTACAATTAAAGATGGTTTGCCAAAACAGTCTGATAATAAAGACCTCATAAAGTCTTTGAAAGTGCAGGGGTTTTCTTCTTTTAAAACACAATTAATAAAGATATGCAGACATCCTAACCTTCTCATTACCCTTCACCCTTCCTAAGTACCCTGCTGTTGCTACGCCAGCCTTTTGCCTTTGATTCACACAGCATGTGAGAGACGTGCTGGGGTTTAATTCGGTTTTTATTCTTCAAGTGCAGAAGGAAATTACTGGCTGTCACCCGAGAGCTTTAAGGGCTGCATTCATAGTCAGGGAATTGTTTTGGTTGGCAGAGACTCTGAAGAACACCGAGCCCAGCCCTTCACCTAGCGCTACTAAGTCCGCCACTAAACCGTATCCCTCACACCGCATCTTCAGCCTTCGCTGGAAGGTCTGCAGGACGCTACAGCTACAGACATCGCAGCTAATGAAGACCGGATAAAGCACGGCAGAACAACTGACAAAGGCTGGCCGGCTGAGAGGCGCAGGGCTTGCCCAGCCTTCCTGCTGGGGAGAGCTGCTTGCGTCCGTCAATCACAAGAAGCGCGTCTGGACGGACCGGAGGTAATCGCTCTCCACGCCGCTCCAACCCTACCGGCCTTCTCCGACACCACCCGGGACACACCGAGCCCCAGAACATCGGCCCTCCGTGCGGGGGTGGCTTTCATCTGGTGACATCCCAGCGGAGCCGGTCGGCCTCACGGGGCAGAGCCTACAGCGCGGCCTCCTCTCACCCATCCGCCCCGGTGCCCAGTTGCTACCCGCACAGAATAGAACGCCCCTCAGCCTCTGCACAGCCTCAGGGCTATGCTGCTCCCCCTCACCTCTCACGCCGGAAGCCATGATCGACGGGAGCCCTGCCGACCGCCGCGCGTCCCCGGCCGCCTGAACAAAATGGCGGAAGGTTTGAATTTGGCGCTAAGAGCGGCGGGGTGCGTGGCTCCTCCTCCTGCTCGAAGCCAGCCTGGTCGCGGCCATGCGGCTCTGCCGGTCCTTTCCTCACGTGATGGAGTGCGTTGCGGCAGGGAGGCGGGGTGCTAATTCTGTCCCACTAGGGCCGCCGTCCGACCCGCCCGGAAGTAGGCGCGGAGACGGGAGCGCGGCGGGCAGCAGCCATGAGCAAAAGGAACCAGGTTTCCTATGTGCGGCCGGCCGAGCCCGCATTTCTCAGCCGCTTCAAGCGGCAGGTCGGGTATCGGGAGGGGCCCACAGTGGAAACCAAGGTAACGGCCTGGCCCCCGTGGTCGAGCAGCGCGGCCCTCCCCAGCCCTGGGCTGCTGCTGCCGCCGCCTTGCCTTATTTCTTTTCCCCTGTTTCCCGGGATAGGAAGGGGGCAGCTCCCTCTTTATGGCGCCTCCTGTGCCGTGATGCTTCCGCTGGGGCCTAAATTGAAGCAGCGGGAGAGGCCCCGACCCAGGCGGTGGTGTAACGGTACCTCAAGGCTTTGGCTCTGTATGGGAGAGCTAGTCACTCAGATGTGCTGAACGAGTTTTTGTAACTTGCTTTTGCTTCTGTGTTGGAGGTTCAAAGCAAGAACAATAAATTGCTGTGTCCCTCCTCACTGCTGTATTTAATAATTGCAGCCGTGGTGGTGACGGTGCCCTTTGCAGAGCAGCCAGTGCTGACCTCTCAGTGCTTAAGATGTCTGTGGGGCCACAACGGAGCAATGATGTCCCAAGTTTAACTGGCCTTAGAAAGCCCAGGCAGAAAAGAAAAGAGGAAGAAAATATTTAAGAATATATTAAAGAAAATAATTTTTAAAAACTGTGTAAACATCATACTAATATGTCAGCAGACAAACTGGTGGCATAGCCAGGAAGCTAAGGCAGGGGCAGTAAGGTTGAGGTCAGCTTGCTCAAAGGCAGTGTTTTCTGAAGGCATTGTGCTTTTTCTGTTTCCAGCATGGTTTTGCATGTGGTTTGTGCTAAGATACTACAAGATGCCTTGATTATGAGGCCTATCATTATCATCATACAGTATGTGCAAAGCTGTTGTTTCTGTTGTTTCTGAGTAAGGAAATCTTCTAACTATGGTTACTATTAGCTGTAAGTGCTGTTCCTTCAGTTATGTTGTTGCCTAGGTGTACTTGTATGCAGCTGAAAACTAACCTAACAAAACAAACCCCCACTAGTGACCTTGATTTGAATAATCTGTGCCACTCTGGGTGTAGAAGCTGTTTGTGAACATTGCTTTTACTACAGCCTGTCGGCTTTCACCACTTGCTCCATTTGCCTGCATTACCTTTAAAGGGTCAATGTATGTTGTGGCTCTTAAGAGAAAAGAAGCCACTATCATGTAACCTCCCCAGACTGATCAGTAATGTAACAGTCACAATGGTTTGTTTAAAAAAGACATGATGAGCTGGATAGGTGGGCTTGAGGTAGACTCTGTTTTGTCTACATCTTGGTGAATTCAGTAAATTCTGATAATACTTTTCCTTATAAGATGAAGTTTTCAGAGGACTTTGTTGTTGCACCAAGGTTTCCATGCTAGGAAGTTTATAAAATTTTTCACAAGTGATTCTTCTGTCAAGCAGAGCACAAGTTTGAGAGAGTAGAAACAGGGCCATGGTGTTCCCTGTGTCAGGAATGCTCACAATGATTTGGTTAGGCAACCTGAATAACAAAGCCACTGTGGGCCTCATTTGAGCTGTTTTGAACGCAGCTTAGAAAGTTCAGATCTGGACCCACGCCTTTGAGGTTTTCTTGGTGTTGCATGGCAAACAGTGCTTTTGCAATAAAGCTAATGGGCAAAAGGAGTCAATGTCTTGCCTGCCAAGTTCCTGCTGTGTTGGTCTCTAACTGAAAGAGCCCATAATGTATTTTTGTAGGGAATGCTGTGTCTCAGTGATAGAACTGGAGTACTATTTGGACTGGGTGTGCTGGGAGGCCCTTACGCTGACAGCTCTGCTAAGTCTGCTCACTAACCAGACTGCAAAAGTGAAATCAAAGAGAACTAGCCTTCTCCTAGTGGCTGTGATTTGGTGTGATGATCACAGTTGCTTTTCTCTCTCTCCTGTCCAGAGAGAGCAGCTTCCACTTGCAGATGATGACAGTGAGAACGGCAGTGACAATGAGGATGAGCAGCCTCAAGTGGTAACGCTGAAAAAAGGGGACTTGACTGCTGAAGAGGCAATGAAAATTAAGCAGCAAATCAGAGAGGCTTCAAAGTCAGACAAATCAGGTGAATTCCAAACTTTTAATTTCTTTGCAAAGCTAAAGAGAATCTTGAAAAGGGACCTTGGAATTTGCTCAGTGTTCTGCTGTTTGAGATTCTGCCCTCTCTTCTTCTGTGTCTGTAGTGATTGTCTTCAAATGAAGATCCTTGTCTTCAATTCGAGGATCATCCATATCTCCTTTACATCCTTTCTCCTTCATTTTACTCTATAATTGGTTTGACACAGCTATACTTTTGTTTAATTTCAGGCACCAGCAGCTCCTGTGACTTGCATTTTCTTTTCCAAATGAGCAACACTTTTGCATTAATTTGGCAAATGCAGCTGATTAATGTCCTAGCTGCACTTAGGTGCCTCCTAAGGCAGAACAAAATGTAGTGAAACTTTTGCATTGGCTCTTGCAAGTCTAGACACAGGGAACTTTTTGATTTCCTGTGTGGAAAAAATGCCCTTCCATATGGAAATACTTTTCTCCATGGAGGACTGACCCTAGGGGCTGTTGAAAAATAATTCATTGTTTATCAGCAGTCACATTGCTTACTATTTTTATGCAGCATTTTATAAGTTGTTACTGCTGGTTCAGAGACAAGGAAAAATGATCTGAGGAGAAATGAAACATACACAAAAGGTGGCAATTACTGCAAGATCCTTTATCCCAGCATTCATTACAGTCCATGGAATTGATTTTTCTACTGCTTCTCTAGTTCATCCAGCCTCTGGCACACTAATACATGCAGATCACTAGATGTGGCAGAAGGTGAAAGTCTGTGTGTGTGTGTAGGCACCTGTGCTGATTTGACTGTTTTGGTTACAGGTGCTGAACCAGAATCAGAACCTGCTGATGGAAAAATTATGTTCAGGAAGCCAGCCAAAAGGGTATCAGAGAAGTCTTTGGACTTCAATGTAAGTTCAAGTAAGAAGATGAAAGAGGCAAAGAAAACGAAGAGAGAAGCAACTACTCCTCAGAGTACAGCTAAGCAAATAAAAAATAGCAGTCTTCTCTCATTTGATGATGAGGAAAATGATGATTAGGAGGTGTATTTTTTTTTCCCTTTACTTACCCTCTAGGCATCTGAGTAAGACTGAAGATTTTCCTAGAAACCAAGGTAGGGTGTCTGAGTCTTCTCTTTGTTGTAGTCCAGCTAGAGAAATACAGTGTAGACCAAGAAAGAGCTAAGGCACTGGACAAACAGGATATCATATCTTTGTTTTAAAAGAGAATGCAACCATGTGTGTAAAAGCTACTCAAAATTGAGTAGCACAATGTACATTTACCTATCCAGTTTATATACATTTTCAAAACATTGTTTTGTTTTTAATTTCAACATTTAAAATGTTCTCCATCACTTAAAGTGTTTCCTCTCTTATTTATTTGCCTTGTTGGGTGTTTTTTACCTGTTACTGTTGACTTGCCATTCAAAAGAGAGAGATTTCGTTACTGCAGAACAGAGACTGACTTCTGTCTCATAGCTTAACCAAAGTCTGTGTGACTTTTGCCTGGGTGGTTTGGCAGAGCAGCTCCTTGCAGAGCCCTTGCAGCTGCTAAAATCAGTAGTCTTAACCCTGCCTTTGATGAATGCAGCTTAAGAAGCATCACATTCATTCAAATTGATTGTGCAGCACGATACAGACTTTGGATTGTCATTGATGGTATCAAGTGATGCAAAAGAAAGATGTCCAAGCCCTTGGAAACTGTGCACTTTGGTTAGCACAGTGATGGGCCCAGTGGTTTGCTGCTGGGTCTGGTTTGTTCTTTTAAAGTATATTTGGTTCAGCTGGCTACCTATGTGTTCAGAATTATTTGGGATTTCAAACAGCTAAGTAAAAAAACACCACCACACACACAAAAAAACCCCAACAAAAAACAAATAACAAACCAAACCCCAGCAACAGATTTCATCTTTTAAGCTGTGGAAAAACATTAGTTTGGTTTTCTTCAATTAGGAAACTGGGAACAGGAAGTTGAAGAAACATTATAGCCTGTGATACAAAGCTTTACATTGTTCTGTTGCCCATGCTCAGGACACTGAAAGTGACCATTGGAAATTGAGTAGCACTGAGAGCTGATGGGATTTGGAACAAGGTGCTGGAAATAGGACTGGAGAATATGAAATGATCTGGAAGGATGGTGTGTTCTGTAGCCACACCTGAGACTGCTGCAGAATTACAGGGTAAGAGGCAAAGAAACCAGTTTTGTTGCAGGACATTCCAAATTATTTCAGCTGTAAGGCTTCATTGAGGAGCACATTAGGAAGCTGCTGTGTGAAACAGATGGGTTTAGTTTGTTCATCTGGTATTAAACAATTAGTTCTATTTTTTTTTAAGTGGCCCTAAGACATTTTAGTGGGAATTTCAATACCTAAAATGGCATTTTTTTGGTCACCTGTTAATGAAGCCTCTTAGGACTGCTACCTGTCTCTGTACATGCCATCTTCCTGCAGTTCAAGGTCAGATGCAAGCCTGTATGCTGTTTCACACTAATGCTGTCAGTGCATGTTACCCTGATTTGGAAAATTAATCCTTTCAAGAAAATTAAAACCAGGCTTAAAAATTGGATATCTAGGGCTGGTTGTAGCACTGGTCTGACTGATACTAAAATTGCCAGTGGGGTGCAGTGTGACAGCTCGATTATTCCCATGGGGACACGTTGCAGTTGTAAATCCATCATTTGTCTGTGTTCTGCACATAGAAAATAAGAAAATCAAATGTAGGAAGAAGAAATACAGATTCCAAAGGCCCCAGGGATTAATCTTTCCATTTATTGTGTATACTTAAAGCTTGTTTGAGTCCATTAAATGTGTATCTATAGCCATGAGAAATCTGGTCTCATTACTGTATACTGAAGTAATATTTGGGTGTATTTCAATACTGGCTTGCTGAGACTCATCTGAAAGGACAAATTAACCATTGAGAGCTTACAACTTTACTGGTTCTGTTCATTGGCACAAAAATAAACTTCCTTACATTTATCCTTGCAGAGCCTGGAAGCTCTTCACTTTAGCTGTGAGGCAATTTGGCAAATGTGGCTAGCAAGAGGTAAAGGCTTGCCAATGATCAGAGGGAGTTTGGATTTACTTTAAAATCACACAGAATCAGGGAATGTTAGGGGTTAGAAGAGACATTAAAAGATCATCCAGTCCAATCCCCCTGCCAAAGCAGGAGCACCTAGGGCAGGTTGCATCCGAAGCTTCCCAATAAGCACCTGATTTGTCATTGTTTGAGTCTGGTTAATAACTGCATTTAACAAAAAGTATAACCTCTAGTGAAAGATTGGGAGATTGAAGTCCAGTAAAAAGAGGCTTGTCTCCAAATCTTGGGTGCAGTACTTCTGCTCAATCATGCTGCTTGCCCTACAACTTCATGACAGATGTCTGGAATGCAAATAAATGTAATGGTTTAATTGGAGATGTAGAGAGGATTCCAGGGGGATCTTAGAGCTGCCTTCCAGTACCTGAAGAGATCCTCCAGGAAGGTTGCAGAGGGACTTTCCTTGAAGGTGTCTAGAGACAGGACAAGGGAGAATAGTTTGAAGCTGAGGGAGAGCAGGGTTAGATTGGAGCTTAGGAAGAAGTTCTTCAGTAGGAGGGTGGTGAGACTCTGGAATAGGCTACCCAGGAAGGTTGTGGCTGCCTCCTCCCTGGGGGTGTTGCATGTCAGGCAGGATGAGGCCTTGAGCAGCTGAGTCTAATTGAGAGGTGTCCCTGGCCATGGTGGGGAGGTTGGAGGAGATGATCTCTGAGGTCCCTTCCAACCTGAGCCATTCTATGATGATTCTATGATCATGCAAATTGTGTTGTTCTTCAGGCAATGCAGCAGGGGACAGATAGGTAAAGGTGTAAACTCAGTTTATTTCCTTTATTCCAACTGTGATGTGTAGTGTTCTAACCAGGAGGAGACCTTTGTGTTCACTGCATTTCACTAGCAGTAACTAATTAAGTATATTTGTGAAGAGGTGAGAGTGATGCACAAAAGCATTTTAGTCAAGTAGCCATTTGAAAATTCAGTGTTCTTAATGTGACACACCAGGAAAATGACACCACACTGTCACCAACCTGTGACACCTGGGACTGAAGAGAACAGTTGCTCATTTGGGAAAGAACTGTGACACTGTCTTAAGCAATCACCTGCCTGAAGCAATGGGCCATGGAAAAATCATCATCTCAAGAACTTCCTAATGAAAGGGAAGCCAAAGTAAGGACATGGAACATGGGGCTAAGACTGGAGTGGGTAATTTTCCTGGCTTTTTCTTTTTCTCTCTTTCTTCCCTGCCCCCATCCCTGGTCCTTTTGCCCTCCTGTAGTGGGGATTCTATGTGTGTATTTTTTTTTGTCTTGTGGAGCTTGCTCCACTAAGTGTGGGAAAAGCACTGTGGAGGAGCAAAGTGAAAGTTGGTGAGGCTTGTTACCTAATCTGGGAATCTTGTTTGGATGTGGCCTGTTACTTAATTTGGGAATCCTGTACAATTTTCATCAATAAAATCTTTGATGTTTCCTAGTTCATTAAGATTCCAAAACATTTATTGATGGTGGTGTTAGTTCTTCTCTTCTTAGTTGAGCAGTAAGCTGGAACAGGCCTGGTGAAGTGCAGTAGCATTGCAGCAATGGATACTTGCAGTGGAGGCTTGTTACTGTTTTGCAAGGGTGCTTGGATGCCATCAGGATCAGTGAGGAACTCTCTCACCTTTCTTTCTTTTGAAGAAACTGGATCTGTAAATGGTGGGAATCAAGGGGAATCCTCAAGAATGCTGCATTTTGAGATAGAAATTGCAAAGCCATGGGACAGAGGAGCAGGAAAATGCATGTGTGGGCAGGTGGCCCATGAGTTCCTACCCTTGGTTGTATTTCCAGCCTGGCTGATGAGGTTATTTTTTCTTAAATAAACCCAGATTTGTTGTACTGCCAATGTCCATATCATTGGCCTAATCAGGAAGGGATGAGTCAAGAATTCTGCTCTGATGGTTTTCCAGGAAGTATCATTTGTGGGATGAAAGGCTGTGTTTTGCAGACTCTGAGCACAAGGAGCCTGTATTTAGCCGCTTTAATTACAGGTTCTTTAAGTTTGATCACAGGACTTAATGTCTCTTCTTTTTTTTCCACAGTGCTTCAGTCTGTAATGCAGTTAGGAAGCTGCAGGTTGATAGTGCAGCAGGAAGTAGTGGTGTCATGGTTTCAGCTGATTGTTGCCCTTTGTGCTGTAGGGTATTAACAAAGTCGTGCTTCGCTTGGCTGCAGAGAGCCAGTTGCCTTCTCAAGGACAGGAGGCATGCCTGAAGATGAGTCATTACCTTTGGTACAGCACAGGAGCTATGATATGCAGTCTCAGCAAGTGTTTGTCCATTGGAGTTGCTTAATAATCTACAGCCCTCTGCTGTGGCAGGATGCCATAAATCAATGCTCTGTGCACTCAGCAGGTCTGGAGTTAGCAGCTGCCTCTTCAGTATCACCCCTTTATTCCTAGAGCCAGGTGTTAATCTGCAAAAAGATTTTGCATAGGCTCTGAATAGTTTGGGTTGGAAGAGGCCTCCAAAGGTCATCCAGTCCAACCTCCCTGCAGTCAGCAGGGGCATCCTTAACTAGATCAGGTTGCTCAGAGTCTTGTCAAGCCTGACCTTGAACACCTCCAGGGATGGGGCAACCTGTTGCAGTGTTCTAGCAACCTCATGGTGCAGAACTTGTTCCTAACATCTAATCTAAGTCTGCCTCTCTCCTTTCAAACCATGGCCACTCATCCTACTCCTGCAGGCCTTTGCAAACAGTCCCTCTGCAGCCTTCTTGTAGCCCCCTTCAGGAACTGGAAGGCCACTTTTAGGTCTCCCTGGAGCCTTCTCTTCTCCAGGCTGAGCACCCCCATCTCCTTCAGCCTGTCCTGTAGCAGAGGTGCTCCAGCTCCCTGATCATTTTCATGGCCTCCTCTGGACCCAGTCCATCAGGTCCATGTCCTTCCTGTGTTGTCGGCCCCAGAGCTGGACACAGCACTGCAGGTGAGGTCTTACCAGAGCAAAGTGGCAGAATCACCTCTCTCCATCTGGCCATTTTTCTTTTGATGCAGCCTGTGATTTTCATGCTGTAGACCTCCCCTTTCCACCCCACTTCCTCAAGAGCATTCCAGAGGTAGCAGTCACAAGGGCAGCCATTAAAACCAGGGGAGAAGCACCACAGGGTTTCATGTCAGTGACTGCAACCTCTGGTATAGTTCCTCAAGATTCTGAGAACCAATCAAATCTCTGAGCAAGCCCCTGAGAAGTAACTTTCTCCTGGGAAAAATGGATGGGACTAGTCAGGAAAATCACAGAAGACTGAATTTTACAGTATTTACCCTGCTGTCATTTCTCATTGCAGGTGAAGCCAACAGCTGGCAGAAGCAGTTTTTCCTCCGTCAGGAGGTGTAAAGTGGCTTTGGTGCCATTCCAATCCATATGGCAAAGGATTCCTTTTCCTTGACTCCTGTGGCAGCCCTCAGTGCACTGGCTGATTAGTTAAGGCCATGGGCAAGAGGGAGCTGCCTTGTAATAGGCAGAATATATAAGAGGGAGGTGTTGTCAGGGCTCCATGGGGTAACGGTGATCACTGCATGCTTTTGTTTTTGATACCATGAAAGAGCTGTTCCCTTAGGGACTGCACAGGAACAACCAACCTTGAAAGGGCAGATTATAAAACTATGAGGAAAATGGTTAACAGCAGGCTGAAGGGCAAAGAGAAGCACTTAAAAACCATCGTGATCTGCCTGCAGGCTATTTAAGAACATTGTATTAGAGGCACAGATGGTTTGTATACCTCTGAGCAAAAAACACAGCTGACGAGGAAGAATGAAACTCAGAGGGTTCCATGGGAGACAAGCGTGAATGGAGAGAGGCTGAAAACATCCCTGCAAGATGACAACTGAGTGACAGGCTGGGGAATGTCATCAGGAGAGGGGAAAGTGTCAGTGCTAAGAAAAAGGCTGTAGCAGCTTTTGACTGGATCCCCAGCATGAAACACCGAAAAGAGTGATTCTAGGAACATGCTGAGCACTTTGCCTTGGAAAACAGGGCCTCTCAGGTGAGACTTCACCACATAAACGACAGAATCACAGAATGGTAGGGCTTGGGAGGGACCTCCAGAGATCGAGTCCAGCCCCCCTGTTAGAGCAGGACCACCTAGGGCAGATCACCTGGAACACCTCTGCTATGAGGACAGGCTGAGGGAGCTGGGGTGTTCAGCCTGGAGAAGAGCAGGCTCCGGGGAGACCTAACAGCAGCCTGCCAGTACCTGAAGGGGGCTACAAGGATGGGGAGAGACTCTTCACGAAGGCCTGCAGTGACAGGATGAGGGGCAATGGGTTTAAGCTGGAGAAGAGCAAATTTAGATTGGATGTTAGGAACAAGTTCTTTATTATGAGGGTAGTGAAACACCAGAACAGGTTGCCCAGGGAGGAGATGGTTGAGGCCCCATGCCTGGAGATATTCAAGGTGAGGCTCAGTGAGGCCCTGGGCAACCTGATCTACTTGGGGATGTCCCTGCTGGCTGCAAGGAGGTCAGACTAGATGACCTTTGGAGGTCCCTTCCTGCCCAGACTGTTGTATGATAAATTATCAGACTATCAGACTCCTAAAACTCTAATAAAAGCAAAAGGCCCTGGTACAGCTCTGGGCTGAGAAGCAGGTGATCTGATAAAGATGCAGGGATGTTTGCAGAGCTATTTTTACACCATTGTGCAACTGGACAGATGTGGAATTCTACTGTCATGAGAACACAAACAAACTGGTTATAAATTAGAAGGGGAGTATCTGAAGTATCATGAATCTGATGATGTGTGCAAAGAAAGTGCCGTTGTGAAATCAGTGAGATTCTGGTTTAAAACCAAGGAAAGGCTGTTGTGGCCATAAACACTTGATGCACACAGAGCCCTGGCATCGAGGCTGCTTTATTCTGCCCTGTTAAATTGAAACAAACAGCTCAGCTGCCAGAGTCTCTTCCTCTCTCCTCTGCCACGCCAGCTATCTCGAGAGCAGAGATCAGGCGTTTTTCTGATCAGTGCCACAGCAGCAGCAGCTTTGTAACTTAAGGGCTACATAAAATTTATGGAGCAGTGAGAAGAGCTTAAATCAGTTTTATGACTTTCATAAATGATTGCAGGCAGGCCCTGTGCGTGCAGAAAGCTGCTGCTGTTGAAGCTGTTTATCCCATGGACAACAACATTCACAAGAGGGATTTTCAAAGTCACCTGTGGGAATCTGATGAGAGTTACAAGACTTGTTCCTTTGAGCTGCTTTGTATTTAACTAATTGTTAATTAAGCCAAATTGTTTCAAACAGTTGGTAGAAACGGCATGAGATTTAACATATCCAAGTGCCGGGTTCTGCACATTGGCCACAGCAACCCCATGCAGAGCTACAGGCTGGGGTCAGAGTGGCTGGAGAGCAGTCAGGCTGAGAGGGACCTGGGGGTGCTGGTCGACGGTAGACTGAACATGAGCCTACAGTGTGCCCAGGCAGCTAAGAGGGCCAATGGCATCCTGGCCTGCATCAGGAACAGTGTGGCCAGCAGGAGCAGGGAGGTCATTCTGCCCCTGTACACTGCACTGGTTAGGCCGCACCTCGAGTACTGTGTCCAGTTCTGGGCCCCTCAGTTTAGGAAGGATGTTGACTTGCTGGAACAAGTCCAGAGAAGAGCAACAAAGTTGGTGAGGGGTTTGGAACATAAGCCCTACGAGGAGAGGCTGAGGGAGCTGGGGTTGCTTAGCCTGGAGAAGAGGAGACTCAGGGGTGACCTTATTACTCTCTACAACTACCTGAAGGGAGGTTGTAGACAGACGGATGTTGGTCTCTTCTCCCAGGCAAGCAGTACCAGAACAAGAGGACACAGTCTCAGGCTGCGCCAGGGGAGATTCAGGCTGGATGTTAGAAAAAAGTTCTATACAGAAAGAGTGATTGCACATTGGAATGGGCTGCCTGGGGAGGTGGTGGAGTCGCCATCACTGGAGGTTTTTAGGAGAAGACTTGACAGGGTGCTTGGTGCTGTGGGTTAGTTGCTTGGGCGGTGTTGGATTGGTTGATGGGTTGGACGCGATGATCTTGAAGGTCTCTTCCAACCTGGTTTATTCT
Organism: Dryobates pubescens; assembly: GCF_014839835.1. Lineage (NCBI taxonomy): Eukaryota > Metazoa > Chordata > Aves > Piciformes > Picidae > Dryobates > Dryobates pubescens. Next base: position 20,434,113 of record NC_071615.1, on the reverse strand, counting down.
ATGTATTCTATGTATTCTATGTAAATCAAAATTAGAGGAGGGTCAAACTTGGAGCAAGTTTTGAAATATCATTTGAATGCTTAATGTGCTTATAAGCAGTGGGTATAGACTCACAGAATGGTTTGGGTTGGAAGGGGCTTCCAAAGGCCATCTAGTCCAACACCCCTGCAGTCAGCAGGGACAGCCTCTGCTAGATCAGGCTGCTCAGAGCCTTGTCAAACCTCACCTTGAGGCCTCAAGGATGGGGCCTCAACTACCTCCCTGGGCAACCTGTTGCAGTGTTCCAGCACCCTCATGGTGCAGAAATTGATCCTCACATCCAATCTAATTCTGCTCTGCTCTCATTTCAAATCATTGCTCCTCGTCCTGTCACTGCAGGCCTTTGCAAACAGTCCCTCTGCAGCCCTCTCATAGCCCTCTTCAGGTCCAGGCAGGCTGCTATTAGGTCTGCCTGGAGCCTTCTCTTTTCCAGGCTGAACAACCCCAGCTCCATCAGGCTGTTTCTCATAGCAGAAGTGCTCCACCCCCCTGATCATTTTCATGGTCCTCCTCTGGACCTGCTCCATCAGGTCCATGTCCTTCTAAACCAAAACCATTAGGTTTCAATTCATTGAAGGTGGAATCTGCTGAACATGGGAAGAGCTATTGCTGAATTGCTTTGTGCTGAATAGTCAGCTTGTGCTAAATTATTTCCTGATGTTACACCTTTGCTCTCAGTGAAATGACACTGAGAGACACCTGAGCTCTGTACTAGGTAGTCTGAGGCAAATAGGTTTAAATTCCAAGAATGTAAGCACTGGGCACTCCAGGATCTTGCCATCAAAATCTTACAGCCAACAACATACATAAGTGATGGGAGGGCCTGGCTCGGTGCTTATGTGGCAGGAAGGGAGCTGTGAGTTTTGGGGATTAAAAACTGAATACAGGCCATGGTGTGAGGAAAGCTAAGGACAATTTCCTCTCTTTAAGTAATGTGTAATGTAGAGGAAATGTGAAGTCATCTCACCCTGCTTACTCTGCTTCAGACCTTAGCTGGAGTGATGTGTCTGCTTCTGTGCACTGTGCTTCAAAAAAGAAAAATGTAGACAAGTCCAGCAGCAAGCAGAGGCATTGATCAGAAGGCTGGGAAACATGACCTGGGAGGACAGGTTGTAGCTGTGTTTCTAGTGAAAGGAGATGCAGAGGATGTGATACTGGTCTTCAGATATGTAAAGCTTGCTGCAGAGGGGAAAGTAAGGAATTGTTCTCTGTGCCCACTGGGAATACAAAGAGGACGAATGGATTTAAATTGCAGCAAAGGTGATTTAAGGAAGACATTAGGACCAGCTTTCTAGCTGTAACAGTGCTAAGGTACTGAAACAGATTGCCTGGGGAGGTTGAGGGATCTTCATTGCCAGACATTTTTAAGAACAGGTCCAACAAACATCTGTCAGGAATGATTTGGGTATAATTGATCCTGCCTTAGGGCAGAGGGCTGGACTAGCCCTTGCGAGGTCCCTTGCAGCCCTGTTTTCTGTGGTTCTCTCATTAGGAAGGCTGATGTGATATTCCTGGGACCCTATTGTTCCTTTTAAAAGCAAAACCAGGCTGTAGTGATGCCAAAAGTCACATTTAAAAGTGACAATATCAGGGAAAATTCACCCCACCCTTAATTATCAACCCTTCGATGCATGTGACACTGTTGCTTGTGTTCAGCAGCTAGATACCTGAAGGTTACATAGGTGTGGGTCTTTTAAGACCAGACCATGATCTTTTTAATAGCACTAGAACCTGTTTCTTCTAACATGTATTAATATTGCAACTTCTTTTTTTTGTCATTTGAGTAAGTCATACTTTTGTCATGTTTAAATCAGATGACAAAAAGGTGAGGTCAGTTGCTCAGGTGACAAAAAGGTGAGGTACTTGCATTTCTCATGCCATAAGACATTTGGTCACATGCCATGCTTCCACTCTCCTACTTCCAAGCTCCTTCTTCCAATCCATTTTATCATGCCCAGCTTCATTATGTGTCCATGCTGCCATCACTAACAGCACTGCCAATGTGCTTGGTACCCTTCTCTTCATTCTCAGACACTGGATTCCTGCTGCTGCTGCTTGCTCACATGTCCTTTCCTTCCTGTTGGTGATGGTTGTCTTTTGCTGCTTCCCCTTCAAGACAGGCCTGTGTTACAAACTGCACTTCAGCAGTGTAGCAGTTGGACTGAATCCAAACGTTCCCAAATGCCACTTCTTTTAATATCAGGCAAAGCAGCTTGGATGTTCTTCCTCAGAGTGCTGGAAAAGACACCCTGGCACATTTTCTGTGCAAATGCCGAAGTTTAACAGAGATGGGGGGTGTGAAGCAAGCTGAAATGTCTGCATTCCCAGGATCTGATCTTTCCTTGATTTCAGGTTTTAGTTCCTGACCCAGCTGCTGATTTATGTAACTCAGTGGAATGATGCCAGTTTTGAGCAGCTGAAGAAAATGGTCCTGTCACTTTTGTGACTGGTAGTACCTTAATCACGGAGTCACAGAATGGCTTTGGTTGGAAGGTGTCAGAGATGCCATGGGCAGGGACAACTTTCAACTAGACTTGGCTGCTCATGGCCTCATCCAGCCTGGCCTTCAACACCTCCAGGGAGGAGGCAGCCACAGCCTCCCTGGACAGCCTATTCCAGAGTCTCACCACCCTCCTGCTGAAGAACTTCTTCCTAAGATCCAGTATAACCCTGATCTGCCTCAGCTTTAAACCATTTACTCTTGTCCTGTCTCTAGACACCCTCCTGAAAAGTCCTTCTGCAGCCTTCCTGGAGGTTCTCTTCAGGTACTGGAAGACAGCTCTAAGGTCCCCCCAGAGTCTTCTCCAGGCTGAACAACCCTAGCTCCCTCAGCCTATCCTCACAGGTAGAGGTGTTCCATCCCTTGGATCATCTTTGTGGCCTCCTTAATGTTCAGCAGTATGTTTTTCTCCCCAAAGGCCAAGCCTGGCCTTTGATGTTCAAAGTGTTGCCAGGCCCTTGGGTTCTAAAAAATTCTATGTGAAGCCATAAAGTGTGATTATAATATGTACACATGTATGTGTGTATATGTAGATGCATACATTACAGATTTGTGTTTGAATTTGGCCCTTCAGCATGCATGGGTTTTGATCTTTTTCTCTACAGCTACATGGAGAATGGAAACTAAAGTAAAAATAACCCCAAAACCAGAATAAAACTGGGCTACTCACATAATCACACAATGCTTCAGAAGCTGAAACTTTAAAAAACCAAAACAAATACCCTGAAATCTGGTGGTATTATGACTGGATGTTTGGTCATTAAATAGTTTTACTGCATCCAGCACAGAGAAGTAAAATATCAACTGGTTCTTGTAACGGTGAAATGCTCATCATGATGCTGTGAGGCACCCTTTGCTCTGTGTGTCTGCTATTTCCTTGTTACAGACTGAGCTGTGGGTTCACTGAAGCTCTGAGTACTGCATGTGCTTTGCCACAAAGGACTTCCCATGATTGCTGTGGTCTTTGGATTAGTCAAGAGCAGCTTATGTCATGTTTGCTCATCTGCTTTGCTCAACATTTGTCCTTCATCTGTATTGGGGATGTATGGGCACACAATGCAGATCCTCTGGCACATCCAGATCATGGCTGCTTTCCTTTGTTTTGTGTTCTTTGTGCATTGTGCCCAGCTTCTGCTGTGGCTGTGTGCAGAGGGGATAAGGCACAGCTCCAGGTCATGCTCCAGAGCCCTGTGCCCCCTGAGTTTCAAGCTCAGATGCAGTGGCTCAGCACATGCTGTTCTCTGAGAGCAGATTTTCCCCACATCACTTGGATCTGCTCTGTGCTTTGCTCTTCTCAAAAATGTCATTTTCTCTGCCCTGTGGGCACCACCTGTGGCAAGAGGACACTTGACCTTGATAAGCAGTTGTGTTCATTTTGCCCACTGCTCTATGCTGAGACTGAGAGGAAGCTAAACCTTGTTATTCAAGGAGCATTTCCTGCTCCTGCCACACACTTCCTGGGTAATGCTGCTTCTTCACCTCTTGTTTTTCCCTATTTGCCATTCACCATATCCCATAGGATGAGGAAAAGAATACTTTTTCCTACTACTATTGTGTCTCCTTCTCTGGAGACTTTCAAAACCCACCACAATGGATGCATTTACAAATAGTGGCAGAGTTTTTTGGTCCCAGTGCATTTTTTTCTTGTACCTCTTGGGCCATTTGCTCTTTAGTTCTTTCCTCCTACAGCCCCAACTAACATGTCACTGAGCAAATCCTCCCTGCAGGCAGAGAAGGGTCCTGTTCACTGCACGCCCTGAACATTTGTCCTGTTCCTCAAACTCAGTGAGGTAAGGTCTTGACATCCTGTCACACCTCTGCAAACCTATATTGCCTTCTTCAGCCTCAACTTTGGGTTGGCACAGGCAGAGGCCAGAAGTGCCTGTGAGTGGCACTCCACTGCTCTCCCAGCGCCTCTGCACTTCAGAGGCGCTCAGAGGGTCCATTGTGGCTGCAGCACCAGTTAGACTTTGGGGTTGAGTTACAAACTTTGTGTGTGGATGGTAGCTTTTCCCCCCACCCACCCCCCCCTTTTTTTTTTAAGGCACCTTTCAGTGCTGGAGAGCTTGTGTAGGCTCTAATAAAGCAATGCTTTTATCTCAGGTGTCAGCTTTAGTGCAGTCATTCAGCACCACACACACAAATACATACCGATGGGTCTTGTTGAGATCTCCAATTTAGAGAACCAGCTCCTGGATGATGCCTTGAAGGGACAACACTCCTGCACACAGCACCTACCCCAGAGGAGCCCTAATCTGTGCTACAGATTCTGGGCTGCTATTTTAGTGCAGAAAATATTAGTAATTTCTAGATGAATCAGGGAGATTTTAAAATCAATGTTCTTTAGCAAACAGCAGTTACTGCAATGGTTGCAGTTATGGCTGAAGACTGAGTGTATAAAATGCTTCAAGATACAGAATTGGATTCCATAAACATAATTCTTTTATCAATAATTGTTACAAGCAGGCTTCTTTATACACTCTCCTCTTTTGCCAGAACCCTCTCCTCTATTATATGCTGAGCTCATTTCCCTCCTGGATAGCTGTGGATTTGTTGGTATACAAATTAATTTTATTATTGACCAGAAGGAGCATTTGGAGGATAAGAATGCCATTGCTATTCATACCTGAAGGTAATCAATACAGGTACAGAGGAATACATATTTCTTAACCAAGCATGCATCCTCTTTAGCCTCATTTCCTTTTTCTAAACCCCACAGGACTGTATCCTGGCTGCTCTGTGTGTGAACAAAGCACAAAGCAGTGAGGGACAATAGCATTTACATCTTGTTACCAAAGAAGGATCACCAGAGAAACTTCTCTGCTGCTCTTGGGTCCTCCCTTGCTCCACACTCATAACAGATTATGCCTACTCTTTGACTGCAGTGGTGATACTTGTTTGTCTATCATCAATTTCTTGCTCCCGAAACAGTGGAGAAGAAATCAGTCTCTACTTGAAGTGGCTTGACATTTGCTTTCAATGTGCACTTGCAGCCCAGAAAGCCAATCAGATCCTGGGCTGCATCAAGAGAAGTGTGGCCAGCAGGTCAAGGGAGGTGATTCTCCCCCTCTACTCAGCTCTGGTGAGACCCCACCTGCAGTACTGCCTCCAGTTCTGGAGCCCCTATTACAAGAGGGATCTGGAGGTGCTGGAAGGTGTCCAGAGAAGGGCCACAAGGATGATCAGAGGGCTGGAGCACCTCTCCTGTGAGGACAGACTGAAGGAATTGGGGCTGTTCAGTCTGGAGAAGAGAAGGTGCAGAGATGACCTTATTGTGGCCTTCCAGTATCTGAAGGGGGCCTACAAGAAGGCTGGGGAGGGACCCACCACATCAGGATATCAGGTAGTGATAGGACTAGGGGGAATGGAATGAAGCTGGAGGTGGGGAGATTCAGGCTGGATTTGAGGAGGAAGTTCTTCCCCATGAGAGTGGTGAAGCCCTGGAATAGGTTGTCCAGAGAGGTGGTTGGGGCCCTGTCCCTGGAGGTGTTTAAGCCCAGGCTGGATGAGGCTCTGGCCAGCCTGATCTAGTGTGGGGTGACCCTGCCCATGGCAGGGGGGTTGGAACTAGATGATCCTTGTGGTCCCTTCCAACCCTGTCTGATACTGTGATACTATGATAGGGCATTTAAGAGAGGGGATATGAGGGGACATGAAGTTGGTATGGTGTGATTTACATCAGCCCAGGCTCTATCTGCAAAATGAGTCCTATTAGCACATAAAAAGCCAAGAAAAAAGGAAAGAACAGCATAAAAGTGGTAGGGTTTGCCTTATTCCGGGCCTGTTCCTGGTTCCAGCTACTCCCAACTGATCATTAGTGCTGTTTGTGTTGTTTGAGGCTTTTCTCACTGACGGAAATCCAGGAGATTTGCACTCACTTGTAGCCAGATTCTGGCTTAATTTATGTCCTGAATCAGTTAAAGGGCTAACAGAATGTCAGAGCAAAATTTTGCCTCACTTCCACTGGCTGTCCTTTCACAGGGTTTACAAACCTCTGCACAGGAAAGACATGGACCTGCTGGAGTGGGTTTGGAAGAAGCCCTAAAAACCCAAACAAACCAAAAAACCACCACCACCAACAAAAAGTGATCAGAGGGCTGGAACACCTCTGCTGTGGGGTGAGGCTGAGAGAATTGGGGTCGTTCAGCCTGGAGAAGGCTCCAAGGAGACCTCATTGCATCCTTTCAGTACATAAAGGGGGACTGTAAGAAAGATGGAAACATTCTTCTTAGTGGGGCCTGTTGTGATGGGGATGATGGTTTTGAACTAAGAGGGGAGATTTAGACTAGTTAGAAGGAAGGAATTTTTCACAATGAGGCTGGTGAAACACTGGCACAGGTTGTCCAGGGAGGTGGTAGATTCCCTATCCCAGGTCAGGTTGGATGGAGCTCTGAGCAGCCTGATCTAGTGGTAGTGATCTAGAGCTAGATGTCCCTGCTCACTGCAGCAGGGTTGGACTAGATGACCTTTAAAGGTCCCTTCCAGCCAAACTATTCTAGGATTCTCTGAAAAGCTGGAATGAGTGGGAGGAGGCTGCTGGTGCTCTGCCGTCCTCAAGCAGCACCCTCATGCTTGAGTCATGGTACTTCCCGTACCCCAGGGGCACCGAAACGATTTCGAGGGGCCGGTGTGGGTCTCGTTCCCTGGCTTCTGATAGGCGAGCGATTCCCGCGCTGAGCGAGGGCAGACGCCAGGGCCAGGGGCTCTAGCCCAGAAGGGCTTCCCACCACACCTTGCCCTCAGCTGACGACTCGCCGGAGCCCGCCGGGGCGCCGCGGGCTGGGAGGCTGCAGCGCGGCGGCGGGCCGGCAGATGGCGGCCGCGGCTCAGGCAGCGGGGCGGGAGCGGGCCGGGGGAGGAAGGCAGCTGGCCGGGCCCGTGTCCCTGCGCGGGTTAGTCCCCGCCCTGCGGACCCCAGCGCTGCCGGCTCGCGGGCCCCGCTGCCCTTTACCCGCTCGTCGCGACCGGGCCCGCGCTGCGCAGTTTGCCTCGGGCTGTCAGCAAAGCAGTTGTGTGGTGCAGTGCTGGGGTTTGGGTGTTTTTGCTTTGTTTGGCTTTTACTTATTTCCCACCCAGGCTCCTCGGTTTTTCCTCCAGCTTTCGTCCCTCTCCAAACAGTCTGACACCTGCTGCTCGCCTTATATTCTCATGAGGTTCAGCAAAGCCAGCTGCTGGGGCCTACACTTGGGTCGCAACAAACCCATGAGTATGCCAGGCTTGGGGAAGAGTGGCTGGAAAGCTGCCTAAGGGGAAAGGACTAGGGGGTGCCGATCAACACATAGCTGAGCATGAGCCATGAAGGCCACCAGCATCCTGGCCTGGATCAGGAATGGTGTGGCCAGCAGGAGCAGGGAAGTGCCTGTGCCTCTGTACTCAGCACTGGTGAGTCCTCACCCCAAATACTGTGTTCAGTTTGGGGCACCTTACTCCAAGAGAGACATTAAGGCGTTGGAGTGTGTCCAGAGAAGGGCAATGAAGCTGGCCAAGGGTCTGGAGCACAAATCTTACGAAGAGTGACTGAGGGAACTGGAGAAAAGGAGGCTCAGGGGAGACCCTACCACAGTCTTACAACTACATGAAAGGAGGTTGTAGTGGGGTGGATGTCGGTGCTGGAGACAAAACTCATTCTGGAGGTGAGTTAGGTTTTCTGATATCTGAATCTGACCTGATTTGGTTAAAACTTGCACAAGATGATATAGGACAGGAACTCATTGAAATGAATCTCCCCTCTGGTGGATGCCTGACTACTCAGAGCTTCTCCTGAGTGCCAGTCCCCTTCTTTTTGAAATGAGGTCAGTAAAATGGCTATCCTTTTACGAACGTGGTGAAATGTGCTGGTGACCATTTTCATTGTCTGTTTCCTCTTTGTTTTGTAACTGTATTTTAAAATAGAAGTGGGCAGTAACTGAGATTTTGAGCCAAACAGTTAGTAGTGTAGACATAGGTGGAAAGCCAGTCCTGTGTCCACAAGGGCCACCTTTCCTTCATAAAATACCAATTCCATAACTTTGCATGCTTTCTAAGGTAGCAGTTAAGTCTGTAGACTTAACCTTCTCTGTAGACTTAACTGGATAAACAAGCCATTCATCTGTATTATTAAACATGAACATCTGAAATTAAGCATCAAAATTCCTATTTGGCATCTGAATATCTGTCCTCTGTACTCATCTTTTTTTTTTTTTAGGTGGTAGCTTTTTAGCTTTCTGAGGCAGAGGCAAATTGTTTCTCCATGACAACTTCCAGTTTCACAGCAGTGTATGCAGTGCAGTGTGTGAGGAAGGTAAGGGAGATCATCTTACCTGAACTGGGGTTCCTTTGCTGCAGGAGTGCAATTTCTTTAAGCACCATCTCTCTTGAGGATTTTGAGGCAGTGAGAACAGGTTCCCCATCTCCACAGCTGGCTGCTACTGTCATGCTGATGAAGTTCTACCAAGACAATATTGAGATGCGTACCAAAGAGCAGGGAGAGGGGAGGAGGAAAAATGATCTTTTCTCTAGACTGCTTTATTCTGTCCCACCTTCATTTCCCTGTCACAATGAAGCATAATTTCTGTATGTCCTGGTTTGAGGCCAGGTAGATTGTCTCTTACCCCCTGAGAGGGGCAAAAGAATGACACTCACACAAATGGATTGCAAAAGTGATGGAAAGTTTAAATGGAAAAGCAGTTAGTGTTTTACAGAAGCTACAATCATAGTGACAAAAGAATCCCAAAGCATACAGAGTCCCCTGTAGCACACCAAAAAGCCTCCCAACACTTTCCATCTCCTCACCTGGAGGTATACCCAAAACCCTCAGGGCTCTTTCTTCCCCCCGACCCCTAGGCTAGTCCAGGTCTGAGACTGCCCCTCCTTCTCCTCCTAGCCAAGCCTAACAGGCCTTGAGATACTCCCCCACTGTTACCCGATAGGGAGCATCTCCCATGGGAGCAGAGAGGGAAGAAAGAGGAAGAGAAGGACTTTGCAGATGGATTTATAGGGTGCAGGATATTATGGGTATGAAATACACTGTTTCCTGTGTCCACCTTTCTGGGTTGGACACTCAGAACACTGGAGGTGTAACTGATGTGGCAGTAACAGGAGGCACCCAGCCTAAACTGCCACACTGTATAGGCTGCCTGTCTTCATCTGGGAGGGAGACAGACAGTGGTAAGCCAGGTGCCACTGCAGCAGAGCCATCACTGCTCATTATTCCTCAAGGAGAGTAGGAGCTGTGGGAATAGCTCTGCTGTTGCCACTGAGCCAGTGCAGACCAAGGATGATGCCATGGCCACTGCACTGAGATCTTCCCTAAAGCTGCCATTTTACCACTCTCTCTGCCAAGCCTGAGAGACTGCTCACCTTGCTTATACCTCCAGTTGGCCCAGTGATGACAGGGGACTCCTAAGTGCAAACTGTTAAAAATAAAAGGGTATAAATATCTATTAAGAATTACAGAAAATAATGCTACTGACAATTCAATTGTCAGCCCCACCTGCAGTGCAGCTGACCTGGGTTAGCTTCACTTTACTTTGGCAGCTGTGTCCACACTATCTTGGAGATGAAGCTTAAGTTCCCTGTAGCCTGTCAGGCAGAGCATGAGTCTGTAGTGTGACTCTTTGAAGCCAGGCATCTTTCCATGGCTGAGCACGTCCAGCATACTCCAGTGTCACCAGGCCATAAACTATCTGTGGGGCAGAGGAGCTCCCTGTAACTAAAGCACTCCAGAAGTTGCACTTTCAGAGAGGTGCAGATGAAACCAGAGAAGCTGTTTACTTCATGCAAAGTAAAGGTTTAAAAGGTCGTGCATCCTTTCCAGTCTGTGGCCAGGGGAGCTCTGTTGGTTGTATCATGGATGTTGCTCTATTTCAGGAAGGCTGGATGTGGGTCAGTTGTCTCCGCTCCCAGTGGGGATCACAAACAGGTGCCAGGGTTTTATGACCAACGGGGCCTTCTCAGGTTGCTGAATGGGTGGGGGAATCCCTTTCCAGATCCTGCCCTGCTGAGAAGGGGATCCCAGGAGGTTCCTGGTGTGGAAAAGGCTGACAGCCCAGCTCTGCTCTAATTATAGTGTCAGGAGGCACTGTGAGAGGCACCGATGATAGAGGGTATTTACTACCCCCTTCCTTTCTCCAAGAAGCACTTTTCTGTTACTTACACACAATCTGAGCAGCTCAGGAGCTCCTGGTGCTTAAATGCAAAATGAAACAAAGAAAGGTTGATTCAGTTTCTTGTGCAGCAGTCTCCACCCTTCAGTCTCCCTTCTGTCTGGGATAAGTGTTTGCAGAATGAGCCCCTTCAGTGAAACACATGCCTTGAATTTCCAGCCTAAACTTTGCCCACCATATGCAAAGACTTTGTCATCACTCTGATCCTTGTCATCACAACTGCTTGATCAAAGCATTCCTGGACAGAAGGTGGGGGTGGTGATTGCCCAGCAGAAAAAAAAAAAAAGTAGCTTATGCCTTATCCCAGCCTGCCATTGCTCTTTGGCCTGCACTCACAATGGGTGCTGCCTTTGCCTGCTGAGCCAGTATTTAACACCTTGGTTGACAGAAGCTCCAGATAACCTCCTCTGCAGGAGGTGCTACAGAAAAGCAAGTCTATCCTAGCTTCAAACACAGCCCCAGGGTTTGTGAAGAATGTACAGGAAGCCCTGTCCAGGAACTAATATTCCCAATATCCCTTGCCTATTTGTCAAAACTTAATTTTGTTTAATGGGGTTTTAAAATCTCTGCAGTCTTATACATATCCCTTCTCCTCCACACTCTGGTAGTTTATTTCTGGCCTATAAAAGCATTTTCACTGGCCAAATGTATCAGTGGGCTTAAAAAAAAAGAAACAGGTACTTTACATGTAATTAATTTAGTGAATTGTTCAGCTGCTGATTCACGTGCATAACCTCAATTAACATTAATGGGAGTTATGTAGGCATGTCAAGGGCAGAATAGACCCCTAATAATCTAACATGCAATGTTATTACATTACTGCTGTAATTATATCCTGCACACACATCATTTCTACTTTGCTTCGTGAACTGCTCTTCAAATGTGGTGGCTACTCATCTATTATGCTGGATGTGTTAATGCTGAGGATACACTGAGCATTGCCCTTCCTTCTTCATTGTTTTGCTGCCTGCCCACAAAAGATTCCACACCTAGCTGAATAAGTAACCAGCCAGCTGGTGTTTTGCAACTTCTGTTGCTTGAATGTGATACTGGAACCAGAAACAGTCAAAAGTAGCAAACCTCAAAATAACAGCATGTCATCTTTCAGCATTTTGGCCTTTAGACTCCTAGACTCACAGAATGGCTCAGATTGGAAGGGACCTCAGAGCTCATCTAATTCAACCTCCCCACCATGGGCAAGGACACCTCTCAGCTAGACTCGGCTGCTCAACACCTCATCCAACCTGGCCTTCAACACCCCCAGGGAGGAGGCAGCCACAACCTCCCAGGGCAGCCTATTCCAGAGTCTCACCACCCTCCTACTGAAGAACTTCTTCCTAAGCTCCAGTCTAACCCTGCTCTCCCTCAGCTTCAAACCATTCCCCCTTGTCCTGTCTCCAGACACCCTCCTGGAATGTCCCTTTGCAGCCTTCCTGTGGGATCCCTTCAGGTATTGGAAGGCAGCTCTAAGGTCCCCCTGGAATTTTTTCCAGACTGAACACCCCCAGCTCCCTCAGCCTATCCTCATAGCAGAATTGCTCCAGCCCTTGGATCATCCTTGTGGCCTCCTCTGGACTCACTTTAATGTCTCTGACAGCCATGCCCAGTATCTTGGATGTTGCGTTGCCGTGGAATCAGAGGTGCACACAGTACACCTGCACCTTCCCAGGCTCACACAGCTAAGCCAACTGGTTCAGACTGGCTTAGCAATTAAGGGATAGTGAAAAGCAGCAGTGAATCCTTAATGCTGACTGGCAGCATGGCACTACTTGAGGAAGAGAGAAAAGCAGCACTTGTGAGAACTTGAACGTTGTGTGCAGTCAGGGCACTTTTCATACGATCAGCAGGGAGCTCTGGGCTGAAGGCACTGGCAAACCATGAAGGTACTGGCAAAACAGTGAGGGTAACATCACACACCTGTCCTTTGGGCAAACATCTACCAACATCCAGCAATATTTTGTGGAGGAATGTGGGTTCAGTACTTTTGTTTGTGTAGGCCATAATGTTTGTAAAGGTGTTTGTTCAAACACAGCTCTGTTTCCAAGGTAACAGCTACCTAACTTTATTACTAAAACTGCACTAATTCAAACAGGGATCTGAACAAACAGATTGATGTTAATTTCAAGCTCCATTAAAAACACAAGGAAAAAAAAAATCAATGTTCACCAAATGGGAAAAGAAAAGAAATCAATAGAGAAATTTTAATTTCAGTCTTTTAAGTGGGCTTTGGTAAACAGTAGAGGTTAACAAATGAAACAAGGTGAAAGTGGTATGCAGCATCCTGGTAAACTGTACTGTAAACAGGAGGACAAAAAGGTTCACTGGTAATGTAGGAATAAATATTAGGACTGTAAAACCTTAAGAAACAGAGGCCCAGAGTGGAATGACCTGTCTCAAGTCATGTGCAGTTGAGTCTCCTAACATCTTGTCCAGTGCCCCTGGGCTGTGACTCGAGCAATAACCAAAAGGCTCAGAGAAGGGCAAAGGCATTGTGTCCTCCATTACTGGAGCCATGTGGGTGAGAGCAGCTGTGCAGTGTGACTGCTGGGGCTCAAACATTTGCTAGCTAGCTGCACACCAACACTGCAGGGCTCCTGTGGTTTGATTCCTAATATGTGCCAAAGCTGCTGCCCCTGTTCCTTTGCCATCCTTATCCTTGCTGACAAAAGGGCAGGTACACTGGCACATGCTATGGGCACAGCTGCAGTCTGAGCACAGCTGGTGGCATGCTGGCATGGTGACAGCTGGGACTATCAGGTGGCACATGCTGTTCAAAGGGGTTTTGGGAGTGAGGTATCAGTAGTGGTTGATAGAGCAACTAAGCTCTTGAGGGATCTGCAGCTGCCTTGTTTCTGCTCACAGCCTCTGTCCCACCTATTTTCTTCACACTCAAATGAAATCCAGCTGGTGGCTGGTCACAAGTGGTGTTCCTCAGAGCTCAGTGTTGGGACCACTTCTGTTTTACATCTCTATTGATGACCTTGATGAAGACATAGAGTGTGTCAGCAGTAGGTTTGCAGATGACACCAAGTTAGGTGGGAGTGTTGATCTTCATGACGGTAGGGAGGCTCTGCAGAGGGACTTGGATAGATTGGATCCATGGCCAGATTAATGGGATGAGCTTCAACGAGGCTAAATGCCAGGTCCTGCACTTGGGTCACAACAACCCCAAGCAATGCTACAGGCTTGGGGCAGTGTGGGTGGAAAGCTGTCTGGCAGAAAGGAACCTGGGGGTGCTAATGGACAAGCAACTGAATATGAGCCAGCAGTGTGCCCAGGTGGCCAAGAAAGCCAATGGCATCCTGGTTTGGATTAGAAATGCTGTGTCCAGCAGGTGTAGGGAGGTGATTGTCCCCTTGTACTTATCTCTGCTGAGGCCACACCTGGAGTATTGTGTCCAATTTTTGGGCACCTCAATACAAGAGGGATGTGGAGCAAGTGCAGAGGAGGGCAACAAAGCTGGGGAAGGGCCTGGAGGATAAATATTATGAAGAGTGACTGAAGGAGCTGGGGATGGCTAGTTTGAAAAAGAGGAGGCTGAGGACAGACCTCATTGCTGTCTGCACCTACCTGAAAGGATGCTGTAGAGAGGCTGGTGCTGGTCTCTTCTCCCAGGTAGTTAGTGATAGAACAAGAGGCAATGGCCTCAAACTGTGCCTGGGTAGGTTTAGACTGGACATTAGGAAACATTTTTTCATGGAAAGAGTGGTCAGGCACTGGAATGTGCTGCCCAGGGAGGTGGTTGAGTCACCAAGCCTGGGTGTGTTTAAGGATCATTTGGATGTGGTGCTTGGGGACATGGATTAGGGGTGAGCCCTGTAGAGTGGGGTTCTGGGTTGGACTTGGTGATCCTGAGGGTCTCTTCCAACCCGAACGTTTCTGTGGTTCTGTGAAAGCTGTTTGGCAGGTCCAAGCTGTTAGCTGTTAGCTGTTAGGAAAAGATTTTTGCAAGAAGTAAGAATGTCTTTTCCCCTTCACTGGGCCGTACCTTTTCCAATCTGCCACTGGTAATAAATATTCTCATTTCCAAAGTCTAGGTGGAGGAGAGAGAGAGGAATAAAGAGGTGGTTTTTCTGAGTTCTCCACAATAGTGTATTCCCTAGGCAAAATACTGCATTGTTGTGAAAATAAGTGACCCTTATCTTCATTATTTTCAAGACCAGGATGTCTCATTCCTTCCTCTAAACCCATGTTTACCACTTGCACACTCTCAGTCTCTTCAGAAAGGGCCATTTTAGATAGGTGTGTGATCGAAGATTTTACCTTCCTGACTAGAAAACAGTGAAGGTAAAGTCACACACCTGCCCCTTGGGCAAAGCTTTGTCGTGTGAATAACTGAATGACACCATCCAACTCAATGGGGCTCTCAAAAACAAAAGGAGGTAGGACCCTGAGAATGGAGCCAGTGCTTATACACCAAGGGTCTGGTTTTACTCTTTACCTTCTCGGTACCTGCAAAGAAAAAATCTGCGCTTGAGAAGATGAAAGGCAAAATCTGTTGGGCATGCACTGATGAGGCCTGTCTGGTAAATGAAACAGTACAGCTGGGACAAAACCAATGCATGGCACAATGCAGGTATTGCTCAATGTTATCCTTCTAAGGATAGCTAATGATTGGAAGGCCTTTCAGCACACTCTGAAAGGCATCACCAAATAAAAAGGGAGTGCAGCAGTACTGCAGAAGAATGGTCTGGTGACAACAGAAGTCTCTGGCGACATTTGAGATGATTTTTCTCAGGACAGCCATTTTCTCCTCTCATTAATCTTTCAGAGAGGCACCCTTTACTCAAACAGCAGGTGATAGCCTTTTCCTCTCCCCTTTCTCTAGCCACCTCAACAGTGTGACATTGTTTGCCCTGTATTCTAAGTGGTATTTACTTCAAATCTTCTTTGATGCAGTTACCTCACCCTCGCATCCCATCATCTGGCAAAGAGATGTGATGAAGTGAAGGTAACATAGTTAAGCTGATATCTTAAATGCACACAAATCTCACATGCTGTGGCAACAAGATGAATAACAAACATACCGTATGGAGATCCTCTTAAGTTCCCTTTTTTTTTCTCTTCCAGCCTTCCACACAACAGAACATCTTAAAAAAATAATCCCATAATATTTCTGAGCTAGCAGCATTGGTGTGAGGCACAGAATGGTCTGACTCCCCTCTGCATATCTCAGACTATCACAGCTCCTGCTAGGAATTGAGGGGGTTGGCAGAGGGAGAACAAGGAGGAAAAAGGGAAAGAGACAGCCTCGTAGGTGGCCTTGTTTCTGCCAAAAGAAAATATTTTCATTGGAGCTGTTTCCATTCAACAATTGGCAGCTTTATCCAGAGGCTTTCAAACACAGCAAAATTCTTACTGTTGTGAGAGTGACTGCTGATGGGATGCAGCACTATCAGCTAATGTGCATGAGTGAGTATCTATTTCATAGGAGAATTGTTTTCTCCTAAGGGGCTTTTCTTCTTTCTTTTCTTTCAAATTCTTGCCTGCTGGCTCTGCCTGCTTTGCTTTGCCTGAGAAATTAGACCTTGCTACTTTCTTTATGTAAGATTTATGCCAGGAACACTGGCTGGTGTTTCATTGTCAGTCAGGGTGTGATTCTGCTGTGACATTTCCAGCTATATGTGTATGGCAGCTGCAGTCAAACCAACACCAAGCATAAACCCAAACATTTTTTCCCCTGCCAGAGTTCATTTACATCAGCAAGGCAGACTAAAAGGTGCAGTACCCAAAGAACTTTTGGCTGGTGTCACTTACATCTGCCCTAGAGAGCTTTGCTGGGATGGGTGTCACTGGACTGCCAGTAGTTTGTAGGGCGGGTGCATGTCTGCCCACGTGTGCAGGGAGGGTGGCTGAAGCACAATGTGAATAGTGAAAGGAAAGAGAGGTCCTATATGCAATCTAGACAATCTTGGTGGGAAACTTCAAAGTGCTGAAGCTGAGAGAAATTAGCAGGGCATCCTGACCTATTCAGGATGAGCTGACTCACACTGTGTTGGATTAAGTGGAGATGTCTGAAGAGGTTGCCTGCTTTTGCCTGCCTGCCTCAGACAGAATTTAGCACTGTCAGAAGCGGTCCATGATGGAACAATCGACCTGGCTGTTCCTCATCTGCCCTAGGTAACAATGTACCATGTCAGTCTGATTGAAAGAAATAATTTCCATGAAAGGCTTTATTTGTAACATTCATGTAAAAGATCTGAGTTTTGCTGTCAAAGCTTCCAGCCTACTGTAGACATTTCCAGTTGGTTTGGAAGGTTGGACAGAGCACTTGGAAGAGTGCTAGAAAGTGATTTGATAGCCACTGCCAGTAGCTTGGACAGTTATCCTTGGGGATGGAGTCCTTAGTGCTAATCATCAATGGCCAGTTGTTCTTTTCTTCACCTACCTCCCACCTTACTGAAAGCAGAGCCCACAAAATTAGTGGTAAAGGAGTGTAGGAGGAAAGGAGGGGAGGGAAAAAAAAACCCACAACAAAAGCAGGTGCCAAGCAGGCCCCCGTGTGGTGGTGAGAGGGAGGGATCCTGGTGAGGCAGAGACAAAACTGGGAATGAAGGCACACAGAGCCCTAGGGTGCTGGACAGTAGGAAGACTGAGCAGGAAGGAAGTGGGAACCTGTGATCAGTGGCCTTCTGTAATTATCAACCTGCATGAATGGGAGTCCCTCATTTACTCACTTAAATGTACTTTCCCCCCTTCTCATAAGAATCTTAGAGGTGATGTGAGCAGTTCAGGACCATCCAGCTATTGAGCCTTTATCACTAAGAACTTTTCCTAGTTTCCTGGGAATGTCCTTTATCTCCCCTTTTCCTCTCTGCCACATAGTCTTTGCGTTGTTAGACATTAATGCATTCTCATTCCACAAGGTTCTCTGACATCTGAATTTCTTTGGTCTCAGATGTTTTCTCTTCAGTGTTTGCTTTCAATGTCCCTGGACTCAGGGGAAAAGAGGAGTGGGGTGAGATTGGTATAAATTAACCATTTTCAGTGCATCTGTATAATTACACTGACTACAATGAAGCTGCATGGAATTGCTGTAGCTGAGGACCTGCTTTGTCATGCCTCCCTCTTCTGTGTGTTTTATATTGCCTGTTGTGGGAAAAAAACCCAACCAACCAAACCCAAAAAAAGCCACCCCAGAATAACACTCCACCAAAACTCCCACTCTTTCTGCTTTGCTCTCCTAAGAGGTGCAGCTGTATGCTAATAGTCTCCTTCTTTAGTGGGAAATAGAAAGGCTTCAGCATGCTTTGATAAACCAGGAAGCAGAGCCTGATGCTGGTGTGCAAGGAGAGAGACATATGGAGCTGTTTCCTCCCCCCCCTTCCCCCTGCTTCTCTCCCTTGCCTCAATTTCACACTCTTTTAGTTCTGCTGACCTCCGTGGAGTCCCTCCTAATTTACAGTGCCATAAACAAAATCAGAATGATGCCCTCTGAAAGGTGCAGAATTGCTTTTGGCCTGCACTGAAGACCCCAGCATATTCCAGGGATTTGAAAAGGCATCTCTCTACTTGGTGAGTTTCTTGCACTGTCCATATTCTCCCCTGCTTCTGCTGCTCTTACTGGTGTGTTTTACTTGTCTGTGTAAGTGAGCTGCAAATAACAATGCAATCACATGGCCTCCTGCTTTGGAAGACTCTGAGGGACCCAGTTTCTGCCATATGTTGCAACTTCCAACAAACAGTTGGGAGCTGCATGGTTATGGCCAGGACAACCATCAAGCCCTCACCTATGCCAATACCCTGAGGGTGGGTTTGGAGCTACCATCCTACTGATGAATTTCATGCCATGGGTGGACTGGAAGCATTTTATGCTGCCTGTGCCTCAGTGCATGTCCAAAGTGTGCCATTAATCAGCCTGACTATATGGGCTGTTCCATCTTACTGCTTAATTAAGACTCATCAGTAATTTACTTGAGATACTGTCTATATGGAGTTGAAGTTTCATCTTTTTGAGAGATGAGTTATTGAACTGCATTGTGTGAAGTAAATCGATAGAATATTACTGGAAATGAGAGTGGCTCTCCCTTGTACTTCAGTCCTTTCACCAGGCTCACAGACAGAATTGACTTAGAGAAGCATTCATGTTTGTGCTCAGCTTCCCATCTTCCAGCTGGACATTTCATCTATTCATATCTGATCACCTTTCTCTCATTACCTGAATTGTGTTGCGAAGTCAAGACCTGAGGGAGCACTGCTAAGAATAACAGGCACTTTGAATCAGTTACAGGGTAGTGGGCCTATGATGATATGACCCAGAGCCCAGTCTTTCCAGGGGATTACTACAGAATTAACACTCTCAAACTGCTCTCAGGGTTCTATTCAAGGAGTGCTTCATGTCACTCTATATACACCTTGTTCATGAGGAATAGCAGCAAGAACTTCAGTAGGTGCTTTCCAGCTTATGTAGCATAATTGCAGGGGGTTTAAGCTAATATAACTTGTTTACCAAATAGACTCCCCTTAATATCACCTCTTAAGTCAGTTCCAGTGTTAAGCAAGGTGTTTTTCCAGGCCAGGCTGCATGCCTCTGGTGTCTTCCCTTGAATAGGACTCTGAGCAGGACATGTCGCTCACCAGAGGCACCCTGCCAGGAAAACTCCCGGTAGTCTTGATAGACAGAGCTGGCTTTTCTGCACTGTCTTCCATATCTTCTCTTCCTCTCCTAAGCTTGACCTTTTGGGATGGATATGACATCTGCCCTCTCCCCAGAAGGACACAGTTTTGTCTTGGTGGATGGCTGGTTGTTTTCCTGCTCTTGACTCTGTCCTATCCCAAATGACAAGTGCAGAGGCATTGTCTTTTTCTCCATTTCTGTACAAAAAAGGTCTACTTCTGATACCATTTGATTAACAACCAACCACAGAAGAGGTTTCCAAGGAACTGGAACCTTGTTTTCTGTGTAATTGTTCTTATCTTTGGAATGAGATTCTGTAACAGATGACCAGAGTCAGGCTGCAGAGGTGTAGAAGGGTCTGACATTCACTGATTCAAGGGTGCTTGGAGAGAGGGGAAATATTAAAGCTGAGTAAGGGATGAACTTCAGTTCAGAGATGTTTTCTGAGGTGGCAGAGTTACCTCTAGCCTGGAACTTCTGTTGGTTTGAAAGAAACCCATCCCCTCTAAATATGTTGGTGAAAAGAAGAGGACTTTTCTCTTACTTGTATGTAGTCCAGAAGTTTTTTGACTAGACCATAAAGCGAGGACAACTTTCACCTCTTACCAGCTTCTCACCCTGTCTGTCTTTCCATTGCTTCTTTTAGCCTCATTGCTATTGCCACTGAATGCTTGTAACATAGGAGAGTTCACACAGCTAGGAAACAAGATGTTCTCTTGCCAGCAGGTTCTGTTTGAATCATGGGTTAATGTGCTTTTCTGGCCTGAGATGAACCCAGTTCCAGGGCACCCTCCTGCCCCAGCTGTCCTTTTCCACCCTGCTAAATATTATCCCGGCTTGTATCTGCC
The DNA here is from genome assembly GCF_014839835.1 of Dryobates pubescens. NCBI lineage: Eukaryota > Metazoa > Chordata > Aves > Piciformes > Picidae > Dryobates > Dryobates pubescens. Next base: position 20,413,965 of record NC_071615.1, on the reverse strand, counting down.
AGCATAACTGCAGGTTGGAGGTGCTCCCTAACCCAATTCTGTCACAGTAATCTGGGTCAGCCTCAACACTTGCAGTGCTACATGTATTTTTGTAGCTCTCATCACTCCACCAGTTGGGTTAGAGAGCTCTTTCATGTGCACTTATGCTGACAAAATTGAGAGGGAAGTAGCTCCAGAGGGGGCTGAGCGGGGCAGTGCAGGGATGCCAATGGCCAGGACAAGAGGCTGACCATGCCCTAAAGCACACAATAAATAAACCTGGGGAGGAACAGCATACATATTTTTTTTGGCATTGGGAGTCTTTTGTCCTCTCCTGGTAATGAGAGTAGTTGGGAAGTATACAAATGTAGAGTTTTCTTCCTGAGTTTGTGAGGGGCTTGCCTGGTGGCAAAACTCTTGCGCTAAACTCTTTCCACCTTGATGTGGCCCTTCCTCTCCTCAAGCTGAAGTTACTGGTTGTAGACTTGGCCTTGTAAGGTGCAGGTGGCAAGCTGCAACAGATTTCTGGAAGAAGAGGGCCTTATGGTTTCTCAGGTATGCTGTCAAGATGACTGAAAACATGCATGGGCATCAAAATAGTGCACAGGCTGATGAGCTCAGCCTCCATGGAAACAGCACAGTAGCAGATGGGTTTGCTGAGGAATGTAATCATTGGTGGATGCTAGCATTTTTTATTTAATATCAAGCCGGAGCAATCTACAAAGTTTGGAGCTGAAATTGCCTGAAGTTTATTAGAGAAGCAGGAAGGAGCTGTTCATATCACAGGTTTTGGTCCATTTCCTTTTCTGATATTTAACTGTAGGCAAAAGGCAGCAGTGAAAGAAAGAAAAGAAATAACCTACGTTTTATTATTAGCTAAGTTTGGTATTTTCCTAGCTGCTCTTCTTCTAACCCTTCCCACCTCTGTTTCTATCCTTCATTTAACTGAGATTATTCTATATGCTAGAGCTGTTTCTCTACAAAACAAGTAAACTACAAAATCTTTAGACATTTGCCCCTGGAAAGGAAGTATGCTGTAAATAATATACAGGAGGAAGAGCCTCACGAGGATCTGAGTCCAGCCAGATGTCACTAACTTGCAACTGAGAATAATACCTCCAATACCTTGGAAAACAAACTAGCTCTGCCAGTCTCAGCCCCTGCCACCTCTTCAATGAGATATGACCACTGGAGCAGGCTGGGCAATCCATGGCAAGCTGTCCTTTGTCCCACAGGAGACTGGCATGCAGGAGCACATTTGCTGCCAGCTCAACATCCCACTGTTACGACACCGGAGTCACTTAACCATTTTACGCACAGCTGGAAGCAGCTTTTACATGACTTTTTGACTTCTCTCTGCAGCCTCTCCCTGTATTCAGCATAATGAAAATGTCAACACTGTTTCTTAAAACCCTCTAGCCTGGGCACATTCAGCTTCTGAGTGAAAACCAGTTTGTGGCTGTGGGTGCAATGTGCATTTATTGAACTATCTCCATAGACACTTGTGGTGGCTTTTCCAAGCCAGCCTCAGATAACTCCGTGCAGTGGTGGCAATGAAGCAGCCAGTGTAAATAATGAGATGCTTTGTGCCTGTGGTTTCAATCACTTGAGCTGTCTCTTATAGCTGAGCTAGAGAGTTAGGAACTGACTGCAGCAGCAGATCTTCCCAGCTGCTCACACTGCAGCGTGCAGCCAGTTCCAGAGTTGGGATAGCCACAGGGGACTGTGCCTGAGGAGTTAGGAGAGTTTAGATTCACACTTTGCTTTATGGCAGGGTAATTTTCCTGTAGAGTCAGGCTTTTAAATATGAAAGCAAAGTTACTCCCAGATTTATATCTGTATTTAATATGCACACATGCACATATTTATACCCTGTGAAGTGATCCTTTAGCCACGTGGGAAGCTGCCAAAGCAGGTGCTAAATTGTGCTTAATCTAATTTTCACCTTTGATCACCTCAGTCTTTGGCCTTTGTTGCTTAGGAAGGCTTTTCCTCCAGAACAGCTTCTTGGTTGTGAATTCTCCTGAGATTACAGAGCTGGAAATCACAACTCTAATTAGAACAAATTTATCTATTTGTAAATGAGAACATATATCTGAGATTTCACACCTCAGCCAATTTCCTGAGCCAACAGCAAAAATTTCCTTTTCAAATACAGAATCCTGCTTCCACTGGAAAATCAGCCACCCAATCAATCAATTAGTCTGCAGGCTGGTTTTGCTAGTTATACAATGTCCAGCCCCCCAGACAGTGGCAGTTGTAAGAAACAAATACCAATATATATAATTCTAAGTGCTTGAAAGCAGGGCTTTCTGCTGCTGGATGCCTGAGAGATCCTCATTTCCAGAGGAAGACAACAAATGTTTCCAGCTGTGGCACACTGTAAGAACAAGAGTTCCAAATCCTGACACTGACTGACAGAGCTGCTGGTTTAGGGAGTGGCTTAGACTTTTAAAAACCACCATTGATATTTATTTTCATTCCTGGGTGTCTGCTAAGGCAAATTAGCAATATATGTAGAGGGATTAAGAAAGCAGACTTGAATAAAGTCTCAGATCTAGGGTTCATGCCTATGAATTCTTTGGCATAAACAAGAGGCAGTGGAGTGGCACAGTGAAAGTCCAGGTGTCAGTCATGCCAGGGTGACTGATACAACTTGCTTGTGGGCTCATTAATCATGAGTGGAGCAGGCATCCCAAATTCATGTCAATAACAGCTTTAAGCCACCTCAGCAAATAAGTAGTCCTCTATAGATATCCTCAGGTACAGTAAGACACCCAGATTTTTCACTGGTGTAAACCTCCTGAGCTCTGCCAAGGACTGCCAAGCAATGCCCATTTTATTAGCTGAGCATCTGACCCATATTTGCTATTCATTACTACTGGGTTCATTCTGGGAGTTGTTATTCTGTGGCTCTGAACAAAGTGTTTGCTATGTAATCCCACCAGACTGGGGATATCTCCAAATACGTTTTGGAGAGCTCTCTAAAAATGCAGCCTGAGCCCCAGCAATAGAATATAAAAGTGAAGAGCCAGAGCACACTGCAAGGAGAAGAGTAGACCAATTCATACCAAATTTTTGGTACTGCTGAAGTAACTTGCAAATATAAAACTTCATTTGTAATGAACTCACCACACAAAAGGCAGCAAGCACTTGAGTGGTGGTGGTTGTTCCTCCCATGGCACAAATGGCTTTGCTACTAGAGAAATTTGTGGAGAGCTGCTCACAACTCACTTGCACATCCTGGGCTGAGCCAGGGCAGACCCTCTTCACATCTCTGAAGCTACAGCAGATAATCCCTGCTCTAGAGTTCATGCTTTGCAAAAGCACCACAGTCAGGCTTGTGCTAATAGACCTTTTGGTGCAATGATTGCAATTGCAGAGTAAAAGTCCATCTTGGTAGTTCTTCTTGATGTGGTTCTTCCCCATGCATAAGCACAGGGAGAAAGAGGAGAAACACACAACCAGGCTTGTCTGTTTAGGATCATACCATGAATTAACACTGAGGCAGGTTCCTAGTGATGGACCTAAAGTGGAGGGGCAGTTGGGGGTTGAGCTCAATGACTGCCCCTCTCCTCTGCCATCAGCCCTCTGCCATGACCGTGGGCTGAGCATCCCCGGTTAAGGTCAGTGTGTGGTCTAAGCACTCCCAAGGTCGAGCCCTGACCATGTGGTAATTGGATCTCATCAGGCTGGTCAGAAGGCAGTTCAGCAATGATTGTCCAGGGGGGGAACAGAAAAAACACACCACCAGAGCTGGCAGCAGGGAATTAGAGTGAGCACTGATGAGCTGGCAGAAGCTGACGGATCAATGGCCCTATCATGGCAGAGGAGGCAGCGGCAGCCCTCTCGGAGCCATCAGTCACTGCTGGTTTGGGCAAATGCCAGCAAACAGAGCAAGAGCAGAGCTGGGGGAGGGAAGCAGCAACCTGCTGGGCCACTTTTAATTACTTCAGGTCACATCAGACAGAGAACTGCCCACCATGACAGATCAGTCCCTCTCAGAGGGCTTGCACGCAACCCGGGGTAGCAATCAGGACTTATGTTCACACAGCCCCTTTTATCCAGGGAAAAAAATCCCACAACTCAAAGGGCCACCACAGCCAAGCAACAGGCAGGAGCATATTGTGCACATCTACAGCCCTCCGTGCCACGCCAGGCTCCCCTGGGACTGTCTGACAGCGAGCGCAGCGGTGCTACACAGCTCTGTGGGCATGAGGGAGGGCAGGGGAGGCTGGGTGGTGCAGTGGCTTTCCTGGAGCACAGCCAGAGCATTAGCACATCTGAGCTATGGCTCATGTGTCTCCACATGGCTTGAGTTGTTTGGCACAGCCTCTGGAAGGGGATCTTGGGATCTCACTACTTTTCTTCATAACAGCCATCCTCTTCCAAGTCTTAAGTGGGGCTGGTGGCAGCACAACGCTCTGCAAGGTCTAATTTATGTGGGGTTCTGTGCACCAGTAGCAAGGTGGTGTTGCTGGCTTTCTCTGCTTCACTGCTAACACAAATACCTTAGCAGGAAAGAAACAGCACAGAGTCATAGAATAATTTGAGTTGGAAGGGACCTTTAAAGGTCATCTACTCCAACTCCCCTCCAGTGAGCAGGGACATCTTTGACTAGATCAGGTGGCTCAGAGTCCTGTTCAGCCTGACCTTGAGTGTTTCTATGGATGGGGCTTCTACCACCTCTCTGGGCAACCTGGGCCAGCGTTTCACTATCCTTGTAAAACACTTCTTGCTTCTATCTAGTCTGAATCTCCCCTCTTTCTGTCTAAAATCATCATCCATTGTCCTGTTGCAGCAGGCCCTGCTGAAAAGATTGTCCCCATCTTTTGTCTAGGCCCCCTTGAAGTTCTCTGAAAGACCACAGTAAGGTCTCCTTCCCATACAAACATCTGTAGGGCTGAATTGATCACTGCTGTGTATGAAGCTCATGTGTGAGCCTGGGTTTCTTCACATGCAGCAATCTTCGCTTGACTTCACTGGGAACTGCATTTGCATTTGGCTTGCAAGGCCAGGTTGTTAATTATGCAAACTCACCTGATCTGCCTGAGCTCAGCACAAATTCAGATGGCCGTGCCCTGATGAAAATATGTCCTGCACTGCCCTGCCACAGATTTCAAAATATTACTTTCCCAAGGGGAAACAGCATTTGCTGTTTCCAGAAGACTCTGATGTTATGAGGCTCCTCTTGCTTTCTTCTCAGCAACGATCCTGGTGTAAGGGTTCCTGCCTCTCTGCTTCTACTTTAGCAAGGCCCATCCGACTGCTTGTGGTGCTGGGCTTTTGACTGTATCAGTGACCCATTCCAGGTTTAAATGATAAAAAAGGCAGGGCTGGTTTTACAGTGCAAACAATTTTACCCAGAGTTGTATGGTGTAAGGATGAAAAAAACCCCTGACAACCCAGAAGGGTAAAACTGAAATTTGCCACCATGGTGTTAAATTGCAGAGGGAGTCAAAATTAAACTGCTCATCACCCATGCCAGGGCAAGCTTGGAAAATGAGTCATTGTTTCTGTTCCAAATCAAGTGCCTGTCTAGTCCAGGAGAAGCCTTCATGCTAAACCCAAGCAGCCACGGTAATGAGGTGGTTTAATCTGACATCGTTCACCTAATTGTGGTGGAGCTGGCACAGGCACCACCACACTGCCAGGGCGGGAGAGATCTGGCAGCATGCTGGACACCTCCTTTGCATCCCTGGGTGCTGCTGTCTTGTGTGGATGCATGTCCTGTAGCTGCTGCAAGGATGCCTGGATGGGAGGAGTTTTTACTTGCCCTACTGATGTTTTTCTTTGCTCGCTGTCTTCTCCACATTTTCTCCATCAGTTTGGCTCAAGTTAACAGCTTTGGATAGAGAAGTTTCAGGTGCTGGCAGCTTATTCCTGAAACATAGCAGCTCTAAATTACTGCCAACAAGATATTCTTTCACCTGAATTGTGTTGTCCTCCTATGATATTCTTCTTTGTTGCTCTATCTTGTGGGGGGACAGTCTTTCTGCTATAACCACAGTGCTTCCCCCTTTCCTCAAACACTTTTAAACACCAACAGGCTTAAAGCACAGCATTTATATTCTTGGTCTGTCAGGCTGGTGCAAACAAAAAAGAAGCAATTTTAGTGCCCCTCTATATTTCCTGTGTAATGCCAGGCTGGTTATTGTAATGCTAGAGTTGATCAACTATAGGTAGTTTTCAACTATTCATTGCTACTCAAGCTTCTAACTACTCAGCAACAACTCTTACCTCCTTTACTTACTTGTTTGCTATTCAAGTGCCTACCTAAAGGGACTTTTCTTGCACAAATATTATGGGAATAGCCATTCTTTGTACTCATGCCCCTTCAAGAAAAAGCATTTCAGAAGAGGCAAGAAATTTATCTTTTTTGTTGTTTGGCAGCAGTTCTTCATCCATTTTTGCTCCTAATGCTATTGTTGTAGAGTCAGAAGGTTTTAGACAGGGCGTGATCATAGCATGTGTGTCCTGGGACAGAACCATTCTGACCTGCTGAGTTAGGTGGTGTTCTGAATCAGGATCTACGTGGCATCACACAGCACACAGGAAGAAGGATCTGCTTTGAAGATCTCCCATGTGAGAACTCACCTGCTTATACAGGTTGCAGCATCAGACCAGGGAAGAGACTCAGTAACAGGGGTGTACAGGCAATTACAGATAGAGAAATTAAAATCCAATTGATAAGTCACAATCAGAAAAAAAACACCTATAAAATCAACAGTGGATGTAAGCAGTTTTGGGGGTAAAAGAAACAAGGAGAAGGGGAAATGATATAATAAGGGAAAAGGTTACTGGATGGGAGGACACTCAGAAGGTGATTGGCTTGAAGATTCTCACAGGTACTGAAATTTGCAGGGTGCCCATTTTTTGTCCCAGTTTCTGGTGGTAAATGTATGCCATTTAAAAAATACCCCCAAACATCTGTCCTCCTCCTCTCTCACAGTTTGTGCCATATTGAGATAGGGAAGCAGGCTGCACTTCATGTTTTTCTTCTCTGCCACCTCTCCTGTTTACTGTGTCAGTGCAGCTGCCTCTCTGCCAGGCATGACACAGGCGTTTCTGTCTTTGTGCTCTGGGCACTCCTGGGCTTTCCAGGACTCCTAACTTTTTTCCAAAGTTGTTTTAAACAAATGAGCAATGAATATTCTTTTTGCTATGCACTCACTATATCACACAGGCCCAGTGGCAGCTTTTTAATGACAAGTATTTCCCCCAGGTCCTGTTCACTCTTAGCTACTGCAGGCAGAAGCCATGTTATGCGTACATGGGACCAAGCACACCAGCACCTGCTGCTGCTCCTGCTGCTACTAAAGAGAGAGCAATTGATCTCTTTAATTATTGGAGAAGAATTAAGGCTTTGATTTATCTTTTTGCAGAAACAGCAACCTGGGGAGGAGATGCTCTTTGCCTCCCTCTTCTGCTGCAGGAGAGGGGCTTAAACCAATGGGTGAGTGGGTGGGTGGGCAGCAACACCCAAAAGAGCTGGGTTGTATGGACACCCACCCCTCTGTTGGCACTGGTGGGATTTATCTTACACTGGCAGCACTATGTGTAAGGCAGAGGGGCTGGTTTGCTCCCTGGAGCCACAATAGAAGCGATTTTCTCAGGTCTCACAGGTGGCTGAGGGCAGGATTAGACTCTCTCTGGGAGCAGGGTGAATGCAAATGGCAGCAGGATTGTCTGGGTGCTGCTGGAGCCCACTTACCTGCAGGCGTGGTGCGCCACAGAGTCGCAGGACCTCCGACTGTCACCAGTGAAGAAATGGGCTTGTCACCCAGGCTGCACATCTGTGTTTGTGACTTGAGAGGGAGAGGGGGTGAATCTGGAGTAGAAAATTATAATGGGGTAGTTCTCTTCTTAATGGGGATTCTGTAGCACCTTATTAGGAAGACCTTGCCACATGCTGCAAAATCAGAGTCTCATGGGCAAGGGAGTTAGAGAGGCTCTTGCAGGAGAAGGAAGGATCTGTTGCCTATTCTCCCATTAGATCAGTCTGGGCCGTAGTGGTCTTTCAAACACAACTAGCATTTGGTTAGCCTCCTTTTCTCAGCTCCACTGCCCGTCCCTCTTTCTCCCTCTTCCAGACCCTTGCTAATACTGAAGCAATAGGAGTGCAGTCATGGAAAAGAGCAAAAGAAAGAAGATCCTTTCCATCCTTTCAGCACCCCACTGTCCTCTCTTCCCTTTCTCCCTTCCCACAAAGGAGCCGCAAGTATTCCTCTGCACCACAAAGAGGACCTGCCCAAGGGTCTAGGACGGAAAGGGTTAAACTCAGCCGAGCGCTAGCTCCAACACAGTTAATCCATATAAAGCTCATGGATTTCTCTGCAGTGATCTTTGTGGTTGTCATTTGCATTTTTTTCCTTTTGTGAAATCTTTTCTTCTTGCCTTTTACACTCGTCTGCATGCAGAAATTAGCATATTGTAGCGAGCGCGGGAGCTGCGAGGAGCCGACCCCCTGCTGCTCGGCGGATTGTGCAATCTGCAGGCGGCATCAATTTTTCAGCAGTTTCCTCATTTCTCATTACAGTCAGGGCACCGCGCGGCTCCCGCTTCCACACAATCCCTCCTGGTCCTACAGGCGAGCATATGGGCTGGCGGATAGCCGTGCTGCTGCTTTCATAGCATTAATATCCTTGTTTGTGCTTCCACTGTAATTAATCCTGGTATTAATATAGTTTGGGCTTAGCTTTGCTAATTATGTATGGGCTAGCAGGATAGTTATGTCAGCAGACCCCGGCGCTGGCACTTGGCAGCAGTTTGCTAACCTCAGGAGCAGCACAGAAACGCTTTGGCCGATCCTGCCTTGGAAAGGAGGAAGGTGAAGAGATGAGGAGGGGGGGTAGCTGTGTCCAATCCATGTCTGATAACTATAAATAGTGGGTTTGAAAGAAGGAAATTTTGCAAGCACCAATAAAGTTGTCCTCGGGTATCAAACTCTGTGGTTGTCATAGTGATGTGTGCATTATTAAGAGGGTGTTGTTCACTCTGCCATCTAATCTTGTAATGAGGACAGCTCATTATCGGCCCAACAAGAGTTCCTTTCCCCACTGACCGCGTCACAGCTTGGCGGCTCTTTGGGGAACTTTTCCCCCCCATGCTCCTTCCCTGCCCTCCATCCCACCCCAGCCTGGATACCCCCAAACTCTCAGTGTGACATGCCACAGGGCAGGGCTAACGAGCAGCCAGCGCCAGGCAAACCAGTTCCCCCATGTTCCTTTGGTTTGGAGCATGCCTGCTACTTTAATGGGGAGAAAAAACATTCCGCTCTGGCCACTTGAGTCTCTTTGGCTCTGCCTGGCCCTCGTGTTCATTAACATTGCAGATTGGGAGGTTTAAACCGAGCCGTCGGGTTGCTTTTCTTTCTGCACCTGTTTGTGGCGCCGCAACGTTCCCAGCAAATATCCCTGGCGGGGTCAATGCTGCCCCTTCGCACCAGGCGCGGCTTAAAGGAGCTGCCTTTGCTTATCATCAGCCACTTTGCATTTTCATAGAGCACTCTTAACTGGGATGCAGCCTCACTCCTAATTCCCTTCGGAGGTTTGCGTGCAGCAGCCACATCCCTCCCCCACTCCCCAAACAATCCAATTATCACAGTTTGTCACACAGGCGCCGGTGACCCCCACGCCACCTGCTCTGCTCTGCGCCCGATCCTCCGGGCCGGCGGCCAGGCACAGGAGTTCCTGTTCTGCCTCAGCAGAGTCCTTTCACTGGCTTTAAAAATCAGATACCTGCTTTGGTCGGCAAAGCCGAACCCAGAACCCCAAAAGCAGCTGTGAAATTCTAATGTTTGAAGATTTTCATTCTTCCTTCTCCCTCTTCTTTTTTTTTCTTTTTTCCCAGGAATAGATTTCTGTCTAGGCAGGCAACCTGTGTGTCCTTCCAGCCAAATTAAGTGACTCTGGCAATGCCAGAATCTGCTCAGCTGGGCAGTCTGAGAGGTGGAAGTTGATGGGGGTGCTGCTGTTGGCAGGTCCACCTGTGAGAGGTCAGAATTACGGATGTGCTTCGATGTCCTCATCTTCAGTTGGATTTATCATCTGCTGATGCGCTTTCCTGGAGTGACTCCCAAATCTTAACCAAGAGACATGGGTGGAAATATTCCCCATGGCTTCGGTTAACTTTGGAGCATCCCCTTTGAGCTGTGCCATTGAACCCCTCTGTGTTGGACTTTGTTCCTCTCAGCCCTCCCTGTGCAATTTCAGCCCCTTCCCAGGAGTCTCTGGTTTTCAGTTGATGGCAGCCCTGAGGTGCCTGGCTCTTGCTTGCCAGTAGCTGGGCAGTCATTGAGCACAGTACCACAGGACCTGCTCCTGGAGCTATTTTATTCAAGTCAAAGGGCCACTTTCTAAGACAAAGAACCAGTCCTAAGAGCAGGAACCTCATCCTGGCTATCCTTTCTCCCAGGCAGAGGTTGCAATCAAAGATGACAGAGTCACATGCTCTCTTTGGGCTCAGCCTCTGAAATGTTATTTGCCCAGCAGCAGGGTTTTGGGAGGGGTAGAGCCCAGGCTGGGTAGTGAGTGTGCAGCCTCATGAAGGGCACGGCACTGTGCTCAGGTACCCTAAGAGGTGCTGAATCCATGGCTTCTGTGATCCACCTACAGATTGCCACAGGTGATTTACCTAAAGGAGAGGTAGACCCTCTGTGTTCTCTCCCAAGCATTAATGAGAGATCTCTTCTTACAGAGCCTTCTGTATGTTTACAATATGTACCAGGGTTTCTTCTCAGCTACCTTCAGTGTTGCTTCCTTTTTGCTTTTGGCCATGCGATGTCAGCTGGGTGTGGTGAGGCCCCTCCAGTGAGGGTTTCATTCTCTATGTTCTTTTTACCGCACACACACAAAAAAGGCAGTTGTGTATGTGACCACAGCAGGGGGCTGGAAGAGGCTAGAAGGGCATGAATTACTCCATCAGTCCACAAGAGGACTCCTTCTGCCCTGAAGCAGTCATCTCCAAGGCAACTCTAAATTTTGTGTATTTGGACTCGGGAGGGAATTTGGATGGGTGGTGGAACTGTGTAAACCTTCTACCTTCCCATCAAATCTTGAGATCCAGACCATCTGGTTATGTTGTGTTCAAATGCTGGACATTCCTCTCAGTTCTGTCTTATTTGAAAGGTGAAAGTCAGTAGTAGGGAGCAAAATAAGAGAAATGTTTGAAATATATGTGGCTAGTAGATCGATTGACATTTTGTCTTGTATTTCAAAAGGCTTTTTCTAGTGGGAAATGAGTCTCTACTCCCAGTGTTGTGGTAATCTGTTTACAGTCCAGTTCATGAGTATCTTAAGCACCCACACACATTTCCCCTGCAACAAAATCACTGTCATTTACGTGCTTGTTGGCAGCCATCTCAAGCCCACTGCCTAGCAGAATATGGGTGAGTTCTAGCTAGCTGTGCATACTCTAATAGCCTAGACTAAATAGGGCTATCAGTAATTGCATTTGCCAGGTACCCAGGAGCTTGTTAGACCCCTCAGAGCAGAACTGCATTACTCTGCTGACATCAGGTGCTGTTGGGGAAGGGAAGGGCATGGAGGATCATGGGCATCTGCATGAGAATGTGCTTGCTCAGCAGAGGTCTGTTGGCAGAATGGAGAGGTAACAAATTGGCAGGATAAGTAAGAAGCAGCTTTTGTTTGGGCTCAGTCTTGATCTGCTACACCAGTCTGTAAAGTTGGTCCTTTTGGATTCCCTGAAATGGTGGAACAAGTCCCCAGTGTTTCATGCCAGGAACTCACAGACAACAGAAACAGCTCGTGGAACTACAGCCACAGATTGCTGTGGCAGCCTTCAGTGCAAATGGTTTTAGCAAAGTTTTGGGTAGAAAAGGGGAGGATGCATCTGCTGGTAGCTAAAATACAACCTTAGACCCAGAGAGTGCCTGGTTTTGTACTGAGGTGCAGCTGTTTCCTGTCAGGGTATTACAAGGGGCCCCGAGAGAACCTAGTTGTGAAATCCTCCTGCTGCCCTGAGTGTGTTTGGCTGGCAAACATGCAGATTTTCAAGGACAGGGGTCTGTTTCTCTGATTGATCTTTAATTCCAGCTCTCTTCTCTTAAGCTTGTCTTGTTGAACACACTCCCTGTGAATAAATTGTTACTGGGGCTTTATCTCTCCTGAGCATCAGCAAACCTCAAAGAATGCCTTATTTTCATGGGCAAGGAAGGAAGGAAGAAGAGGAGTAACCTGTAAGAGCATTTCAACTCCTGCAATACAAGAGGAGCAAAAAATTTGCAAAGTCCCTGGGTGTAGATCTTGCGAGAAGTGATCATATCAGTGCAAGGTGGCATTTTCCTCCCTTTGGTGATGACACTAGCGAGGCTTTGGAAAGCACTGCTGCTCCAAGTACTGCAGCGTTATTGTTGGACAGTTATGGGTGGAATGTCTTTCTTCCTTTTCCAAGGTACTTTTGTTTGAAATCTCCACACTGGGGCTGAAAGTTCTCTCTGGAAGACTTCAAGTCAAGACTCAGGCTGTGTTGAAAGAAGCACTGCAGTCAGATGGATTTATTCTGGTCATATGGCCCAGCCATGTTTGGCTACCTTGGTGGACTATAAGCTGTTGTGAAGTGAGATATCCATGCTATTTGAAGGGAAAAAGTGGCCAAGTCTCTTGTGACCCAAGGGATGAGAAAGAGAACACAACTGGCCCTTTCCTGTGCAAGGGCTGCTGTATAATGGTGCTAGGGATGGCTCTCATCAGCTGCTTGGTGCTGTTTCATTTAAGTGACTTGAACTGAAGGATCCTGCCATAATGGCACTGGAGAATAATGTCCTTTGTTTATCCATTAACTCACTGAATGTTCCCAGCTTCACCTTGCCCAGCATTCCTTTGGTACCCTCTAGAGCTGTACTGGAAGCTCGTATTTAATATCAAGTTCATTTGAGTTATGTCCTGAAAGGTTCAAGAGGCCACAAGGCAGTGCCTAATGGTTAGCTGCCAGCTGTGGTAGTTAAAGCTAACTGAAGTCACTCTCTCTCTTGCAACAAAACTGATTCTAACACCTAATCCCCTCCATCACTGAGCAGCCAACCACTGAAAATTTAAGCCTTGTCTGTCTCTGCAGGGCCCAAAATCAAGGCATAGAAGACAAAGCACTCCACTACCACTGCATGTAGCAGCCTTTTTCCTCCTTGTTTGTGAAAGAGTGTTTCTTTGGGTTGGTGTGGTGGTTTTTTTGTAGGAAAAGTCAAAGATAACAAAGGAGTGTGAAAAAAATAAATGAAATCAAGCTGCCTGCAGTGAATGGGGAAATAATTTTGAGAAACATGGCAATTTAGATATTAAAATCATCTTTCTCCATGAGAGAAAGCTCTATCCATTAAAACAGTCATAAAGCCCTTTGAATCAGGCTCAGGTACCTTTCTGGAAGATGATTGCCATTTCAGGATCTGCTCAGTGTGAAGAAATACAAATGTACCAGTTTTAATCATGATAAATAACTTCTCTTTTATCAAATCATCTCTGCTGGAAATGCTTTTGCTCCATGCAGCAATGATAATTTGTGCACTTATCACTCAGTACCTTCCCAAAGACAAGCAGCCAGCCATGGGATGTAATTTAACAACTTATCAACCCCAGGTTCATCCAGCCCTTTCCAGCCAGAAGGGCATTTCACACTGTTTAAGAGACTTCACCATATATTGCCATTAATTGAAAATTTCACCAGTTCCTAGTCATGAACATTTTCCACTCAGCACCTCATTTTATAACCTGGGGATGTGGCTGCTGAAGGTGCTGTGCTGTGCTGGTGATGGGATCATTACCCGAAGGGTGCAAAGCACTTTCAGAGGGAGCAGTCATGACTGACATGATTGAAAAGGTGTGTGGGGAGAAATGGGAATTCTGTGGCATGCTCATCCCCTTCCTGGTGTTTTCAGCTGGAGATCTTTTTGGAGTTGTGTGTTGAGTGCTGAGAGTGATGGGGTCAGGTGTCTAGTTCAGTGTGTTGCACACTGTCTCCGTTGAAGCTGCAGTGGAGAGGCAAGAAAGGTGGGCAACTCAAGCCAAAGGACGTTAGAGAGACTACTGGATGGGACTGAAGCCCCTTAAAAAGGTCTGCCTGTCCCAGCTTTGTGCAGCACTGACCCTAGGCTGGTCATCACTAAACCATGTTCCTCAGCAGCACATCTACATATCTTTTAAATATCTTAATGAAGGTGAGGAAAGGAAGGAGAAAACACAAGCAAAGTTAGAACAAAGAAGCTGGAAGGGACACAACCCCTCAGGAAGAGCACTCTCTAATGATGTGCACATCCACACGCCTCTGAGCAGCATGGTTGTTTCTGTCAGCAGCTTGCATTGGTGCTCCAGTTCCTCACCACTGAGCAGCTCTAATGAACATTGCTCTATAGCTTCCTAAACATTTGCCATGGACTACCAGGGTACACCAACACACTTGCAAGGGTTTGCTTAGCAAGAAATAGATCTGCCCTGACTTCAAAATACATCAGTGGCTTGTAGCCTCAGGACTGCATATACCTTAAGTGAATCCCTGGTGGCAAGGCAGATTTGACTGTATGCAAAAGCAGTGTTGTTCTCCTCTTTTAGGGCACCACCTTCACATTCAGCTGGAGGAGCTGCACCCATCTACAGCACAGTGTCCTGATGTGAGCCCAGAAGGAACAAAGGCCTTGTCTTCACAGGTACATTGGTCACTGTGCTTTGTGGGCATGGGTGTCAGATTCTGCACTGAGAAGTGTTTATATTTGATTACTCTTCTATTAAAAGAACAACTCTCTCAGAATTTCAGTGCCTCAGGGCACAAGGAGAAGATTGGTTTGGTTGTTTTGAATTAAGCATAGGCTCTTTTTGGCACTTTTACCACGTCAGAGTACTTTGCTTCAGTTTCTTGTCTGTGGTCTCTTTGCCCTCATGCTGGTGTCTTTCGATAGACCTCCCTGGTAGTTGTGTAATACTGGAGTTGATTAGTGCCATCTTTTAGGAGGTTTGAAACTTGCCAGAGTATTTCTATCTCTGAAACAGTGAGATTTTTCTTGCAGTGAAGTCCCGAAGAACCTGGCAAGGTATTCATGGTACAAAAATTGGACATAGATGTCTCAATCCTAAATCTCCTTCTGACCATATGAATGCAAGTGCTTCTTGAAGGATTCCTTTAGGATGGACATTGCATCAGAAGGAGTAAGTGTTGCATGGAAAGGCAAATCTCTGCTGCCTCTGAGCACTAGGGATGAGTGAAGCATGAGAGGGAACAGCACTGGAGGACCCACAGTCCATCTGCTCTTGGCTGCTTTATAACCCTAAGGGGTTACTGCACCTGGAGTGTGGTTTGGAGCATTTTGAGCAAGGGGCTGTGGGAATGTTCCCTTACTTCTCTGGAGCTCCGACCTGAATCCCAGAGTTCTGAGACTGAGAAGAAACCTTTGTCCATATCAGCCACATAACCCGCCAAGGTCACTGAACATAGTAAAGCTGCTGCTGAGTATCTGTGATGGGAGGTGATTGCTTGAGAGTGAGGATTTGATTGTGTAGAGTTGCTGAATAAAACCTAATCTGAATTAACTAAATGTGTGAACTAAAAGTGGATTAGCAATGCCACAGAAATGGGTGGATTCCTTTAATTCTTCTCTTTGGAATTAAAATGGTGCTGATTTGTTTCAGCATAATTATGGAAGAGAGTTTTATAGATGTCTTTAATGAGAACTAACTTACTGACCATGAAAGTTAGTCTGGATAAATTTTGTGTCTCCCAGCAGGGGTGAGGCTGGAATATAGGTCCTGAAATTTTCTTAGTAGGAAATTTCTGTTGTGTTTTCTGCAGGTCTTAATTTTGATAGTGCAGGAATCTGGTTTAATTATGATTCTACTGGTTTTAATCTTAGGATATAAAAGCTCTGAATAAGCAATTAATTAATATTCACCATGTCCCTGTGGCTTGGTTAAGGCTTTGTACCAAACACTTCATTTGTCTGCCTGTAGTGTGGGATACAGCATGGCACAGCAGTGCTACAAGATAGGGGAGGGAAGATGAGTATCAAATAGCACTGAATGCATGGGAGGAATTAAGCACAGATCATGGTACCACACACAGTGCACTGTGGTGGGGAGTGGCCTAATAGCAGGGTGTGAATATCAGGGATTAAAAGCAATTTATCTGATTTGCTTTTATTTGGAAGCAGGGTTTATCTCTTTAAATTAAATTCCTCCAAAAGTATTAAAAGAAAAAGAAAAAGGAAAAAGCTGTGAGATCATGGCTGCTCTCTGAAGGCTGACTCTCCCTCTCACAGCCTGCTCCACTGGTGTTGCAGTGCAGTGTGGAGCCCTTCTCCATATGGGCAGCTTCTTGCTTTTCCTTAGCAGACAGTTTATGTCCTACTCAGTGCCGAGGCTTCCTTCTTTAAAGGAGAGCAAGCACTGTGCTTTTGTTCTTCTCCTCTTCCAGTGCCTTTTTGCTGATCTTCTCTGCATGATCTGAAAGGTCAGGAAAACAAATCAATAGGGAGAAGGACCTCCTGCCCCTTTTAACCTAACCTGGAGCAGGGAGGGAAGGGAAATTGCCAATTACATGAAAGGGAGCTTTAAATATGCTTGAAAAAAAGCACAGTGGGAGTGAGGGCTTGGAAGGACAGGTGTCAGCCAGACCAGTTGCTGCAGTTCACAGGGGGTGCCTTTGTGGTCTTCTCCTCCACCACAGCATAGCTGGGCAGATCTGCAGAGCTGAAAGGCAGCCCATGGAAGAGGCACTGTGAGAAGGAATGGCCCTCTCATTTCAGCATCCCTGCCTGTGAAGGTGTCTGCAAGGAAGAACTTAGTGTGCTAGGAGCTGCACTGAGAATCTCCACAGGATTTGAGGCCTAGTAGAGCCAGGCTGAAGACAGCTGATACTGGTGTGTTGCACCCTCCAATTTGAAGCATCTCCTGGAAAGAGATGTGTAGATGAGCTGCTGACATCTGTAGTAAGGTTGTTGTGCCTCTTGGTACACTGTTTGTGTGCAAATGTGGTAGGTTGAGAGAGGGCCTAGCTCTCCCTCCCCCACAGAGAAAGAAAACCACAGCTAGACTCAGTCGGAGAAGCAGACTATATTTACAAGCATATATAGGAAGCAGATTATATATAACACAATATATACAGGTATTTACAATATATATATATGCAGAAATATACAGCAAAGAAAAATAACACAACAAAATTCCCTCCTCGAGAGGAGGGTTTCCCTCCCTGTAACCCCCTCTCTTCCCCCCTACCTCCCTTTTTCCTAAAAAGGGGTTAGAGAGAGAGAGAAAGGCAGCTAGTAAGGAAAGGAGATGTTACTAAGCTTCAAAAGCCCATGCAGGATTAGTTTTGCTTATCTCAAGGTCAGCTCCAGCTAGTTTGCTGAGAAGCAGGCAGGCAGAACAGGCTGAAACCCAAACTGAGAAAAAATTCCAACTGCCCTACAATTTAAAGTTGCATTTTGCCCATCCACCAATGAAATTCGTTTAGAATATCTCAGTGTTTTTGTTCTAGTACCGAAAACATTCAGCCAGAGTGTTCCCAACACTGTCTCTCTTAAAGGCACAGCCTCAAACGGTCACAACAAAGAATAAGAACTTTAAAAAATTGAACAATTAGGAAACTGGGGTTTGGGGTTGTTGAGTGGAATTTCTTACACTGAAATGCCCTGTGGTGTCAGAAAAGTCAGCCTAAGATTTTTGTCCTCAGAAACTGGTCCATCAGCTGACAGAGAACAACTGATCTGCCGATGCCTTTCAGTGAGAACATGGACTAGGGAGAAGCAACAGACTTTAAGACAAGACAGGACCATGAATTTTGCCTCCTGTGCAGCTCCAGGCAGCTCTGGTTTTTCTTCATGTC
Source organism: Dryobates pubescens (assembly GCF_014839835.1). Classification (NCBI taxonomy): domain Eukaryota; kingdom Metazoa; phylum Chordata; class Aves; order Piciformes; family Picidae; genus Dryobates; species Dryobates pubescens. Next base: position 20,396,160 of record NC_071615.1, on the reverse strand, counting down.
TTTGCAAGGCTTCAAAATGCTGCTAGTAAGGAATTACTAATATTAAGACCCCTTATATTGCTGGATCATAGACACCTTAATGGACCCTCTTTTATGGAGGGGGACCAGATTTTGATGCCATTGGTTAAAACCTGGAGTAGTGGATTTTGGTGGATTTCAATGGAATTGACAGAATCACAGAATGTCAGAGGTTGGAAGGCACCTCCAGAGATCATGGGGTCCAATCCCCCTGCTAAAGCAGGATCACCTAGGGCAGGTCACACAGGAATATGTCCAGGTTGGCTTTGCAAGTCTCTGGAGGAGGAGACTCCACAACCTCTCCGGGCAGCCTGTTTCCCCTAGAAAAATCCACATAGCATGGAAACAAAGCATTTCAAAAGCAGTGTATTTTATGCTGGTTGCATGCCCCTGCCCTTCAGCCTAAGAAACTGTTTGAGACTCTGAAGTTGGTTTGAAATGGCTGGTCAGAAAGATACTTAATCAATCATTACTCACTTCTTCAGAGGGAGTTCTCTCTTGCAGTCCAGTATCACTCAGAAAATGACACTGGACAGCTCAGCATCTCTCTGAGGTGATGTATGATCACCCACCTGCAACTTGCCTGGGAGTGTTTTGCAGACCCTTTGAGAGGTAGTTACTCCAAACCGCACACAGTGCTGTTCTACATGAACTTGCGCTCACCTTTGTCTCTGGGTGCAGACAGCTGTGCACAAGCAGTAATCCCCCCCTGGGATTCCTTGCCCAACACATGCTCTGAGCAGGCAGGTTGTGCTGCTTATCTTCTCCTTAACCACAGAAAGAGGACCTTGTAGCGTACTAAAACTTGAGCAGTGAAAATCAGAGCAATGGGCTGTGGTAAAGTAGATTGGTGACAAAAAAGGCAGAGAATTAAATGTAAAAGTTAATTGTTGGAGGCATTACCTTTGGACCGAGCTGTTGCACGCAGAAGCAACCTTGGCTGTTTGCTGGCTTGTGGCAGGGAATGTGGAGTGCTTTTGCATTGTGTTTCACACTACAGCTATGCATTTATTGTGATGATCAGCTGGCTCCTTGGGCAGCTACTCACATCACTCTCTGCTGTTAGACTTGTCCCATGTGCTGAAGTGCTCAGGCTGTGACACAGCTGGAACTGTGCACAAGATGAGTCTGTGTGTGCTCAGCACATCTGCATTTGTACTGCCCACAGACTCACATGTGCAGTTAGGCACAGCAGGCTGTCACTGCTCTAAGCTTGGGCTCAGGAAACAGATGTGCCTGTATCTTCCAGTGTCTTCAGAGCTCTAAAAGAGATGAGCTGCAAAGATGCAGAAAAAAAATCGCTTGAGAAGTGGATCTCCAGTGCTCCAATTGCTGCTCCAGTGCAGCAATTGATTCCTAATACTGCAGAGTAACCTAAGCAGATGAGACATCCTCCTCCTTTCTGTATTACATAGAAAGGAAGCAAATAGGGGCAGCTCCCAACTGTTTTCTTGCCAAGCCCCCCCCCCCCCAACTTTACCAATCACTTGGGGGGAAAAAAAAGATGTATAATAAATTGAGGGAAGGGAAGGGAAGGGAAGGGAAGGGAAGGGAAGGGAAGGGAAGGGAAAGGGAAGGGAAGGGAAGGGAAGGGGAAGGGAAGGGGAAGGGAAGGGAAGGGAAGGGAAGGGAAGGGAAGGGAAGGGAAGGGAAGGGAAGGGAAGGGAAGGGAGGGAAGGGGAGGGAAGGGGAGGGAAGGGAGGGAAGGGAAGGGAAGGGAAGGGAAGGGAAGGGAATGGAAGGGAAGGGAAGGGAAGGGAAGGAAGGGAAGGGAAGGAAGGGAAGGGAGGGAAGGGAAGAGAAGGGAAGGGAAGGGAAGGGAAGGGAAGGGAAATTCATTGGGTAAGGTGAAAGAAGTGGAGTTAATTACATTGTTTTCCAGTCTCTAGCTGTACTCAGGATGGTGTTCCTGGAACATTTAGATTATGGCATTTCAGTGATCAAGTAATACCATCACACAAACATGGCATGACAGACCTCTTAACACACTCAAGCTGTGTGTGGTGTCCACATGAACACACTTAGCACATGTCTCATGAGGGATGCTGGCCCAGCGCTGCCAGTTTTTCTCCCCTTAACAGTAAAGTGACATTAATCCCACAACTGACTTCACACAAACCTTACAGATCAGTCAGAACTGGCTTTGTGTGATGTATCTGCTACTTGTTTGGGTTTGGGGTTTAATTTTAATTCGTATTCCTCTTCCAACATGACTTGCAGAAGTTGCCTAGAAACCATCTTGCGTAAGCTCGCTCATGCAGGACAGAAGCTCCCCATATGCAGGCAGAGAGATAAGCTTAACTTCCTCAGCTTTTTAACAACTGCAATTAACTCACCACCACCCCCTCCCCCCATGGAGGCAATATCTGAGAGCTCAGGATACAAAAAATAATTCATCCCTGAGCCAGAAAGGTTTGGCACGTGAATTGCATGGGGGTGTGCGGATGGAGAAGGTGCCTTCAAGGTGGTGGCAGAGTCAGAGCCACATTTACCACCACTAGAAGATCAACAGGCGTCTCATGGACCCCCCGCTGCTTTCTGGTAACACAAAGCAGGTGCAGACTTAGTTTGGCTGAGCTTCACACTTTTGTCCCCCTGCTTGGGAAAGTCAGAGTTATTTACTTTGCCTTGCATCCTGTCTGAATCTTCTCTTGGCTCTCCCTGGCTCCCCCACTAGTGGTGACCCACTACACTGCAGCAGGTATTAGGGGATTTCTTGTGCTCTTCCAGGATAAAATCACCTTACACATGGGTGGGTTACTAAACAAAGATCTGATGGTGGAAACATCCTGTGCAAGTAGAGCTTGGAAAATAACAAGTTTACCTGAGCACTTACTGGACTAGAAGAATTTGAGCTTTGAATGGAAATCCAAAAGTTTTGTTAGGCTCTCCAAGAAAATACAAAGCCAGAGAAATGACTTTGTGTTGACCTCCACCACTCTGCTTGAAAAATAGTTTGAGGTGCCTGGCCTTCTTGCTTGCAACTTGGGATGTTCTTTAAATGAAAAATTCCATCTCAGAACAGTGTTGAAAAGAACTAAATATTTCTTCAGTTGAAAATGAGTGTTTCAATAAAAAAAAATAAAATCTCCCTTTGTGGGACTTGAAACAATTAAATTTGATTTCCCAGTGCTTCTGCTTTTCCCAGAACTGCAGTTTCTGGCAAGATCTGCTATGCCTTGGCCAGTTTCTCTATGTGTGCAGATGATAAGTAAAGGTTTTAAGGACAAACATGAACACCTGCACACCAGGCTGCAACATCTAGATGTAATTCACTGCCAGTTTTAACCAAATCTGTATTGCTCTGCTCTGCTAGTGGGATGAAGGGATCAGAGCTTGCCATGCCCTGGAGAGGGCTCCTCACTCATGGTTCAGGCAGCGGAGGCAGTAGCCTCCAAACTGACACGTGGACAGTATGGTCCAACACTGTTGAAAGTATCTCAGAAAGATAGGGGTTGGAAGGGATCTCCAGAGATCATCCAGTCAAAATGCTCTGCCAAAGCAGGATCACACAGGAGAAGGTCTTTGGTATAACTCCACACATGCCTTTTGCTGCATCTTGCAGGTTCCCCTGCAGCAGCGGTGAAAAGTTGTAGTCAGTTTATTGTCTGTTTTGTTAGCATGGAACACTCTGTTTGCTATAAAAGTAGTAAATTTCAGAGAGAGATCACAGTACAAATTCAAGTGCCAAAAAATAAGAAGCAGGCCAAATGCTCAAGATATTTGGAACCATTTCCACTGAAGTCAAATGCAGCTCAGCCTCATGTCTTGTACCCAGCTTCGTGGCTATAAACTGTGCAGTCAAATTTGAATTTAATAAGCATTCAGGAAGGTGCCTCTCAAAGCACTGACTAAAGGCATCATCTCACACCATGCTGGTTCAGCAGCTGTCTCCTGTGTGTCTCAACCACCCCACAAAAGCATCTGAGTAAGGTGTCTTTCTGCTTGGACTCAGCAACCCAGCTATAAATCTTTGGCTGTCATTCCTGTGCTGAAGTCTGTCAAGGGGCTGGAGGAAGAATTATTCTTAGCTTCAGCCTTGCCTTCTTTCTAGCCATATTCTGCTTACCTGAAAGTGGGGTGCTCTGTGGTGCTGCATCTGGAAATCACTATAAATAGAAAACATCTGAGAGCTGAAATGCAGCTTGCAGCCCCTAAGTGCATGGGAGCACCTGCAGCCTTGGGAGCTGGTCTGAGGGCTCAGTGGATTTTTACATACACTTCTTAAGGTTGTTATCAATCTCCTCATTCCTGGAGATGGTTTAGGGAAGTGAAATCAAATGCAGGCAGCCAGGCTCTAGCAAAAGATGGGTCAGATGAGTGGTTGGGGTAACCTGGGGTGGATAGAATGCAGCTGCAAGCATCAGGGATCTGAGGAGGACACAGCAAATGGACTGAAACCTGCACTTAGATGATAAATATTCCTGAGTGCTAGCAGGGCTGCTGCTGTGGGACACCAAATGGGATCCTGTGATGAGCCTGATCTTTGATGGTGTTGGATTAACATCACTGCTCATTCCAGCTTATTTTGTGTCCTGCAGTACCTGTCACGTCTCTCTGCCATCTACAGCAAATAATGTCCCTGGCAATGAGGAAGGCTTTGTGTGCCTGCAGATCAGAAGCACTGTCTCAGAAAGGGCAAACTCCCCCAGTTCAGCACTACAAATCCTTCCTTCACCTACTGGTTTGGCCCTTTTGGTCTCCCTTTTCCTCTGCACCCACTAGTTTGTGAAACAGCAGAAGCTTTACAGAAGTGAAAAAGAAATAAAGAAGAGAGGCAGCTTCACCTCCTATCTTTCCCCTTTTTCTACCTGGCTCTCTTCCTCCTCTCCAGAGCTGGAGCAGAGTTTGGTGTCAAGCACACAAGTCCTGTCTTGCTCAAGTGCTGATTGGAAGTCTCCTGAAATCAATGGACAAGTTCCTGTGGGCTTTGCTGTTCTCTGTGCTGTTTCCAGCTCCCATCTGGCTATGCCCCTTCAGCTGCACAGGCATGCAGGATGGCTGTGGGAGCTCAGAGGGGGGATTTTCAGCAAACCTGCTCACAAAAGATGCCTTTGTCTCCCTGTGTGAAGTGTGAGGCTCTTGAATTTTGCACTTGGTGCAAACCTGTGACTCATCTGCTTTCCCATGCTTGTGTCACATCCTAACACACCACCAGCCAGGTGAAGGGCTGAGTGTGAAGCAGTCAGAAGGGTGATTTTTCTTGTGCTCCTTTTCTTCTCTCATCTTCTGTTTTCCCTCATCCTCCTCATCTCCAGTCTGCTATCCCAGAGCAGCGATGATCCACTGCCCCATCTCAAGTGCATCCTCCCCCTCTGCTGATAGCTGAGATGGTTGTTGGGTTACTGCTCCCTAACATGGGTGTGAAATCCAAATCTTGCTTTGCTGTCCTGCCCAGAGGAGCCTTCCACCATCCCTGCAGCACTGCCACATCAGTGACTGTATCTTCACAGAGTAAGCTTGAAACCACAGATGGAGGCAGAACAATAGGGCACGTGGGGAGGCTGTGCTCAGAAAGAGCCTTGGAGGTAATGCTTTACATTGAACACACATGGCTTGAGCATGGGAGCTTTGCTTTGGCAAAAATATGGAAATAATAATAGCACTTTTGATCTTCAAAGTGCTCTTCATCCACTAACTAATGAGTGTAATGTTGGGCTTTACAAATTGGTCATACTCTGCAAATACATCTGGTAGCAAAGACCAAGGGTCAAGCTCTCTGCTACTGTAATGCCTTTGAACCGTCGGCGCTGTTCTCACGGTGTGAAAATTAAGGACCAAAGTCTGTTCCAAGGGTACAACATCTTGTTCAGTCAATGGGAACTGCATGCCTATTAATGAGAGCAGAATTGCACCCTAATTAATTTCAGGCTTGCCACATGTATTCTTCCATTTTAATGCAGATGATTGCTGGCAACATCTGCCCTCACATGTGAGCAAATCCAAGCTTTGAAATAGATCAGCTGGATATTGGTCCTAGCATGAGACTCAAGATGCTAACAGCTCTCAGATGGTTTCTGTGGGACTTGTGTCGGGAGAGAAGGAATGACCCAGAAGTACCCAGGTAGTTGTTTGTTGACAACCTCATGTGCACACACCCCAAAACACACAGGGCTGTCTGTAGCAATGGGGATCCACTGGACTACCCAGGAGTGAGTCCTTAGACCCCCATGCAGTCAGGGATCTAACAAGAGCAAGCTGCATGAGCTTTGCTGTTAATTTCTGGGTGATGTGGCCACAGCTCTGCTCATTGCAGCCAGGACTGTGGGAAAGAATCCCAGCTCTGAGCATGGCATGGGAGGGGTATGGGCTTTCTTCAAGAAGCAAAACCAGAGCACAGCTTGCCAAGGTAAATACATGTGTCAAATTATTTAGGACTGAATAATTCAGCTCTGCAAAACACAAGGTCTCTATCTAATATCAGCTATGGAGGTAGGTAAAAGCTGGCCCATGGCAAGCAGGTCCCAGATCTGCTTCACTGAAGAGCTGCAGGCACTGATTCCCAATTCTCTTGGGTGAGAGACAGCTCAGTGTTGTGTTTGTGTTTTCAAAATTAAGTCTCTCAAATCATAAATGTCAATAGAATTATGAAGTGCATTGAAAGCTTCCACGTTGTTTAAAATTAAATAACAACCCTGTAATGCAGCCAAGTATTGCTCAAATCCATTCGACCCTTGCAAAGGAGGCTTTCAATTTCTTTGTTCAATCACTTCATTAAATTCCAATTCCTCTTAAAAGCTTGGCAGTCCTTATCCTCTCCCACTTGCTTCTGATACAAGTCCCCTTTGTCTGTGCTCAGATTTCTCATGCTTCTGTGCTTACTCACCTTCCATATGCCAGAGCCTCGTGGCAGTGCCCCTGGTAAGGACAGCTAATGGTGTTTTTGATTGAAAATGTCCTTATCCTGTGCAGCCACTGCTTTAGGCTGGGGTGGGTCTGTGTGTGAGCAGGAGAAATGCTGCTCTGGCTCTTTGTGGGATTTGTGATGGGAAGAGCACTGCACACCAGCGATGCCTTTGTGGGAGATGGAAGTGCCTTGGACAGGCCTTGGCTTCAGCAAGGTGCCCCACTCAGCATGCAAATAACCTGCTATGAGAAGGAGGGCATGCCCAAAGCATCTGCCTGGCCACTAGCAGGCCTGTTCCTCCTAGGAATAAAGAGTGTGGTTTGCCCATTCCCTGGAGCAAGCAAGAGGGTGTAGGTTATGTAGGGCTTTGCCCATGGGTTTCCACACCACCATGCCCATCAGGGAGAAGGGGCTGTATTATGGCTTGCTCTGGACACCAGCAGGAAGAAAAATCAGATCTAGAGAGAAGGAAAATCTCCTGTCTGCAGTACAGGGGTGTTCTGGCCTGGTGCTGGGTACACACCTCCTTTGGGAAAATCTTGGGTACATTTTCCAGGCAAAGACCCTTGGGCCTGCAGCAACTGGCATGGGAGGATACATATGGTCTTCCTATAGACATCACAGCACAAGGTGTGGGGCTTACAGCTCTCTCCATTCAGGCATTCCTGAAGGTGCTGTGCATCACTTTTGCAATGGCCAGTGAGCTCAGATACCTGGAAAAGGCTGGCATGGACCAGTGCCTGAGGCATAGCTTTTGTCCAGTTCATGTCTCCATATGCTGCGTGGCTTTCAGCAGCTCAGTGCAAGTTGCAGATCCCTCAAAGCTGGTCTGTGCAAGTCCTAAAGCTCTGTGACTTGAACACAAACTGAGGTTAACCTGAGGTTTCTGCTAAACCTTTGACCTCCCCTCTGTGCCCTCACATGTGTGCTAAATATATTTAAAGGTTTGCTTGTGCCAGACAAAAGTTAAACTTGATAATCAAGGACTCAACATACTCCTGATACTCCAGAAAATCTACTCTACCATGCCATAGCAGAACATGTTTTGTTGGCTTATGCTGTGTGGCTCCCAACATAGATTCCAGTAGCCTAAATTTACCCATCAGGGGCCAAAGAACGTGAGTTTATCTACCAGGTCACTGCAGTGTTTCTGAGAGGTGCTGCCTTAGTTCTCTTAGCACGTCTAGAAACAGATTGCCCTGCAGGGAATGGTGCACAAGCCATACTAACTGCTGAGAGGAGTGGTCCCAGGGCTGTTCCAGCTGGCTGATCTGGTGACATGAAAGTGTTGTCGTTTACAGGCTCTGGAGAGCTCCAGGATGCGAGGCAGACGGGTGGTTATTCTTCTTAAGCAACATATTTGATCCTGACACCTGCCCTGTGTGAGCTGCCTGCTTTAGAAGTCAGTATTAATGATGCTGATCAAATCTGGATGCTGACACTCAGCCCACTTCCTCCTACAGCCCTTGTTAAAAAAAAGAAGAAAAAAAAAGAAGGGAAAAAAAGAGTCTTTTTGACCTTAAAAAGTGGAGGCAATATTACTTTGGTAAAACTGTTAGCAATGGCTCTAAGGACTAGAAAAGTGCCTTGCTGGAAGAGTGTCTGAACAAATGCTTCTTGATCACAGAGACACCTGTATCCTTGCAGGAAAACAGTCCTGTCATCAGCTTATATCCTCCTCAACTGCCATTCTCACAGGGACCTGGCCTTTAAGGGCTCCTCAGCAAAGCATTGCATATCAGATGAGTGTATCTTCAGCAGCAGGTAGCACTCAAGGCCCATTACCACCTTCCCCCTCTTTGTTCTGCAGCATAGCCCCACATCATTACTACCCCAATGAGTGGTCCTCTTCACTAACTTTCTCAGCTGGAACTGAAGCAGAGTTTTGGACTAAGCTGACCAACTCCTCAAGTGTGCAGGATGCCCTCCATGGCTGTCTAACCACATGTCAAGTATCTTTCTAGTGCCAGACCAAAGATCTACCTATTGCTGGGTCTGGCTTCCAGCAGTGGCCAGATGTGGATGCCAGGGGAAGACTTCAAGCACACTGAGCATGCGTTTCCTGAGTGTGCTTCTATCCTTCAGCTATCCTCAGGGACTTAATCAGAGAATTATAGAATGCACTGGTTTGGAAGGGGCCCCTAGAGCTCATCTAGTGCACTCCACTGCAGTAAGCATGATACATACCCAACCACATCAAGTTGCTCAGAGCCCCATCAAGCCCGACCTTGAATATCTCCAGGGATGGGGCCTCCACCACCTCCCTGGGCAACTTATTTTATTTTTCTAATGGGTATGATGCTGACCCAGCTGCAGGACCTCGCACTTGGCCTTGTTGAACCTCATGAGGTTCACCTGGGCCCACTTCTTCATCTTGTCCAGGTCCTTCTGGATCCCATCCCTCTGGCATAATGACTACACCACTCAGCTTGGTGTCATCTGCAAACATGCTGAGGGTGCACTTGATCCCACCGCCTGTATCATTGCTGAAGATATTAAACAACAGTGGTCCTATTATGAACCCTTGAGGGACACCACTTGTTAAGCCGTTGACCAGTACCCTCTGAATGCAACCATCCAGCCACTTCACTCATCAAATCCATCTCTCTCCAACTTAGAGAGAAGGATATTGTGGGAGAGCATGTCAAAGGCGTTGCAGAAGTCCAGATAGATGACATCAATTTCCCTTCCATAGTCCACTCCATTGCAGAAAGCCACTAGATTGGTCAGGCATGACTGTGTAGCAAAGCCATGCTGGCTGTCTCGAGTCATCTCCCTGTCCTCCATGGGCCTTATCAAATCTTCTGGGAGGATCTGTTCCATGATCTTCCCAGGCACAGAGGTGAGGCCTGAATTTCCTGGAGCAAGCACAGGTTCTATGTATTAGTAACACCCAAGGTATTTCTCTGCCATCTGCTTGCTTGCTCTGTCTTTGAACCCCTGTTCCAGCTGCTGACCTTGATGACCTGTTCCAGCTGTTGGCCCACCATGCCCAGCTGGTTGTCATAACTTTCTTCCCACATCATTGTCAGCAGTTCCTACCGCCATGGCTGTGAAGCTTTCTGTCAGTGGTGAATAAAGGACTGAGAAACTTTAGAACACATTTCTTACACTAGTGTGTTCTTAGGTTTATTTATTTTCATTATTATTAAGATGAAGAGTTTACAGGTTTGACTTTGGAAGTAATAAAACAAACTGGGTTGAAAGTGAGTGTGAGAACTACCCTCAGTGTTGGGAAAGGCTGGACAGTGAAGTGTGCTTGGCAGTGGTAACCTCTTCACCTCTATCCGCAGTCTGCCCTCAGTCTGCCTGTCTCCAGCTTGCTAACTGTTCAAATACTCCATGCAGAGTGGAGTTGTCTGAATTTACAAATAGCTTTCACCACCCAGAAACTGCTTTTAAAATATTTTTTGTTTTTTATTTCCAGCACATACCTGATTCACTAACCAAAAATAGAAGCCTCTATCACAACAGCACCAGTTGCTCCTGGGTGCCTTGGGCAGTTAACACCAGACCTGTTAGCTGATGGTGTTGCAGCAGAGGAGGTGGTAGATCTGTATATTTGTCTGGGCAAGGGGGTGCTTTCCACCAGGGAGTTGCTGATCAAGGCTGCTTCTAGCCCAGGGGCAACTCTCACCTCTCATGCAGGCACTTGGAGTCCACTACTCTGCATCAGGACCGAGAATAGCAAATGGGCACGGCTTGCAAATGGTCGGGAGGCTGAAATTTGTTTGCTTGGAATGTTTGCCAAACAGTTCTGAATACAGAAGAGGTTTGTTTAAAAAAGAACCTTGCTTGCAAGCAAACTGTGACCTGCAAAGGCTGAAAACTATGAAATGATTTGTGACAAACAGCTCAGGCAGTTCTGTGAGCCCCATTCTGACTCTCGCTCCTCGCCAGGGTAAACAGAGCAGCGCAGTGCGCTCCGGTTACTGCTCTGGAAGAACGCGGTGCATTTGCTGTCAGTGTTTGCTCTGACTTCAGAATGTGCTTGCTTTGCCTCTCTTCGCCCCTCTCCTATGTTCAGGAGCTATGAACACCCACACAGTCAAGATTTACTCCTCTGTATACCTACAGAGAGCAAAATTAAACCTCATTAATTGCAAATGGAATAGTAAGTTTTAAGGTGAGATCCTGTTTCAGGAAGCCCTGCCAGGCCTGTGGAACAAAGGCTGTAAAGTGAGCCAGACATGGGTGTGCCAGTCTTCTGTAAATAAAAATATGCATGTACATGAGCATGTCTAACAAGTACATGGGCAGAATTAACTCGAAGTTCCACAGCTCACCAACAAATCTGTGGAGCAGCTGAAGTTTGGCTTTTGTTATTGTTGTTTTTAAAGTAGCAGTGCCTCAGGCAATGCTCTATGTGGCCCAGAGAGGAAAAGCTGCAAATGGTCTGTACAAAACTTGTAGTCATGGCTTATCTGCCTCCTGTCTCTAGGCAGTAAGAGCCACGAAGGGTTTTTGCAAAACCTTCTCCTGGTTACAGGATTTGTGCTTATCCAGGCAGGAAACTAACAGTGCCATGGGTTTTGGTGGCCCATTGCTACTGGAGAGGACATTTGCAGCAGACTGTTGGCAGGCTTTTCCAAAAAGCAGGGAAAATATCCATAACTTGAGAAGAACCTGGGAGGCTGCACTCTGCCAGAGGCTGAGGTGTGATGAGTGTCTAGTCCTGTCAGGCAACGTGTTTCTGGCCACTGCTACCTTCTCTTTAAGTATGCAGAGCAGGAGGGAAAGCTCATTTCTTCATTGCTTGCTAAGTTAGCACACTGATTGAGAGGACATATCTGCCAGCTGGGGACAGGGAGCTGACCCAAACCACTCCTTTGGAAGGGTTTAGGAGAATGACAGAAGGAAGTGCCATTCGCTGGAAGGGTTTAGGAGAACGGCAGAAGGAAGTGCCATTCGCTGGTGTCCTGTGTAACTGGGCTGCCCTTTCCCAGGCCTCCCAGAAACCACAGCAGAGCAAACCTATTGCTACCTTAACCCCTGTGACTCAGCTGATGGATGAAAGCTACTCTGCATGGGAGATGAAGTCTGTCTGTGCTGGAGTTCACACTTTGGCTTGTGCAACCTGCCTGGCTTCCCTGTGCACTGGTGGCAGCTGAGAGTCTGCCTTAAGTGTGTCTGTAGGGGGGGTGTGTGTGTGCATCAACATCCTGACACAGACAGACTGGAAAAGAAACCTCCTGCACTCACAGTCTGCTGGTTGAGGGTTAGGAGATGCTGTGTGTCAATGTTCATACCTGGATTCTGCTTCCCTTTGCCAACATCTTGGGCTAAAAATCAGGCAGGGCTCCTGTGGGAAAACCCAGCACATCATTGCACACAGGTATGCAGAAGAAAAGGTGTTCTGGGGCAGCTGGCGCTGCCCAAGTCCCAAGTGTTTGACTTCATAACTTGACATTCCTGCAAGGGAGGTTCTTTGCATTCAGTTTCACAATGCCAAACAACAGCCCCCAGCCAAATCTGAGAACAGCTACTGTCACAAACCCCTTGTTCCTCTGCTTCTCACCTTCGCTTTTGTTTTCCTCCACCTGCTTTCCTCTTTCCTTGGTCCCCAGCACACCCAGTATAATACCTGGCACTGGTGTTCAAGCAGTGTGTGACCCCTCTAGAAAGGGCACTGGTTTGCTGTGGGGTATTTCTGCTCAGTGCTAGAAGGTTTCTGCAGCATACTCAGGTGAGAAGGGGGAAAAGTAGTGAGGAAAAGAAGGTGTGTGGGGGGGCAAAATAGTTATTAATTTTTAATGTTTTACCCACTGTAACAAAACTGGGATAGCATTTTGCAAGTCCAGGAAAAGGCATGGCTCTAGCCTGAGGGCTCTACCTGCTGCATTTGAAATCTCCTGCAAGTAATAGTAATCTCCAAGTATTTAAAGAAACCTTCACAAATTGTTTATCATGCAAAATGCTAGGCAGCCTCTGTACTTGAGTAAGGGCCTCATGCTGCTTTTTGTGCCTGTTTCTTAACCAACGTTTCTGTGCTCTGAGCAGAAGTGTTCTCCTCACCCTGCTTTGCCTTGCTTGCTTGATCAGCTTGCACACTTAACAAAATGTCTGATTTGGTGGCCCTGGGGAAATGTGTCCATGCCTTGTGCTCCATAGCAAGGTAAGATGGCTCTCAGCGCTGGCTTGGCTTGGCTGAGGGTAGCAGTGAAAACCTGCTCTCAAAACTAGCACTGGCTGACAAGAGCCTCAAGTGCCACTGTCTGTGTCCAGCTGGGAGAGGGTGATCAGGAAAGGTCAGTACTGATAGTCACCTGTGAACCACCTCAAGAATTTACTCTTCACAAGGCACTCTTGGGCTCTGTGAAGTGACAGGATTCCTTTGCATGAGTAATTTCCATCCCACTGCTGGGTTTTAGCTGGGATTTAACATTTCTGTCTTTGTGATTACTGCTGCCAAACCAGTCTGTAGCACAATGACACCAGTTCCTCCAGATCCTGGAAGCAAGGTCATGGGCATGGGCAAGGGAGATGGGTGCCTAAGCCTGGATCACAGCTAAAGGTCCAGGAGTCACCATCCCTGTGGTGCCATAGTAAAGGATGTGTAAAAGCAGTGTTGAGGGACATTGTTTAGTGATGGACTTGGGTGTGCTGTGTTGGACTTGATGGTCTTGAAGGTCTTTTTCAACTTAGTAAGTTCTGTGATTCTAAATGAGAGTAGTGAGCCCAGAGCTGAGAAGATGATTAGAGTGAGCAAGTCCAGCCATATTCAGTGCGCAGATGAAATGGACATGCAACATCTAGGGCCAAGTCACCCTAGAAGCAGGGTAAGACTCTTGTCTGACTGCCCCACAGTGTGTGAACCACAGCAAACCTCTCCTTGCTTTTCTCAGGACAGGGTTCATGTCCATCTTGAGCTCTGTGGTGTTCCAACATATTTCTAGATGTATGATCTTGCCTTCTTATATCTGCTCTTTTTCCACACTTTCTCTGACAGACAGTCCCCACTTCACAGCTTGAATTCCTGATACCTGGCAAACAATCAGCATGTAAACACTGGAGGAAATACTGGGAATAGAAAACCCACCCCGTGTCTGGCACCTGGGCTTGCCTCCAGGCAGGTGCAAGCTTGCATGCAAACAGCAGCAGTTCACTCAGCAGTGCTTTGGAGAGTGAGATGCTGAGGGCGCTGGGCAAGTGGAGTGATGTGATGGGGCTGGGGCCAGAGAGGCATCGCCTGTGGATGCCAACCAGACGGTGGAATTTTAGATGCTGCTAATTTTAGTTCAGCCTGATTGCTTCACAGAGCTCTCCTGGTGCTCCAAATGCTGTCATTCAGGTTAATCATCATTCTTTACAAGACTTCAAACTCTTCCTTACATGAGGCATCTGAGCTCCTTTTTTTTTCCCTTCAGATGAGGTTTTCCTGTGTGCTCTGACCTTTCCATGAATGCACCTTAGACCAATACCCATAATCATGAACCTACTGTTCCATATTCTCTCTTCCTCATGTTCTTTTAACCTAGTTTACATGTAAACCATTTCATAATAGGCAGTCAGGTGTTTAAGCATTCAATTCCCTTCCTTCAGCTGCCTCTCCTGCTCCTTTGCTTGGTTGCAGATCACTGCCTGGAAGCGGGCAGAGAGAGCAGGCAGCAAGGTGAATGTTGCTCCTGTGAGAACAGCTCCTTTCAAGTAATTCCTTATCCAAGGTGACCAGTGAGCACTGATACCATATCTGCTGAAAGCACGGTAATTTCTGACAGCACAGGCGTCTGACCCTACCCTGAAACAAAGCCATGTGCCAGTCCCCAGGCAGGATTGCTGGAAAGAGCCAGGGGTGGCTACAAGTCCACACAGCCTCTGCATGCTTTGAGCCCTGTAACTTTTCCCTGGCTTAGTCTACTGGGCTCAGCTTCCCTGCAGTGAGTAGGGAGAGGGCCTTGCTTGAGGATTGCAGAGAGAATGGTTCAAACCTGACTGGAAAATAGAGGCAGGCTAATAGAGTTGGGTTGAATTGCTAGGTTGCTGGTGCAGACACAGGCTGTGCAGACTGTGATGAAATATGCTTTCCACCCAGCCAGCATTCAGTGCTTCGCATCATCAAAATTGGCACTTTGCAGCAATCTCAAAACAGGCACAGCAGCAGCTGCTGTGAGGAGGCTGAGGCCATCTGTTCCTCCCTGCAGCTGCTGGCCCCTTCCTGTAGCCCTCCTCATCCTCATCTCTGGCCTGGTGACATGCAACTTGGAGCACCCATAGGCATGGGGGATGCAGTGGTGAGGTTTGGTGAGGGTGGTGGTGCTCTGGCATAGGCTGCCTAGAGAGGTGGTAGAAGCCACATTCTTGAAAACATTCAAGGTCATGCTGGACCATGCTCCAAGCAACTTCATCTACTTGAAGATGCCTGTGCTTTCTGCAGGGGAGTTGGTCTAGATGATCTTTAAAGCTTCCTTCCAACCCCAAGCAACCTATGATTCTATGACCCTTGTGATCTGATTGCAAAAAGGCTGAGGAAAGGATAATGGTGTTTATATTATGCCTCCTGTCACCCCAGGTGCCCATCTTGCTCCTTGAGCAGTCTCTGCTGCAGAATCAAGGCAAGAAAGGATTTAATTCCTCTCAGAGATGTATTCACAGCTTGCATCAACATCCAAGTTGCAAGTAAAGGTCTGTGGAAGGGATGCACAAAGCTGGTGTAACTTTCATGCAAATCTGAGTCCTAGCCAGTGAACTTCCATAATTAGAATTTTCCAGACTGGTCTGTTTGTCTGAAAAACAGGTCTTGAGGTAAAGTTCTCCTATCAGTTATGCAAGTCTCCACCTGATGCAAATTTGTCTTCTTACCTGGGCAGTATTTCTCCTTGTGTCAACAGGGCTCCTGCCCACATAGGTGAAGGGAGGGAGGAAGCAAGGAGCCACCAGGAAGCACAGCAAAGAGGGACTTTGCTAATGGTGTGTTTCTGGGAGCTGCTCCAGGGCCCTTTTGGAGTGTCAGTACAATTTTACTGTTATTTCTCAGGTTGAGGTTTGATCCATGAGGCTTTATCTTTGGAAGCAACCATTTCCCAGAGCAGTGTCCCTGTCCTGATGATGAAGGGCTCTGCAGTACATCCTTTGGTTCTCTAAAACACAGCATGCTTCACAGACCTAAAGCATTTCCTAACTGATTGATGGCAACTCATTTAATGCAAGGTGTAGGTCTAAAGCTGTGAATACATGGAGCTGTGGAACAATGTATTATTTCTGCTCGGGGGTGTCTATCCTATACCGCTCCCACTAAAAATGGGAAGAGCAGCTGCATTTTATCACCTGCTTGCAAAAAGCCATTATCAGAGGCTAAAAAATTTACAGGACCTCTGAAATCTGCTGTCTTGGCACACTGTATTGTTGCTGTTTGCTCTACAGCTCTGACAGAGAGAGCATAGGTCTCTCTGGCTGGGCAGAGGTATTGTGCTAGCAGGGTATGGACAGCTTGGCTCTTCTGTCATACTGGGTGTAATGGCCACTACACACTGGGATCCTCACAGTTGTGAGGTCTGAAGGAATGAAGTTAGTGCTGTTCAGCTAGTCCTGGGCTCTTTCCAAACACCACCTGTCTCAAAAGCTGAATTTTAGTTATGTTTGCAGAGACCAGGCTGGGCTCAGCTTTGCCACTTTCTGCTCTTGTGAAACCTGACCTCAGATACTGCCTCCAGTTCTGGTGTCCCCATTGTAAGGACACAGAGCTGTTGGAGTGAGTCCAGAGGAGGGCCACAAGGGTGATCCAAGGGCTGGAGCATCTCTGCTATGAGGATAGGCTGAAGGAGCTGGGATTCTTCAACCTGGAGAAGAGGAGACTCCAGGGGGACCTTAGAGCTGCCTTCCAATGCCTGAAGGAATCCTACAGGATGGCTGGAGAAGGACTTTTCATGAAGGTATCTAGAGACAGGACAAGGGGGAATGGTTTGAAGTGGAGGCAGAGCACGGTTAGACTGGAGCTTAGGAAGAACTTCAGCCTGAATGTGGTGAGACTCTGGAATAGGCTGCCCAGGAAGGTTGTGGCTGCCTCCTCCTGGGGGTGTTGAAGGCCAGGTTGGATGAAGCCTTGAGCAGCTGAGTCTAGTTGAGAGGTGTCCCTGCCCATGGTGGGGAGGTTGGAGGAGATGACCTCTGAGGTCCCTTCCAAGCTGAGCCATTCTAGGTCTGTGATTCACATATTCTATTTTGTGTTAAAAGTTGACTGACTGGCTGAGGGCTTTAACTTGTCAGGATTTACAAAAATATGTCACTGATAGGGATATTTTGCTGCATTACCCCATATTTAATAGGGGTGAATCCTTCAAATTGCAATGCACATGCATGGTTAATAGCTTAATTGATATCAAACACATATTGCATGGTTAGCAAATAACAGTGAGCTGCATCATGGAGTCCCCCATCCCTGGAGGGATTAAAAAGCCGGGTAGATGTGGTGCTGAGGGACATGGTTTAGTGGTCACTTGGGAGTGCTGGATTAACAGTTGAATTTGATCTCGAAAGTCTTTTGCAACATACACAATTCTCTGACTCCCTGACTCTCAAGGGTTCTGTGCAGCTGAAGATGTTGCACATCCCTGCCAGGGTTAAGGAAATGGAAATAAGCAAGCAATGCAACAGGCAGTTTTCAGGCAGCCCTCAGCAGTGATGACTGCCCCAAGAGATGAGGCTTCACCACTGTGCATGGGTTACATTTTCAACCAGATCAGCTGGAGCTGCTTGTGCTAAGTACTCACCAGTCTTGTGCACAGAGCCCCAACTCCTGCAGTCACTTCAGCATTTGCATTTCCTCTGCTCTCTGTGACTGTAACCATAGAACCTTCTACAACACTTGGAAAAATATAATCCTTGGCATTGAGTACATTTTCTCCACCCATATGCATATGCACTTTTGAAGAAGCAAACAGAAAATCTACGTAACTCTGGTATCCGTAGCCAGGAAAAGCTATGGCCAGAGAGAATTAAAAAGCCACAGTTACAGGGGGAAAAGCACTGATTTGGGGAGCTACAGCTCTGCCTCTGGGAGCCAGTGCTGCACTTCTCCAAGCTGCTCAGGCAGAAACAGGTCAGGGGAATCTGCCCCCCACCAAGGTGCTTGAAGCAGCACCCAAGCAGAGCACAGGGCTTGTACTGGCCATAATAGAAGAGATGAGTTTTAATGGAAGGGAACACAAATAGCTACTATGAATGGCCCCAGGCTAAATGGCTCACCCAGGCTATTTTGGCAAATGCTTAGGAATAAGAAATGTGTTCCCCCATCAGGCCTGGCTCAGCAAATAGGCTGCATTAATGACTGCAGTGAATAATTCAACTGGATCTACTACCAGTCTGTGAGGGAGGTGAACAGGCAGAGAAAATGAGGAAAATCAGATGGATTGTTTGGGTGCTGGATGGCAGGGAAAGAAAGAGTGGGAGGCATGTGATGGAGTTAAAAAAAACACCCAGCAGCTGGGGCACTGAGCTGGGATGCAAGACACTGATCTGCCATGCTCCTTCTTGGAGCTGTGCAGAGCCCTGTTCAGACTGGTGAGCTGCTCTGGGCCTTTTCCAGGCACAGCTGTGCAGAGGGAGGAAAGTCAGGCAAGTCTTGAGTTGAGGACCTAAGTAAAGTTTTGTAGGCATGGCTGCATTTCCATGGGAAGTCTCAGTTTCTTTGAGTCAGCCTTCCCAGAGGACAGACCCTTCTGTCAAAAGGGCAGACAGTGCTGTGGCTTCTTTAGTTCATTGAAGTCCCCATAGCTGGTTCCCTGTGCTGGCTGAGTGGGCACAGACGCAGCTTCACAATGCCTAAATACCTGTTTCCCCTTCCTTCCCCTTCCCAGCATCTCTGTCCCTTCTGGCCAAGAGCTGTCCCTTGTTCAGCCCCAGGAGGCAAACCCCTGAGGTCCAGTGGGTTTTGCTCAGGAGTGGTGATCTGCTCATGCAGAAAAGATGCTTGTTAGTGCAGTCCTAGGAGGGAGTGCAAGGGAGGGAGAAGAAGGGGTGAAGCTGCCACTGTGTTCCTAAAACTGCTCCTTACAGCAGCTTTAGCATTGGTGGCATATCCCTTTTCACCCCATCCCTCTCTCCACGCTGTGAGGCTGGTTCATGCACCAATCTGCAAAAGCCTCTTCTTTCAGCTTCATCTTTTACTGCTGTAGAAGGAGCTTTTAGAGTAATTTTGGTTAATCAGCCCTTTGTGCTACTGCTTCTTGATGCCTAAAACGCCTCACAAAACCACATGTAGGTCATCTTCTTTCTTCTGGTATCATGTTTTGGGGATCCCCATGTAGTGTGGCTGTGTGGGGCTTCTTTTGAAAGGATTTCTGCCTGGAGGGGTTTTGCTCTCTTTTGCTGGCAGATGCCTCAGTTGTGGGACTGCTAGTTACTTGGGACACCTAGTGAGGCTTGTGGGGCTGCTAGTTACCTGGGACAGCTAGTGAGGATGGCAAAGTGGATTTCTGAATGACCACGGTGCTGATTCTGTTAATTGAATCACTGATCCTAGCCTTGCACTGAGCACAGGACCTCGACACTACAGCATGGGCTACTGCAAGCTTTAAAGATGAAGAAGGCAAACCATGGCCATTCCCACCTGAGGAACAGGAATGGGAAGAGGGAGCAAGCTGCTCCTTCCCATGCAGTGCTGCAGGTCCTGCATCCATTGATGGGGTCAGCCACGATGCCTGACCCGGCAGCTTCAGGTGCTGTGCTTCTTTCCCTTAACCATCAAGTAAGGGATCAATGTTGCTGAAACCATAGGATCCCCACAAACTCCCATAGCAGGGAGGTTGCCCAAGGTGCTTTGAATTTTCTCTAGCAGCACCCAGGAGAGGCAGTTCAGAGATCTGAAGAATGCATGGGTCCTGGTTGTTCTCTAGACCCTGTTGCTGGGGATGCAGCTCAGTGTGGACAGGGACACAGTGAGATGGGCTCCAAGCCTAGGATGTGTGGTGTGACTGCAGGAAAGGGCTGAAACCTGCTGGTCTGTGGGGTTGAGCTGTGCTGGCACAGGGGCAGCCAGAGCACAGAGCAAAGCCTATGTGCAGTGCAAGGGAACTGAGAATGAACTCTTGCAATAATAATAATAATAATATGAAGAAAAAAATAATGGGGCCTGTATTTCATATTTCTCTCTGCCCTTCCAGCAACCCTTCCTTGCAAAGTTTATGTCTACATTACAAGAAGCAGTTGTGTTCTGAGGCAGCCAAGTTCTCTCCCTGCTGTTTTCCATAGCTGAGCTGGCCTTTGCACAGCCCCAGCAGCATGGGGCCTCTTGTGGACAGAGCCATGTTTGTCTCAGAGGCATGTTGAACTTGGCAGGTCCACCATCTCCAGCTCCAACTTAAACTGCCACCTTGCCTAAGAAAAGGAGTCTGCAGTACACAGCGGCAGCCGCCTCAAGGGAAATGTGCTTTCCCAGCTGGAAAGCCTGAGCAGGGCTCTGAGCAGCCCTTCCTCCTTCTTTGCACACAGATTTACTCCATGGTCTTGCAGACACTGACCTAGCTGCCATCATTTTCCAATTGAAAGGGGCTGAAATGGAGAGGCTCCATTGCACTCAACCTGAACAGATGAATGTGTGCTAAACCAGGCAGAAATACAGCTTGGAAAACCATGAGCCAGGCTCACCCCACCTCTCAACCAACCATCTGTGGTGCATGTGGTTGAGAGGTCAAGCCTGCTGTGCTCCTCAGCAGCCTAATCCATTCCTGTGGGTCTGTCACTTCCCACGCACTGCAGCAGCTCCAATATCTGACAGTGTGTGCCTTTGGAACCTGGCCTAGGCCTGGGTGTTTCCCCTTTGTGAGGAAGCAGAAGCTGGTTGTAGATGGGCAGAAGGCTGATAGTGAATCTCCACAGGTCCTGTCCTGACAGATCTCAGTTAGCTTGCCGGTGGGAAAGGGGAATGCTGGGCATCTTGCATGGGGAAGAATCATCTCTGTGGAGGGGCAACACTGGCTGGAAATCTCCTTGGGTCACATGCCATGTCTGCAGGCAAGGGAAGGTGACATGGAGCATTCCTGGGCACCAAAGCCTGTGTGCACACCAGTGGGGAGTACAATTGTTTGCCATTTCCACCTCCTCATGAAGCTCGCCAGCAAGAATCCAGCATTTCTCGTGCAGCTGAGAGCAGAAAGGGCTGTTGCATGGGAGCTGACCCGCATCTCCTGGGAACACAGGGTCATTTGGGTTAATCTCAGTCCACCACATGCCTGGAGACCCCCTGGGAGAGTGAGAGCTCCCTGCACTGTGTTTTCTATTTTTTTCAAACTTGCCTTTTTGAGAACAGCAGAGAGACAGGGCAGAACAGGCTCCCAGGGAGCAATGTTGAGTGTCCTACCACTTTCTCATTGGATGGTGTGAATTTTGAGGCTGGTCGTTGCTCAGGCAGAGTGGAAATTTGCTATGCTAAATTTCTTAGGAAAAGAGGGCAAAGGGGAAGCAGGGAGGGACAGTCAGTGTTCACCTTTCTGACTCCTGAGGTAACACTTCAGCTTGCAAGGATATTCACATTTGCTTTTCTCTTTGCTTTTGTTTCTCTCTCAGAATGAAAGGCTGAATGCAGGAGGGTTGATTGACCAGAAAGGGAATAGATTAAGAGCAGCCTGTAGTACAAAGTTTCTAGCAGATGCCATGAGATGGGCATAGCTGGGGTTAGGGAACAATGAGGGAAGAAGGAGTGTTTTCTGAAATGCTTGTCTCCAAGCAGTCTAGACTCAAATTTGAATTTTCTAGTTAAAAAGCATTTAAAAAGGCAGCTTTGACACTGGCAGTCTGCCTAAATGTGGTTTTTATAGGAACTGTTAAGTTTTGGAACAAGACTCAACTGTGATGGAGCAACAGACAAAACGTTCAAGTGGATGAGAGTGGCTGAGGTTGTCTTCGTGGCTGTATGCTGCTGATGCTTTCCAGATCCACTTCCATTTTCCTGGTAGAGGCATGCTCCTTCCTCACCCTATCCTCTTTTTTTTTTGTCTGCCCACTTCCTATTTTCTGTTTGCTCTCTTGCCAATCTGTTCCTTCCACTGTTGCTCAAACCTTCATCCATCTCAACTTTTAATGATGCTCAGAGGTCTTTGCAGTTCACCCAGTGCAAATACCTGTTTTCCAAAACCTCCCAGAGGTTTTCATGCCCTTCCCTGAGGCTGTGGGGTTTTTTCCATCAGTGTGGAAACTACCACAATGCGTTTACTCTACAGACAGGAGACCACCACTATCTCAAAACATGACTAGACTTGTGGACAGCAGGTCAAGGGAGGTGATTCTACTCTGCCCCTCTACTCTGCCCTAGTAAGAACCCACCTGCATTGTTGTGTGAAGGCCTGGAGTCCTTGACTCAGGAAAGACATGGTCCTGTTGGAGCAGGTCCAAAGGAGGACAGAAAAGTTATCGGAGGGCTAGAATGCTTCTGCTATGAGGACAGGCTGCGAGAGTTGGGGTTGTTCATCCTGGAGAAGAGAAGCTCCAGGGAACCCTTATTGTGTCCTTTCAGTACTTACAGTGGGCTTATAAGAGAGATGGGAACAATCTCTTTAGCAGGACCTGCTGTGACAAGCAGGTGATAACAGCTCTGGAGTGAAAGGTGTGAAGCCCCTGTCTGGAGGCCTTCTGTGGTACCCAGAAGAAATGTTGCTAACACCAGCCCTTGTGCATTGTCACCCTGGATATGTAGCAAGCCCCTGTTGTCCAGGTCCCCTCTTCTGATTAAAAATCTTATGCAGATTATTGCCCACTAAGGGGAAAAATCCCAGATCCCAGCAGATGCATTGAATTAACCAGATGTGTTAATAGTGCAAGTGTGGCTTGTCTTCTGTCTCATCCCTGTCCCAGTGTCCCTTTATGCAGTTTCCCTTCACTTTCTGTCCCACATGCCCCAGCTGAAAGTCCTGTGCTTTGTTTTGTCCATGTGCAGCCTCCACGATCTGCTGGAAGGGAGGCAGGAGGGCCTGCAGCCGGGCAGTGCAGGGGTGCGAGGGCAACTTCAGGATGGGCATCATGAGGAGCCTGATTCTGCTGAAGCAGTCAGCACTTCCATGCCTAAGAGCACTGAAAGCCATAGGATCAAACTCAGCGTTGGGATTAATGTGTACTACAGGCCTTTCAAACCCAGTGTGGTTAATCACCTTTTCATTTGCCTCCTAGTCCTTGAGCTTTCTGTGCCAGCACAAAGCTTTCTGTCAGACTGAGAGGAGGAAACATCATTTTCTCAGCAGCCAGCTGGGCTTGTGTAAAGATCTGTGGAGCAGCACAAAGTCTTGCCATCCTTGCAGTGGTGATGTGGCACCTTGCAACATTTGTCTGGTTGCCTCCAAACTGGGGGAGACAGATGGTTGTTGAACTTTTTTGAAAAGAACAGGATTTCTTTCAGCAGGAAATCTGAAACTTCAGTGTCCAAGTTACTTAGTGAAGATTGGCAGCAGAGGTTGGACTCAGTAGCAACTGAATGGTTCCCTAAAAGTCATGGCTCTGCCTTAGCATAGATCTGGTTCTGCTTCCAGGGAGTCAATACTGCTCTAAGGTGCTGCAGTTGCTGCTGCTGGGGAGGCTGTGCTAATGCAGATCTTTCCTGCTCACTCCCACCTTGAAAAAGCTGGTTTCATCCTTATTTACAGAGCTGATCTTATCAGCAACAGACTTCCCTGGAAACCAAGTTTCTTTGGGAAGTTAAACAAATGCACAGCCCCATAAAGAGTTTCAAATCCGCCCTGGTACCTCTGGAGAGGCCTGGCTGACGCAAAACCCCGGAGTCATGCCCCAAATTCCCCTCTGCAGCAAGGTTGCAGGGTAACCTTGAGCTGTGCTCCCCCTCAGCACAGGAGGTACAGCAAGATGCAACCCTGAACTTCTGTGTGAGAGAGGCCCCCCTTCAATGCTCCCCAGTTCAGGGCTAGTGAAAAGCCAGCTCCATAACGTGGTGGGAACCATCATCCTTCATTAACTCAAGGGAAACATAGCTGTAGGTAAGCAATTGTCCTGTAGCAAAGGAGGCTTTCACCCTCCCTGCTCCTCTGGTTCTCCCTCATGTTCAGGCTGGTGTTTTCTCATTGACCTCTGCAGAGTCTGCTGAGGCACACATGTTAGGGGGGAGCAGGGGCACCTGGGCTTTGGTATGTTTGCCCTAAACTCTCCCTGAATAGATTAAAAAAATAATCCCAAACCCCAAGGACAGGAATTTTTTTGTTGACAAGAACAGACTGGCTGAGCAATTCTTGGGGGCTTTCAGCAGGCTAACCACAAATTTTCTGTGGAGCGTGGTGCCCTTGAGAGCACTGTGGGTAGAAACTGCTCCTCTTTGATGTTGGACCTTGTACCTGTTTCATTTTCACTGTAGCTGGCCTTGTTGCCATGGTTGTTACAGATTGCAGGGGTGAAGTGGTGAGTTCACACCAAGCAGCCAAGTTTCTTCCTCCTGCCTCCTACAGCTGCTCTTCACCTTGCATCCGAGGTTTGATGGTAGGGAGATACATTGAGCTGATATCAGAGCAGCCTCACCATATTCAGCTATGCCCATTGACCCATTGCTGCAGGACAGGGACAGCCTGGCTGCCCCACCATCTGCCCCTGCAAGCATCATCACAGCTGCTGGGGTAAGAGTGGCAAGACAGGTCCTTTGCAGAGGCATCACAGCTCTCATCCTAACAGAAAGGAGCTGTGTGATGATCAAAGGCCAGCTATGAGTCATCACAAGTCCCATGAATGATCATTAGTGGGGGGAAGAGGTAATTAGAATGGCTTCACTCTCTTGCTGTTGTGCTTGGGGGAGTAATGGGGTGGTGATTGTTAGGACTTGATTTGTTAGGAGTGACTCATGGAGTATACGTCACAAATTAGACATGGGGGCAGCTACTGGGGCTCCCCACTGGGACTTGGAGGTCCAGTGAAATGTACGCAGGTGATGGTTGCAAATGCCTGATAATAACATCTCCTGAGGAGTGCTGCCCTCCCTTTCATGACACTCAGAGGAAAACTAGCAAAGTCAGGTCTGCTCTTGCTTACCAGTACCTCCTGGGGCTGCATACCTGCCCTGCTGCAGAGGGGAAACAGCTTTTGACAACATGAGCAGAGAATCAGAAGAACCAAATGCACAGTCCCAGGTGTTCCAGGCCTCCAAGACCCCTCAAGAACTTTGTAGCCCTTGAGAAGGAATTTAACATGCTGATCTAGGTCAAAGCTCTGTTTTAGTAATAAACTACAGAGAGTTTTGACCACAGGGCCAAGACATTTGCAGTATCCAGAATTTGCCCCTAGATCTGAATGTCACACTTGGGTTGGCCCATCTTTCGTGTAAAAAAAAAAAAAGAAAGAATGAACTTTTATTCTTATTTGACTGATTTTTGCTCCATGGACTTACAAATTTCAGTTGAACCAGGTCTTCTCAATTAACTCAATAAACTTTAAAGATATGTATTTCCTAATATTTCCACTTCCAGAACAGCCTCAGGTTTGGAAAGACAGAGGCAGTCAACAAGAAATGAAGGCAAAATAATTGCTTGAATCTTTCTATTCTCTTTGCACTTTGAAACCTAATTTAACATTGCAGCTGAAGCTTAAGGTTTGTTCTTAATTTGCCCAAACTGTTTTTCTTTCTTCCAGAAGAACAAACCAGGTCAAACTGTGTTTGTCCTTCAAAACTTAGTTCTGAGAAGTGCCCAGCACAGAGTTACTCAGTGTAATGAGTGTAAACACCAGGAAGATTACTCATTTCCTTCGTGCATGTTCTTTGGAGCTGCAATCTTATTTCCCCACTTGCAGAATATCCTTTGCCTGTGTAAAACCACACTGATGGAGATGTGGTCCTCACCCTGGGTGGTGGAGGGACGCTGCAAAGGTGTGTGCCTGGAAAACAAGCGTGGCACACCTTCTGCTGGCAATGCTGAGTCTCTTGGGGTTGTTCCATGGTGTCTGCTTTCAGATGGTGGCTTGTAGGCCACATGTTTCTGCCTTTCCATGCAGGCACCCTCTGCATAACCCTCTGCATTACCTGGAGTAATTAATGAAGGGCTTGATCCTGGAAAGATGCTGAGGCTCTGCTGCCTACCCCAGTGACCCCAAAGCAGAATGACGTTTCCCATACAGGTGCTCATCACCTGGTGATGTGGCTAACCTGCAGCCATCGCTTATCCCTTCAGGGACACTGGCAAGGGGACCTGTGGGTGCCTCTGCACTGGCATTGGATAGTGCCCAGCTTAGCACCATCCAGCTGGTCCACTGGTTGCTGTGAGCCATTCACATCCACTGCAGCCATCCAGAGGGCCCACTGACTGCTGCCTGTGCCTTGATTGATGTTTGGGACAGGTGAATGAAAGCTACCAGTTTGCTGAACACAGGCAATCACATCTCTATCTCTGACACACATGCAAAGCCAGAAAGAAAAAAGGGCTAGAGCTACAGAGTATAATGCCATGGCAACCCACTGGGAAAAGCTCAGCACTCAGCCTACCAAAATTCTTCCATTATCATCTCAGTGTCCGAGAAAGAGACTGGTGAAACCAAATGGATGTTCTTTCAGGGGGCTTGGGAAGAAGAGAGATGAAGTTGCAGGCCAGTGGGACACTAGGGAAGAACATGGCGTACCCTGCAAGATCTAAATGGTTTTGGTTAAACCCAGTTTTATTTTCTAACCTTGAAGAGTTTGCACTCTCCCAAAGTAGCAACACCACTCCCTGTTCCTGGAGGAGCTGCAGACCGACAGTGTCTGGCAGCTGACTGCCCTGTCTAAGCTGGACTGGCAGTTGTTGAGCTCTCTGGGGCACTGGCTGCCTTGCACCACAGGTGGACATGCCAGGACTCTGATCTCTTCTGGTCAGAGCCCCTGGGTTTTTCTGTGACTCGCTGGGGAACCCTGTCCTGTTTTCTGTCTATCTCCAGTGTAAAAGTTCATTTTGCTTTTCCTTCCCCCAGCAGTCTGGGTGGCTTTGTTTAGGAGAAATTATACAACTAAATAAGAGCCAGGAGGAAAGGCCAAATTGTGGGCATGAGTGCACTGCAAGTAATGTGTGGACAGGCATCTCTCTGGAGGCTGGTCTCCCAAGTGTGGAGAACAATACAAGGGCAGATGTGGCTGCAGGGCTGTGCAGGAGCCATGGTGGGGCCTCTCTTGGTCTGCCTGGCAATGCACTGCTCATAGTGCACACAGACAAGTCTCTCTGGGGTTGTGTTTCTTCCCTAGAAAAGCCATTTATCTGCTTCTCCAAAGAGGCAGCTGTAGAGACCTGAACCTTAGGTGAATGGGAGGGGAATTTATCAAAACCGAAGGAAGGCTGCAGGTGTGAAATGTTTGTCATGCCAACACCTGAACAAACGTCTCGCCGTGCCCTTGCTTATCTCCTTCCTACTTGCTGCCTTTATTGAGCCCGGTGTCCTGCTAGCTGCAGACATATTAATCAGGCAGTTAGATTAGAGCAAAGGCACTGCCTCTCTGCTGTCTTATCTCCACCATATATATGTGTCACTGTATGGAGCAGGGCTCAGCCCAAGGGGGTTTTGTACCTTTGTTATGACCCAGCAGCTCACCACCTCCTGTTTACATGAATTCTTTGTGCCTCAGAATCAGGCCAGCCTCCTCAGCCACTGCAGCCAAGTCCCCTGTTGTCCCTGCTCTATAAATAAGTATGTAGGAATGGATAGTATTTTCCTCCTGTTCCACCTTTGTTTTGGTCATTTCTGGGCCTTCCCACATTTTCTCTTTCAAAAAACCAGCCTGATGGAGCGAGGTCTCCTTCTGCTGCCACACCTTCTGTGGCCCACAGCTGCCTTAGTGGTGGGCAAGTAGCTCTTGGTGATGGCTGCTGCTGCGCATTTGGCAGTCCTTGGTTGGTCAGGGGATTTCCTTCCTTGTGTTTCTTTCCTCATTGTGCTATGCAGAGAATGGTGTACCAAGGTGAAGCTGCCCCTGTTGTGTGGGGAGTCAAATGACAAGGTGGCACCGGGTCAGGGTGGAGGAGGGATGTGTAGTAGGAAAAGCAAAATGTCTCCCTTTCGTTTGCCCTTTTTCCATTGTTGATGACAGTAGATACTATGATGTGCATATGGGAGCTCTGAGAGTGTCACTGCCTGCCTTGTGTGTTAAAAGTGTCTGGAGTGGGCATTCAAAGCACAATGTCTTTCTGTGATAAAATGAGTTGTGAGGACCATGGCAGCAGTGCTGCTGTGCTCTGGCTGAGTTTCCTAGTCCCCAGCTCTCAGACCACCTCTGGACAAGCTACCCTGGTTTCCAATCACTTCATTTTTCTGTTCTTTGTTCCATTTCTGGCTCATAAAATTAGAGGCGGTCTAAAGGTGCGTCCTTGGAACTGAATGTCCTCATGCTTTGGAGGGCTGAGTCAAAGCTGACTGCAGGAGCAGATGCCATGTCTGAGTAAAGGGGAGGGGGTCACAGATCAATGCAGCAGGTCTCTCACTTTCTATAAACAGGTGGGAAAACACAGCACATCCTCACAGCTTAATGCATACTGTACATGAGCACTAATCCCTGCATGGTTAAAATATTCTTCATCAAGATAAATGTTTACCAGTTCTTTCAATCTGCATAAATCCTCCTCCTCCTCTTGCATGAAATACAATTCTCTGAAGGCTCCCAAGTGTGCCTGGTGAGTCCCTAGTAACATATTTTATTTGCTGATTTCCTCTGGCTCCATATAGGCATTTTAACTTCAACAGAACATCTCAGCAGGAATCTTCTTATCAGGATTTCTGAGGCTCACAACCACATTCAGAACATTCAGTAGAAAGATTCCCAAGTCTCTGGAGACAGCCCTGCTTAAAACCATATTTGCTTTCCTGGCAGTTTCCTCTGAGAGCCTTTGAATGTGGGGAGCAGTGCCATGAGTGTGAAGCTTTGCTCTGCCCGTTGCTGCGGCTCCAGCAGGCGCTGAGCCCCACGTGCTCTTCCTCGCCATGCTGCTGGGCTGTCTGCTGTGCTGCAAACATGAGATTGTAGTGACAAAAGCTTCCCTCCACCTTTGGTACTGGGAGCCTCTTTTGCCCTAGGAAATGTCTGTTTCTGCAAATGGCTTAGCACGGAGTCTTGCTGCAAACTGCTCACGCAAAGGAGCCTGTGTTTGCAGCACCCCGTGCTGTCAGGGGGAGCTCACTGAAGCAGATGCATTGTGTCTGGCAGATTTTGTGGTGCTAATTTCTCCTATCACAGCAGTTTTTCTCCAAGTGGCTTGCTGGGATGAAATGCAAGGAGACTGTAGCACAGAAGCTGTTAATTATAAAGGAGTTGTCTGCCCTTGCTGCGGATCTGATGCAGGCTCCTTGGTGTCACTTTCTCTTCTGCACATGGAAGTCTGGCTTCTCACCACTGTTAGTGTTATTAACCTGGAAGATGAAGGCTCTGGAGAGACCTTGTTGCCCCCCTTCAGTAAATAAAAGGGGCCTGTAAGCAAGATGTGGCTAATCTTTTTAGCAGGGCCTGTTGTGACAGGACAAGGGCTGATGGGAGATTCAGACTAGATATAAAGAAGAAATTGTTTACACTGAGGCTGCTGAAACACTGGCACAAATTGCCCAACGAGGCAGGGCTCTGAGCAGCCTGATCCACTTGATGTCCCTGCTTGCTGGAGAGTGTTGAGCTAGGTGACCTTTAAAGGTCCCTTCTATCACAAAGCATAATGTGATTGCAGGCAGCCCACAAAGGCTACAGGTGTCTGCAATATGTCACATCCTAGGTATGGTCGATAGCCCCAAGTGAGTGTAGAGCCAGAACATACCTGGGAGCTGCTAATGGCTCCATAAACTTGGAGAACACAACTTTGAGCGGCTTTAAGTGACAGGCAGGTCCCCACAGTGTCTCCAATGCAATATGCACTGTAGCTATGCTTGCTTGTTTGCATAATAACCCTCTCCCAGAGGCTTTTACCTCATTTCCCTCTTGAGTCGCATTTCTGAAGGGTGATTGTCACTGTCTCTGTAAAGTCTGACTGAGGATGGTGCTGCCACTGCCTCTCTCATGGCTTGCCCTGAAAGCAGGTTTGAATGCTTTCAGAGGACAGGGCTGTTTGTAAGCAGGACACCACACAGCCTTGGAGACACCAAGTCAGGCAGACCTTTGTTTTCTTTGCAGCTGAGCCAGGGTGACACAGGGAAACCCTGCACCATTTGCAGTGAGAGTCAGACACCAGCACCCAGCCCTTATGGGTAGAACAGAAGCCAAAGCCTCCATCTCTCCTGTAGGAAACCCTTCCCTTCAGGCAGGTGTCTCTTGTGCTTTCAGCTCTACCATTTGCATGGCAAGATCTCATCCTGCTGTCAGAGCAGCAGAGGCCTCACATGTTAGACTCTGCCACAAACTATAAATATGGAATATATTCAGATGCAGAAGGCATTCTGTTGCATTCTTGCAGGAGCTGATCAATATCTTCTCTCTCAGCTAGTGTGGCTTCAGCTAGCAGCAGGCAGGCTGTTGGGTTGAGGCTTTCTGGGCTGACTTTATTTTTAGCTGGGAGTGGCATTTTTGCTCTGGAAGCTTTCCCTGCCTCCCATCATGGCAGTGAAAGCTGCTTGCTGGCATGATGCTTGCTTCTCCTCGCTACTATATTCCCTCTGCTGACTTTGGAGCCTTCAGAATTTCAATTTGCTTATTCAGTTATCACACTGCCCACCACAACAGAGAAAAATTACTTGTGTCCAGCACTGTGTTGGGCACCTGCCTGTGGAGGGGCTGAGTGGTGCTGGAGAGGTGGGCAGGCTGCAGCCAGCCCTAGGGACAGGTAGGGCAGCTGCAGGACACTGAAGCTTTGCAATGCTGTTGAGCCCACAACACCTATGACCTCTCTCTGTGCCAAGCTAAACCTCTTCCAGTTCAGGTCTGCTGGAGAGAGGTGAAGCTGCACTCTGCATAGTTATGAAGCATTTAATGGTTGAACTCATGGAGGGGTGGGAAAAGGAATTTTTTGCTGCTCATCTGTCCAGGCTTTTTGAGATGCAGCATAGATGGCTCTGCTGAGAACCCAGGTGGGTCCTGACAAAGACATTGTGAGAATGTGCTGGGATAGACCCCCCCCATGGTGACTACAGTGTGGCTGGGATTTTGGCCAAAGTCCTCTGTGGGAGCTGGAGCTGACCCCACAGCCTGAGCTGAATGAGCTAGGAGGGAATAACTGCATCATCTGGTGTGATTTGCTCTTCATGTTGAGACCATGTCTGTTCTCCAGCAGGGCTCCTGCTGCTCTCTGTCACTCCTCCACGAAAGAGTTTGCCAGGACCTCCACCTCTTGCAATGAGTTATGGTTCCAATTGTAAACTTCTATTTAAAAAAGAAATAAAGGAAAATAGAAGGAGGAAACCAAGAAGTCATGAGAGCTGTGGAGAAATCTTTGACAGGATGAGGAGGTGTGCACCATTCCAGTGCCCAGTGAATCTGCAGAGAGCCCTGAAAGTCCCTCAGAGTTGGATGAACTCGCCTCCCTCTCTTAAACCTAATGGCAGTTTCTCTCTCTCTGGTGAAATGGGTTGTGCAATGAGCCAGTGGTTCTCAAATGTGTGTCCTTCCATCCCAGAACTCCTCCCTGGCCTTAAAAGACACATCTCCTGATGTTCCTTGCATAGCCAGTGACAGGTCCAGGGTCCACCTCTGTGATAGAATGATGTGCAGTAAATATTGGCATGGAGGAGCACTGAGTACCCAGGTGCTGGGCAGAATGAATGCAGCTGATGGCTTTTCTGCAGTCCCAGCATGTTTCCTGAGAGCAGTGATACCATCCTGGGCAGGCAGGTCACAGCAGGCTTCATACTGAAACCGTGCACAGATGAGAGCCTTTGTCCCTCTCTCCAAACCCTTCCAAATGAGATGTGCAGAGATGGTTGCTGCTGTCTTCTGGATGCTGCAGGAGCCCCACAAGCAGGGTAGCAATTGTCTGTGATATCTGAGCCTGTCTGAGCTTTGCACTTTCCTCCCCTCCCCAGATAACGCTATCGAAATCCTGCTGTTAAAGACCTGCAAAGCTGTAATGCAAAACTACAGGGGGAAAATCCTGCAGGGCCCTGGCAGTCTCTGCTGCTAAGAAGATCTCCAGCATGGCTTTCAACACACGAGCCTGTGTATGTAAAAATGTCTGCACAGAGCCTGTGTATTTTAAACTCTCTGCATAGCTGTGGCCAGAGCCTCCTTTAGGTCCATGCTGTTTCTTGCTCCTACTGTGGTGCGTGCACACACACTGAGATTGTTCTTTATTTGCTTATGTGAAATAAACACTCATGAGCCTGAGCTTCCTTCTCAGTCAGCTCTTCCTAGAGGAATCTTTACTCCTTGTGCCTCTCTCCAAGACTCAGAAGCCAGACCCCAGATGACCTTGAAGCTGCCTCCCACAAGCTATAAATACTGCTTGCTTCTCAGTGTGCTGCAGGAAGAGTTGCCTGTTAAGAAACAGCAATTCCATGGTCTCCAGATCTTCTGTTCTCCAGAAGTAACTGCCAGGAAACCCGTAACACCATGCTATGGCAAGAGAGCTGAGCCCCTTCAAGCCTTTTTGTCCCAGCACAGACCTGTGGTGATTTGCTCAGCTCTGTACTGCTGTTTAATGGCACCTTTTCAGAGAAGAGGAGGAGGAGCAGAGCAGGATCAAGGTCACCAAGTGAGGGTGGCTCCAGTTAGCACTGTGGGGGAGACAAACTGGTGGAGGGAGCAGGGGTGATAGATGTCCAAAGAGCAGTCCTCACTCCCTTCTCCTCCTGGGTAGTGGGGAGCAGAGTGCTTCTCTGTCCTGTGTGGAGAGTGCCCATAGAGGTGCCTTCACCCAGCATTCTGCTAGAAGGACTCAAGGACTGAGGTGGTGGCAGCAGAGGAGATGCTGAGATACTAGCAGCTGTTTTCAGAAACTCTTTCCTTCCAACACCTAGAGAAAGGCCTCTGAGGGAGAGCTGCTATTCCTTGCAAGAAGATTGGCCCTGTATGAATATATAACAAGTTGAATGTGATCTGTCTGTCAGAGATGAGCTCTCTGTACACAAATAGGAGAGTTCCAGTGGAAAATGGCATTGCTCATGTCTAACATCCCTCTCTAATTAACAAAGTTCATTTCCTGCAATGTCTGGGCACCTAATTGCCATTCCAAGTAATCATTAAGATGTATATAGAGTTAGCAGGAGTGTTGCTGCTAATTTATCTGTGTAACCTTGTACCCCAGGGAGGGAAAGCAGGGTAGGGGACAGCACCTGGAAGCCCAGGCTTGTGCTCTGAAAGTGTTCCCACCCACGAATGAGGTCCAGTAAGCTGCTTTACCTGCCAAAGGGGGTACAGCCACGTGGGATCTTGGGGCTCACATTTGAAATCAGGATAGGTGTTGCCAGATCAGCAATGTGTGCAAGTGTGCAAGTGCTTGTGGCCAGAGTGTTTGCATGGCTCTCATGCTGTTTTCTCTGGGGCTTAGTGCAGTGGCCATCATCTCCTACATTCCTCGTGAAGCTGCAGGTGTCTGTTATCAGGCACAGTCTGGTTCTTCCTCCACTGAGCTTACTGCAGTTTCTCCTCTTCTTCATGCAGCTCTGTTAGGCAATCAAGCTCTTCTTGCTAGGGCTGAGGTGCTAACAGTTGCCATGTCTGTCCCGTGTTTGGTTTTAATATGGCAACAGGAATAAGTGGGAGTAGTTTTATTTCCAGCATTCTGTGGTGGGCCACAGCACAAATCCCTAGGGTTAGGCTTTTCCAGGTACACCACACTGGAGTGTCATAGCGGATGATAAATGCTGACCAGCAGAACACCACAGCCACAGAGGAAGGGCAGGGGCAGGTCTGAAACACCACACTGGAGTGTCATAGCAGATGATAAATGCTGACCAGCAGAACAGCCACATAGGAAGGAGGGGTTCTAAGGGCAGCAGGAGCATGTCTGAACGTGGCTCTGAGCCCCAAAATGACATCTCACGAATGCCACTGCAAACTTTATGAGGAGCTGCTGGGAAAGGTGTTTGCTCTCCCTGTGTCTCTCCTTCCTCCTCTCAGCAGCAGACAACCTGAAAATCCCCCCCGAGTGATTCAGCTGAGCAGCCAGCCCTGTTGTTTCCCAGGCTGAGCACTCTCAGCGTTTCCTGCCGACAGCTATTTCGGGAATACGAAGCCCGAATGCGTTGGCAGAAAGTGAATTCAAAGGGCCACAAGAGCAGGAGCATGAGTGAATGAACCCAAGCAACTCAACAACACTACAAATTTTGTAACACTTTTTTTTTAAACACAGAGGGAGCTTTGATACTGCACATGGCAACAAAGACTTTTGTCATGAAGGCTGCTTGGAGTTCCTATGAATGCGTCTCCATTGTGCCAGCGTTCGGGCGCAGGAAACGCAGCTTGTAGTGGAGCGTGAGATAAAAATATTTTGTAAGGCTCATCACTTTTTGACATTTCCACTCCAGCACTTCCTCCCCAAAGCAGTGTGTGTACAGACAGCTCCATCGTGGCTGCTCCTTTTGATCTCCAGCCTCACCCAGCAAACATGCTTGGAGCACATGTGCTGATGCCAACCATGCGAGGAGGTGGCCGAGTTTGTGGTGACAGCTTAAAATCAGCTAGAACAGCTCAGCTGTTTAAGGTTTGCAAGACCTGGCCTCCAGTGAGCAGTTGTTATCTTCCACACTGAAGCACAAAGGTGTTGAACCTGTCTAGGAAATGACGTTATTCTACAGCAGCAGAAAACAAATC
This sequence comes from Dryobates pubescens, assembly GCF_014839835.1. Taxonomy (NCBI): domain Eukaryota; kingdom Metazoa; phylum Chordata; class Aves; order Piciformes; family Picidae; genus Dryobates; species Dryobates pubescens. The sequence continues at coordinate 20,361,706 of NC_071615.1, read as the reverse complement.
AGTGTCCTGTGGCCATGAGTATGCAGGTGTTGGGCCATGCTGCAGCCCAGAACCATGTGGGTTTGGGTTTGATTTTAAGGAAGCAGCTGGACATTCGGCTCATTCGATAGCATAACACTTCTGATTTTTCAGCAGAGGCAGTGTATGCACTGGATTCAGATTGGGGTGCAAAAGGGAATCTTAACTTTTAAAAACCAAATTCCTACATTTTTCTCTTTTTGCTACCTGCTGCCTCAAGATCTCAAGGCAGAGCAAGATCTGACCAAACCACAGCTAACTGGAAACATGGAATATTTATTCACAGCACAGTTTTTTCCTACAGGAGTTCTTTGAAGCACCTTTGCAACATATTGCTGAAAATTTGGCATTTTAGAAGAAGTTTCAGCCTTTCTAGGTCTGTGCAGTGAAGGTCCTGCCCTGCTAAGTATTTCCCTGTGTCTGCAACAAGTCTTACCATGGCCCTGGAGCTTTATGTAGGCACACGCTGCCCAATCATCTTGAGATTGAGTAGATGGGAATATTTGGGAATGCAGTGTGTGGTATGGTAACAGGGAATATAAAGGAAGGTGTCAGGACATGTGGGGTCTGGTACTACCACAGAGTCTAGCATATATACTACATCTAGTAGCATATAGTACACCTAGTTGGAATGCCACAGATTCCATGAGCTCTGTTTCAGCCTCCAGGCTGACATTTGCACACACCACATAGCTGGTCACAGCCTTCCTGGCAGTAGCTGATAGGATCATTTTGGTTGGAAGGGACCTCTAAGGTCATCGACTCCAACTGCACACCCAGCACTGCCAGGGCACCACTAAGCCATGTCCCTCAGCACTACATCTACACGTGTTTTAAATCCCTCCAGGGATGGTGTCTCCCCCGTTTCCCCAGGCAGCCTGTTCCTGGGCTTGACAACCGTTTTGGTGGAGAAATTCTCCCTAATATCCAACCTGAACCTCCCCTGGTGCAACTTGAGGCCATTTCCTCTTGTCCTATCTTGTTACTTGGGAGAGAATAGTGTATTTTTGGTAGGTGGGCAGACCAGGGTTTGGTGACATACCTGGTGTGGTATGGAAAGTGCAGCAATGTGGGATATCAGCTCTGGTGTGCCTGGGGCCTAGTCTGCAACTCAAGTGCAAAATGAGCTCAGCTGGGCAGAAATTTGGTGAAGTCATTCCTGAGAATTTGCAATGGCTGGAGCTCCCCATGCAGGTAAGAGGTAGCCCTAGCTGAGCAATGCCTTCTCTGGGAAACTCTGCCCTGATTGGTTTCATGGCTGCTTGTATTTCCTATCCCCACCTCGGCTTTCCAAGGGCACCTGGCAGAGAGCAGAAGTGAGAAAGGGAACTTTGCCGGTGAACCACTGCCTAGCTTTATACTGAAGTAATTTGGTTCAGTAAAAGAGGATGATTTTAAGTGGCTGACAGCATCGTGGTTTCTGCAGGATCAGGCAGTGAATTTTGAAGATCTTCTGACTGTGTGGCTGGGGAAAAAAAAGATAAGAAAGTTTCCTGAGACTTTGCAGGATGTGAAGCTGCTAAGTGTAGCACTCTGCTAGTGCAGAGTGAGTAGGAAAAGGGGGGGGGAAAAAACCCTCTGTAATAATTTGAATTTGAAAGGGAATTTGGATTTGATTGAGTTCAGCAGCCCTTCTGTGTTTGACTTCTGCATTTATTTGGATATTCAAGCTCTACAATCAGGAAGGCTTGCTGAGTGAATTTTAAACAGAGCTGCTCATGTACTGACCAGCAGTGAATTGTGAATAGTTTATATTCCAGGAAAATTTACACTCTGCTGCTTTGTTGCCCAACTCCCCTTTAGCAGGGAAGAGAAAGGAAAATAGATGGCTGTGGCACATAGTCATATTGTGATTGAGAAGTGAGGGCTCTGCAGAGAGGAGGTTATTTGCTGACATTACTTTTGAACATCAATAATGAATAAATTAGAGAATGTTGCAGTCTGTTTATGGAGAATTCTCAGACAAAGGTGAAATTCATGAAAAAATATTAGTTGCAAATGACTTGCTCAGCTCTAGTTCTTACTCCTGTGGTGCTGAGGGACCTTGACAGCTCAGGAACTGATAACCTTCAGTTCCAGCACAGCAGGCTGTATAAACTCACAGCATCACAGAGTGATAGGGGTTGGAACAGACCTCCACACATCAAGTCCAACGCCCCTGCCAGAGCAGGATCGTCTTGGGCAGGTCGCACAGGAACACATCCAGGTGGGTTTCAAGAGTCTCCAGAGAAGGACACTCCACAGCCTCTTTGGGCAGCCTGCTCTTGGGCTCCATCACCCTCACCATACAGAACTGTCTCCTTGTGTTGAGGTGGAACCTCCTGTGTTTCATCTTGGGCAGGTCGCACAGGAACACATCCAGGTGGGTTTCAAGAGTCTCCAGAGAAGGACACTCCACAGCCTCTTTGGGCAGCCTGCTCTTGGGCTCCATCACCCTCACCATACAGAACTGTCTCCTTGTGTTGAGGTGGAACCTCCTGTGTTCCAGCTTGTAGCCATTGTTCCTTGTCCTGTCACTGGACACCTCCAAACAGAGCCTGGCACCTTCATCCTCACACCCACCCCTCAGATATTGATAGACATTTATCAGATCCCCTCTTGGCCTTCTCTTCTCCAGACTAGACAGCCCCAGGTCTCTCAGTCTTTCTTTATAGCAGAGATGTTCAAGACCCTTCATCATGCTCATAGCTGTCCATTGGCCTCTCTCCAGCAGATCTGTGTCTCTTCTCTCTGTGACTTAGAGAGTCGGACAGATTTTAATTAAAAATATTTATGAATGTTCTTGCCCTCCTGCATCTCCAGAGTGACCTCAGAGCTGAAGAGGCCTTTAGCTGACAGCAAATTTTGGTAATTCTCCTTCCATCTTCCCTGTTGCTTAATTTTCCTGTGGAGCTTAATTTGAGCCTTGGCAGAGTAATAGCAAGGGGCTCAGTGCAGGCAAGGTCCTGAATGTTGGATGTGAAGCAGGTGGAGCTTATTTGTGCCTCAACCCTCAGTACAACGTGGGTGGGGTGAAAACAATGCTGCAGTTGGTGTCTAAAGTTAAGTAATGGCTATTGCCACCTGGGATAGGAGAGACTTAGATCAGGGATCACCCAGCAGAGGAGGAGGAGGTGGCTGCAGTATCAGGTAAGAGTAGATGTGCTTGGTGTTTGCAGGCTGCTGTCAGCATACACTGCTTTGGGAAAGGCATTCTGGATGGGAGATGTCTGTGGGTCAGGAGATGAGGGTTTTGTTCTTAGCCACTTCAGAGACTTCAAACAAAGCCATTTTATCCAGACACCTCAAGACCTAACACTGTTGTAGGTGCTTAGCTGCCCATGATTTCTCCTCGTTATGTTTGTGACACCTAATTATTGTGAGGATCTGTATTTGGAAGTGGCCCATGCCCTTCTTTCTTGTGGCCCTTGGGTTTTTGTCTTAGAAGAGGAGCTCTAAAAGTTCATAATTTGTGTTTAGTGATGGGGATTGGTCTGCAGCATCCACAAAGGCTTTTCAAGATATTTTGGATCAAGTGTTTTGAACCAAGAAGGGCCACCCTGCCCTCAGCCCCAGAACTCCAGGGGTTCACGCAGGACCTGCTGGTCTGTCTCTGAGACAGTTGTTGAGCTCTGGGTTTTCACAGCTTGTTTGGAGCCCTGTGGTTTGGGGTGGTGCTCAGGACATTGTCTGTCTCTGGCACACTTGTCTCATGCACCAGAAATTCCCAGAAGCCTCTTTCTGACAGCCTGTTAAACCCTCTCCACACCTGCCCCATGGCTATGGTTGAAGAACTGGCCTGAGTCACCCATAGCAGCACCCAGCACTGCTCCAGGTTTGGAAGATCCAAGTAGGTCCTGTCCCCTGAGGTCCTCACAAGCACGCTTGTCTCGTTCCAGGTTCCTCTTTGTCCCTGAAGCAGCTCATAAAGACTCTAGAGTACATGGTTCTGTACCAGGCTTGTTTGCTTCCCTCTCACACCTCCACAGATTATTCCGTGCAAGTGGCACCAAAAAGGTGCCATGACACACTATCAGAGTGGGCTTGCCTCCCCCTAGCAGGAATATCTAATCATCTTTCTGGGAAGCACATCTCAGCCTCTCTCCAGGAACGGTAGATTCTTGTGAGGCATCCAGTGAAGGCAGAATAGCTGGAGGCTGCCAGTCACAGAATAACTTCTTATGCTTGCATGGTGTTGCATTTGCAGGCTGATCTGAGTAGCAGACAGGAAATACCCAGATTGAGTTTTGATTTGTTTTGGGTTTTTTTAATTGGCTACCTGTCAAGATTGTGGTCTGTGAAAACCGAGAGTTGCCATCTTAATCATCACGCTGCAGGAAGCAGGGGCTTGTCTGTGGATGCTCGTGCTCTTCAGAGCAGGCTGTGGGAGCAGGGCTGTGCAGAAAGAGCCAGCTGTGACTGGAGGGCAGGTTGCTGAGGTTTATGGATTTTGCCTTCCCCTGATTTAAACTGAAGCTTTCAGTAGAAGTTTGGTATCTACACATGTCCTTTGGCACATGGGCATGGATGCTATGTTCTACTTGGCTGCAGCAGACAGTGCTACTAGTCTCGAGGAACATTTTTATCAGCAAATCATTGATTTCAGTGCCAGGACAGCAAGAATAGCTCAGCAAATCATTTCATAGAATGCAAAGAGCAAGAAAGTTCCATGCACTTCATAGCAGCAGTTTCAACCAGTCAGTGATGCTGTGGTTCTTGCACTAGAGCTAACCCATGCCTGAACCTCTTCCCCAGGCTTTCCTTTATGTGACTTTGAACCCTGTGCAGAGCCAAATATCAGGCATCCAAGAAAGGCCACACTCTGGATCATGCTACTGTGCTTTGCTCCCCAGTGCCTTGCCTCTCTTTTTGGAGCTTACAGTTTCTTGAAGAAAGTGTGGTTGGGGCTTTTCATGCTTCAGCTTGTTTCTCCTGCTGTTGAGGAGCTTTGGTGTGCTCCACCTGTAGTGCAGGGGAGGGGGTGAGCTGCTGGGCTTTGGAGGAGGAAGGGAGCATCCATTTGACCACCTGCATCCTCCTCAGTATTGAGAGGAATTTCTGAGTCCAGATAGGAAACCAGCCCTATCTTGCCTTTTTCTTTTCCTCTGATGAAAGATGGGGGGAGACAAAATATTTTGGGTTGAAGCAAATGTTGCTTTGGCTCAAGAGGGTTTATTTTTGCCTTGCTAGGACAACTCAGACTGATTTATTTCTCTTTTTCTGGTTCTAGCCACCTAGCTGAAGGTATCAATTGTTTCTGTGGTCACAGGCACCCTGCCAAACTCCTGCTCCAGTATAACTTTATGGATCTCTTATCACGTCAGGTTCCACTTCAGCTCTTTGCCTTCTGTAAACAATGTTTTGCTCTTCTTTATGGCTCCTCATCCCTCCTCAAAGCACAGTGCTGACTGCATGGCCCCTGTACATCTGCTACCTCAGGTTGAAAGCACTTGACCCAGCCACAACACAGACACTCCTCTTTCTGCTGCAGCTGCACCCTTCCTGGCCTTTGCACTTGCTGTTTATGTTGTCCAAGGTGTCCCTCAGCTACTGCCACCATTCCCCAAACAGCTGAATCATTTCTATTTTTTTATGACTGACTGTGTTTAGCCTAGAAGGTTGTTGGGCTGCCCCTGCCATTAAGGCTACCCTGTCACAAAGAGTTGTCTTAACTCTACTTCCCTCTGTGCAAAACTGGGATGCAGTAGCTGGGAGTGAGAATGAGGTGTCTTGTGATAAACTCAGATGTGCCAGCAAACCCTCCTGTCCAGTTTGCTGCCAGTAGGAAAGGCAAGGGAGCAGAACACAATGTGGTTGTGGGGCACCATCCTGGAATGCTTGAACAGCAGGTGGAACTTTCAAGACTTGCACTGTAAACTCTTTTTCTGGGGAGCTGGAAGTATGTGTTTTCCCTGAAATCCCTTTAAACTGGAAATGAAAGACCAAAAGGAAGGGGAAGACAAAGATTTATAAAGGAGAGACCAAAGCCATCTGGGCAGGTCCCAGCCTTTGGGGGTTCTCCAAACTGTAAGCCTTGTGGATTTCATGCCTATAGCTGAATTGATGTACAGTTCATTCCTCCTGGACCAGGGAAGGCCTGACATCTCCAGACCTGACTTTGATGTTTTTGGACCATACATGAACCACTTGGGATTTGGGAATTGCATACCACAACCAAGGATCTGCAGCATGATACCCTGATGGAAAAATGCCATGTTCCCTGAGCAGCACATGCTGCTTCCTGAAAGCCATTGCCTCTGCAGTTTAGAAAAAAGGAGGTACTTTGACTGCAAGCTCAGTAGTGTGGTTGGTGACACATCACCCATGCCACAGAAGTCCCTAAAAGTACCTTTTGTGTCCCCAGAATTCTCCAGAAAGCCGTGTGTGTGTTGCAGGGTTTTTGTTCATCCTGCACTTTAATGCATAATGCAGGTTTTTATTCATTAGATAATAGATACTTCAGGTAATGAAAATTCATTCAGTGTAGCAGAAATACCAAGAAGAAGTGGCTTCTTGTAACTCTTCAAGGGCTCAAAAGTGGATACTTGTATGCTTTCATGTTTGATTCTTGTTCCACATCACTTCAGAAGCATAATTTTTGTTGACAGAAGATTGGGCAGGCTTAATAAAGCAAGGGATTGCTGCAGCAGCTTCGGGGCGCTTTCCCGGGCGCTGGCGGCTCAGCAGCTAATTGACTTCACAGGCAAGGTACGTGGGGACCACGCTTTCAAAGGCTCCTGGCTCCGTGCAGAGATAATCCAGAGGAAACTTCTTTCCTTTTGTTTCAAACAGCAGAGGTGAATCTGCCTGACGTCCCACCGCGCGTTGTTCAGGGACAGGAAGCACACGCTTGAACCCTCCCGGCTGGCACGTGTGGGTGACACTAGGGCCGGTCTGGAGAAAAGAAGCATTGCAGAGCACCTTCTGGTTTGTGTGAGGGGAAGCTGGAGAGCTGACCCACTTGATGCAGTTCCAGATCCCTTTAGAGGTTTTCTGCCTCCCATCGCCATGGCAGCTGCATAATTTCTGGTCCAAATACCTCCAGAGGAAGCAGAGCTCCAGGAGCCGAAGTTGCTCATTGAAGGGAAATAGACACACTCTTTCCCTTGGATGTTACTGTCTCCCACTTTGTTTTGCAAAGAGAAGCAAATCACCCAAGAAGACTTCAGAGTCATCTTGTCAGAAGATATTATGTAAATCAGCAAATCACATGGGCTTCTATTTTGAGCAGGCAAGTGAAAAGAGAGAAGAGTTTAGCTGTATGGGAGTCTGAATTAACTGCCTGACTTGGAGGGACAGGGCTGTCAAGTGACTTGCTCAGTCAGATGAGATGTAAGACTGGAGGAGCCCAAGCGCTATCAAAACTGAACTTCACAAAATAAGGAATTATATAGAGACACATCTATGGATGAGTAAAGGTGATCTGAGGTCTGGAGCACCTCTGCTGTGAGGATAGGCCGAGGGGTTGTTCAGCCTAGAGAAGAGAAGACCCCAGGGGGACCTTGGAGCTGCCTTCCAGTAGCTGAAGGGAGCCTGCAGGAACAGAGGGACTTTTCATGAGGGTGTCTAGCTATAGGATGAGGAATGGTTTGAAACTGGGAGAGAGCAGGGTTAAAGTGGATCTTGGGAAGAAGTTCTTCAGTACAAGGGTGGTAAGACTCTGGAATAGGCTGCCCAGGAAGGTTGTGGCTGCCTCCTCCCTAGGGGAGTTCAAGGCTGGGTTGGATGAGGCCTTGAGCAGCCAAGCCCAGCTGAGAGGCATTCCTGCCCATGGCAGGGGAGTTGGAGTAGATGATCCAACCTAAGCCATCTTGTCATAATAAACCCAGGACAAAGATCTATGTGTGCATACACATACTGCTCAGTTGTGCCTTGTTGTGAAGCACTCCTGGTGAAGTTATTGCATATTTCACAAAGTCAGGTGTTGGTGCCATTTAAAGTCCCTCACATACTCCTGCCCTTGTCATAACATTCAGACCTTCAGCCCTAAAGAGCAGTCTGTAAGGCCCTGGCAAGGGGATTAGCACCATAGGCTATTGCTTCTGCTTTCAGAAGATGCTTCCAAAATGCCCAGCAGATCCCTGGGCTCTCCCTCCCATGCTTCAGTCAGCCAGGGAGCAAGCACTTACATGTCAGTGTTATTTCATGTGCCATTAATTAGACTTAATAGTCTACACTTTATCTCCCTTGTCATAATAAATTAAGTGTGAAGAATTTCAACAAAAAGCACTGAAGTGATCTCAGCATTAACAAGCTCAGCTTGCCTGGGACCTGAACTCAGCAAAGTGCTTTAGCATCTGCTGAAAGTTCAGCGTGCACTCAGCTGATCTGCAGCCTGAGACTGTACAGGGCTAAGAGCAAACCTCCAAGGCTGGGCTGCTCAACCCTCCCAGCTGATGTCAGTAGCTCTGTCCTGGGCAAACGACTGTCTCCATCCCAGCAGGATTGCTTGCCTACACAAAGAGGTGGTCTGTGCCTTTCTCTTGTTGCTGATCTTCAGCTTAAGGGCAAGTCTAAGTTTCGTTGGAACACAGATTTTCCAGCTCAAGTGGCTACATTTTGGTGTCCAAATTTGGATGCTTCTGTTTGAATATTTAGTTAGGCAGGAGATCAGCTCTGAAAACTTTGTCTGCAGGCAGAAGCTGCGTTTCAAATAAGCTAGCCTGAGCAAACATCACAGGAATGTTCTGCACACAGAGCTGGGCAAGCAGAGAGCTCTCAGTGCTCCTGCCCAGCTCTTTGTGGTTGCAGCTTGGGTCACACATGCTCAGTCTCACATTCTCAAACTTGAAGGACATGAGTCATGAAAGTCAAAAACCTGAAAGACAAAGACAAAGGCATCACTCAAGGAAGAGGTCTTCACTCTCCAGGAAGCATCTAGCTAGATCAATACAAGATTTTTTCACAAGGTCAGTTGAGTTGGAGACTCTGTCACCTCCACTAAAGCCAACAGGATCTGGTTCTCTTTGAAGGACCCCAGATCCTACTGAAAGTCCTTAACAACTTGAGGGGTCAAAACTGTACACTATAAAAACATTATCTGGAGCTTTTGACTGTTTTAGCTTCTGATCCTGGCTCAAATTTGGAAGAAGAAATCAATTAAAGATGGGAAGGGGACAGGGGGGAAGGGGAAATCCCAAACCCTTGTGCTCACATTTTCACTGCAGCTTGAAGGGTTTGATTTGAATTTTGTTTGAGGGTCTCTGTTCAGCTGTGTTTCTGTTTTTATTCCAAGTGGGCTCATGCACTCCACAGTGAGCATTAATGCAAGAAGTGGCATGGCACACAACAAGACAGGTTTGTGCCTTCAGAGCAAAACCCAGCAGTATGTGCTGCTGGAGAGGTTCCTGCTGTAGTGAGATCCCAGCTCTGCCTGTATCTATAGTGGTGAACCCCTGCAAGAACAGATAGCAGGTGAAGGCATGGCTTGAACCCAGTGGCTTGTTACTGTTGCAAGGGGAATTCAGCCCCCCGCTGCTGACAGTTAGAGGCTGAGAAGTAGATCCTTAACCCCTTTGGAAGATGCTATTTCAAGGAAATTTCCTGCCTGCCTCGATGGTGTGGTGATGCCAGTTAGGCAAAGGCTGAGTGAAGGGCATGTGTCCCCAAGAGCAGGAGCAAATTGAGCCTTAAACTGCTGAGTCTGTGTCATCGAGAATCTCCTGGAATACAGCACGCTGGACTTTCCCCAGGGCAAAAGCATTTCTGGCTGTCCCCCGATGAAGCCTAAGGTAGTGTTATAAATTTACAGATTTTCCCAGTCTGATTAGCATTCAGCAGCTCACCTTTGCCATCTTCCCTCTCCATCTACAGTCTCACCCCAAAAGCCAGCTGATCTGATTAGTTGTTCGGGCCCAAGACACAGCCAGGGCTCCCGCATGAAATCAAAAGATTAAATCTAGATTAAATCTGATTGCCCACTGCTGCAACTTCACTGAAATTATTTAAGTTTGAAGTAGGGATGAATTTGGCTCAAGTAATTGGTTTGGGTAGCTTACAGTCCTTTGCCTGGAAGATATTAAATACTCATTTATTTGGTGCAAAACAGTTTGATGTCACGGCCAGGACCTGGCATAGAAGGAAAGAAAAGAAAACGACACAAAATTATCAGCTGTGGAAGTTCCCTCTGCTTTTGGTAGAAGCAGAATTGAATCTCAGTGCCAGAATATATCTGGACCACCACCCAAACCTGAGCTATCATTTTGCCTTTCAGAAGAGTTCGTTTTTTTCCCCACCTACTTTTCCAAGTTCATTTGCCAGACTTTTAAGCTACGACTGGCAAAAGAAGTGCAGCAAAACAGGATGAAGAAAGAGGATTTTCTGCTAGGACTCCTGACCTGAGCAGAAATAGTGCAAACCCCATCCTCCTTGAAAGCTTTCCAGCCCCATTTTGCAGACTGTAGGCATTTGGCAGTGCAGATGAACTCTGGATATCCATCCAGATTTTTGGGTTTACCCATCACTAAAAATATCCCAGACTGGAGGGCACTGTCTTGCGCCGAGTCTGCAAGTGTTTTGAAATTCACCCAGCCCTGGTTGAAGTGACCATTATAATCTGGCAGGGGATGCAATCTGGGCTCCAAACTGTAGCTATTTTTGAAATCATCTTGCCAAAGCCCTGCTGGAGACTGAACAGAAAACCCTTTCAGCCTGAATTTTGTCAGTAATTTCCTATCCTTGGTGCAGCATCTGTTTGGGAGAAGGTGGTACAATAGTGCCTATCTGTAGGTAAATTGCACACAGCTCAGCCACTCTGAAGGTTTGCAGTCTGGCTCAAAGTGATAGTAATTATGATTTTTAAAGCCCCCAAATTCTGTGACAAATTTTAGTTACCACCTACTCGGGGCCTCCCACACACTCCAGGAAAGGAAGGAGCTTTCCCAGCTGCTCTGCAGCAAGCTCTTCACAAGCACAAGAACAGTTCTGCTCTAAACAAGGCCAGAGGTTTCCTCTGCAGGTGACTTTCTGATCTTTTCTTACCATGTATGAGGCTGGAGGTGTGAAGCCATACTGGTGCATGCAGATGACAGAAAGGGAAGGAAGGCTGCCTGTATTTTGCTGCATCTGGCAATCCCCTGCCCAAAATAACCTTGTTCCCAGAAGACAGAGAAAAAAAAAATCAAAACATTGAAGATCAGCAAATTGGGTAGTGGGTAGGTTGGTATCAGGGACACACAGATTGGGAAGGCATTTGGATGAGATAAGACCTGTGTGTAGAGAGAGAGAATAAGGGTGACAGGAGTACGTAATCCATGCAAAGAAGTGAACAGGGTGTGAAATCCAGAGACAGCACAGGGTGGGCTTAGCAGGGTGAGTAAGTTGAGAGCAGAAGATGATAGCAGCATGACCTGAGTCAGTGTGTGCAGAAGGGGGACTCAGGGGTGGCAGTGGATTGCTGGCAAATCTCCTACTATTTTTATCTTCTATCTCCACAAGACAATGATGGATTATCTATGTTTAATGGGAATTTATCACCCAACGAGTGATATTTAAAGGACTCAATGATGCATATAATAACCAAGCATTCCTCCTGATTAGTGCTCATTTGGTCTCCTGAGGATGGTGCTCCCTCTGAGTGAGATTTAAAGCTGCCCTTGTCTCCCTCTAGATTGTGCCAGAGTCCGGGCATGCCGCAGACCTCAGCGATAACTGAGAAACTGATTTTGCCCGAGAATGTCTGAGCTAGATCATTTCTGGTCTCTTGGCTGTTCTCTCTCTCATAGCATGCTTTTAGAAAGATGCAAAGGTTGGAAAGCTTCTTCAGGAAGCTGGGTTTTTTCCTTTCCTTCTCAGATCTGTCAACTCTGAGAGCATTAGTGCAATCACTGAGCCATTTGCAAAATTGACCAGAATTGATCCCCAGTAACTGTCTTATTTTAGTCATTTAAATAAAAATGCAAAGGGGTGAGCTTGTGCTGCTTGGCAGAGGCTGTGTCTCCCCTCTTTTTTGGTGTTGCATGTTCTCACACAGGCTCAGGCTCTTAGATGTCTGATGGGCTAGGAAGAGTGGGAAAAGGAGATGTATTTTGAGCACTGGTAATTCACTCCTTCTTGTCCACTACTTCTGGTCCCAAACATAATCAGATTCTTCCAGTACCCTTGGAGAAATGGGTTACTGTGTGTCTCTGGGCACACCCCTTCCATGATATCTGCTATGCTTTTTGGGATTCTCCCTAAGGAGAGGAAATCAGCCTTCATCTTAACCTTGAGAAGGTTTCTCTTTTCCACTCTAAACCCCTCAAAAACCTCTTAACTCTGGAGGAGTATAAGAGTGTACCCTGGTCATCTGTCCCAGTGCTGTCCTAAACTTATAGGCAAACATAAAATGACTACTCCAATCCATTACATGATTTTGAACCTTCTGCTGTGAGAGCTCTGAAAGCAGGATTTGTATCAGAGGCCACCGGCTGATGAATGGTGGCTGTCTCCTTCTCGTTTACTCTGTGATAGCCTTCCTAAGTTAATCACCATTAGACAGGCATGGAGCAATCAAGTTTTTGCCCAGCTCAACAGCCTTGTGTTCTCTCATAACATAGGTTACTGTGACACAGCAGATGAGGGAAAACACTGAGGTAGTTCTACAAATCACCCCACCTCTGAGAGGGATTTACCACCCACAGCAGTGCCCTCCTATAGAAGGCTCTTGTCTGCATGCTGCCTTGGCTGCCCTTAGAACAGGTTCTCAAAAAGGAGTTTTGTGGGCACATAACTCTGATGACATCAGCCTTAAGTTAATTCTCCTGAATGGTGAGGAGAAAATGCTGCCTCTTATACCCTCCATACCTGCCTTTACTATCTCAAGGACCTCTTGGATCTTCAGCAAGGACCTGTGGGAGCTTTCATCCATTTTGTTCAGCATGGACCAGCCTCCACCATCCGCTTCTGCTTTATTCTATGAGAGTCACAGAACTTTTGATGCCCTTGCTTTCTGCTGCTGAAGAAAGGTTAACAGCCTTTGGGGCTGTTTTTCCCTTCCCCTCAGAAAATCAGCTTTGTTTTGATGATAAAACAAACAAGGCAACTGAAATGTCTCCATGGATCCAAGCCTGGCTTGGCTGGGCAGAGGGGCACTTCACCCCCGTTCTTGTGTCAGTTCAGCTTGCCACTGAAACCAGCACTTGAATTCTAATGGGGTTTTTTATTATTATTTGGGCTTTATTTATCTCTAGGTTTATCCTGCTAAGTTTGCTTCTAAAGCTCATTCTTTACTGCATCACAATAAAAAACATCATACATACAACATGACAAAAAAGATCTCTTGTAGCAGTTCATATGAGAAGTCTTTCTGTGAATGTTGGGTGCTGTTCCATTGCCCTGCAAATACAAACCTAGATACACTCCAGCTAAAGTTGTAATGCAGCAATGCCTAGTCACAGAACCAGCCCTGCCTGGTGTGTGCCAGATTGACACATACACAAATTCATTCTTATTTGAAATACCAAAATGAAAGTGCTTTCTGTGCTGCTTGCAGAAGATTCCACCCTGAAACAGGCCCAGGTAGTTTCACTGTAGCTGCAGATGGATTTGCTGCTGTTGGTATTGCTGCAGTTCTTAAAAGTGTAATTCATTCAGAGTGATTGATTTGCTGTTCTGTCCACACTGCTGAAAAGTCACTATCTGTGCATCTGCCTGTTCATCTGCTTAGGCATCCTGCAGAGACAGAATCATGGAAAACACTTTTTTGTTTCTGTTGATGTGACCAAAAAATCCTAAAAAAGGAACTGCTCAGTCTTTGGATTCATATAGGTAAAAGTGGGTACTGCTGGAGAGCTGAAAGGGCAGATTCTTGTGTGCTGCCAGGGCTGTGCTAGAAGCACAGTGCATTTCTCATTTGGTTCTGCCTGATTAGTAGGATGCTGGGGCAGGGGAACCAGGAGGACTCATGGTGGCAGAGGAAGAAGATGCTCTTCACAAGATCATGACCTCCATTCCAGTGTCATTTTACACCTCAGGCAGTGATCTTGTTTCATCTCATACTCTAAGTGAGGTCAGCCCTGGTCAGGCTAAGTGCTTGAATAGGAAACTTCTAAGGAAGTATTCAGGCACTGTGGAAAGCAGAGCTGGTGGCTGGGTAGGTGACATGATTCCCTTGGAGTTGGCACAAAAGATGTACTCTGATAAGAGGCTTCTGTGTGTCTGCTTGACCCTGCTCCAGCAGCTCAGGGCAGCACCTCTCAGGTGAGTCAGAGCCAGAGGCTGCAGTGGGTGAAGTTATTATTGACAGCATTTCCTCCTGCTTCTCCCTGGAGCAGAGGTGCTAATGCCTCTGGCCTGCCCACGATCCATTATGTTTGTCCCCAGCAGCTCCCCCCTGCAGCTCCCATACGAAAAGTCATGCTTTGATTTACCCTTCTGGCAAGTGTTCCTGGCAGGCTTCATCCCCAAGCCCCCACAGCTCAGGATGAGGCTTGGTGAGAAAACCCCACTGCTCTGGAAGGGAGCTTATTCAGGAAAGGGAAAAAATGAAAAGGCAAGACCTGCTCACAGAGCATCACAGAATCATCTCCAGTCCAACCATTAACCCAGTGCTGCCAAGTCCACCGCTGACCCATGGCCCTCAGCACCACATCTACACAGCTTTAAAGCCATCCAGGGACAATGACTCCATCACTCCCCTGAGCAGCCCATTCCAGTGCCTCACAACTCCTTCAGTGAAGAATTTTTTCCTAATATCAACCTAAAGCTCCCCTGGTGCAACCTGAGGTCATTTCCTCTTGTCCCATCACTCATTACTTGGGAAAAGAGACCAACATCCACCTTTCAGGGAGTTGCAGAGAGCAATAAGGTGTTCCCTGAGTCTCCTTGTCCCAGCTGCTTCTCATAACACTGATGGCTCTAGACACCTCTCCAGCTTCTTTGCCCTTCTTTGGACATGCTGCAGCACCTCAATGCTACTCAGCAAACTGAATGCACGGTTCAAGATGTGGCCTCCCCAGTGCCAAGTTCAGAGGGCTGATCACTGCCCTAGTCCTGCTGGCCACATTATTGCTGAGACAAGTCAGGATTAAAGTTTCAGTATTGTTATTAGTATTCGAAATTTTAAAGACCTGAGGGTCTTTTAAAGCAGTCTTTGTGTTTGAGGCTTGCTTTCCTGAGTGTCTCTAAGCTGCTACATGGTATTGGGTGAACAGTTGTCATCTTCTGAACAAGGAGCTCTCTCAGCCCCCCTCAGTTTGTGTTTGTTGCTGTTGTGATTCTTCACCTGCTGGCCTTTGTCTAGTGAAGTGAGCTGAGATCAAAGACAGCTCTGGAGGTCTGCAGCAGTTTTAATGATGAGGTGAAGCTGGAAGGTCTTGTGTATTATGGACTTAATGGGGAGTTCTTTTCATTTAGGCTGCCATCTTTTACATGGAGTTGTGAAAAGGCAAAGGTATGGACAAGTGATCAGCCACAATTGATTTACTAAGAGCTGCCTGCCCCTTAGCTGGCAGTGAAGGCCCACTGAGGCAAACAAATGTTTAACAAGCCTGTGTAACCCTGCTAGAGTTACGATGGCCTGAAGTCCTCATTGTCTTCTCCCACTTGCTTTCCAAAGCCATCAGATAAAGAACAATGACAAGAATCAATAAGAGCGGTGTGAATAACAGATTTTTATTGCTCCTGGTTGAAGCATCACGAGAGAAATTCATTTGCAGTTGACCTGCAAGTGAATTCTTTCCAACACTTTTGGCAACCGCTTGAAGTTAACAGTAGCATTTTCTGCAGCTTCGGATTAAATATTTTTGTCTCTGACTTCAGCATCTATAAGCTTTTCAATTAAAAAGAAATAAATTGAAAGCAATACCAGAAGTGGTAGAAGTTAATGGAACAGAAGTGGCACTAATTTTTTGTTCAATAGCAAAATGAAAGGGTTAGATTGTTTTCACTGGATTTCACTTGCAGCAGCACAAATAATTCACTGAAATATCCAAACCATTTTCTTGTCTCTGAGTCATATGTTTTCTTCAAGAAGGAAATATGGCTGTGAAGAGATTTGCCAGGGCTCTACTCAGTAGCCCCATCCTCCATCCCTGCAGATATTACAAAAGCCTGTTGTGATAGGACAAGGGGCAATGGCTTCAAACTAGAGAAGAGCAGATTTAGATTGGATGTTAGGAACAAGTTCTTTATTATGAGGGTAGTGGAAGACTGGAACAGGAAGCCCAGGGAGGTGGTTGGGGCCCCAGCTATGGAGATATTCAAAGTGGGGCTCTGGGCAGCAGGATGTCCCTGCTGACTGCAGAGAGGGTTGGACTAGATGTCCTTCAGATGTCCCTTCCATCCCAGACCATTCTATGATTCTATGATTCAAGGTCAGGCTCAACAGGGTTCTGGGCAACCTGAACTAGTGGAGGATGTCCCTGCTGACTGCAGGGGGTTTGGATTAGATGACCTTTGGAGGTCACTTCCATACCAACCCATTCTATGATTCCCAGTGTTGGTGATGAAGGTGTTTATTGCAGGCCCTCCTCGCTCCTGAAGGAAACCCAGACTGATGTGCATGAGACTGTAGTAGGCACACAGGAGGCAGCTCTATTACAGAGCATTTTGGGGAGGTATGGCTCTTGCTTTTGGACTTGTAGGGTGTTTCTGTAGAGGTAAAACTCACAGAATAATAGAATGGTTTGGGTTGGAAGGGACCTTCAAAGGTTATCTAGTCCAATGCCCCTGCAGTGAGCAGGGACATCACGTCTGAAGGACCAAAAAAGGTAATTTTTTGTAATGCACTTTTCCTGGTTTTCAGATTGAAGTGCCACACAGCTTCCATCCCAATTATTTTCTGCAGCAGTTCTGAACTGCTAAATGTTTTCAAGTGTGTAAATTCTTCCATGCCTGCTTTCCCAGAGACTGGGATAGCCTATTTTAAGATTGTGCTAGAAGACAGACAA
Organism: Dryobates pubescens; assembly: GCF_014839835.1. NCBI lineage: Eukaryota > Metazoa > Chordata > Aves > Piciformes > Picidae > Dryobates > Dryobates pubescens. The sequence goes on along the minus strand of NC_071615.1, from coordinate 20,344,841 downwards.
TACCTTGGGGTTGGTCAGGAAACAAAGTCAACCCAAGAGCTGAAGTTAGCATTGCCAGCCAAAAATAAGTAGCTGAGTAACTACAAGTTCTAGAGGAAATACTCAGTTTAATACATCCATTTTGTGCCAGGAAGTGATGTCAAGCTATTGTCAGTGGGAAGTGGTGGAACCCAACAGTGGGGAAGTGTGTAAGCCTTTGCAAGACCCCCCCCACCCCCAGTGCCTTCTGGATGAACTTGGCCTCTCGCCTTCCCTCCCCTCCCACCCTTGGTTTATTCCCACAACACCCTGTCATGTCGGGACCTGAAATGCTGAGAAACAAAACGACTTTGTGAAAGCCAGGCAGGAAACCAACTGTCCCCTGGGCTTTCTCCTCACAGGCTGGCAGCTAAGCAGGAGACCTGTGCCTGCAGCAAGGCTTTCAGTCTACCACACTGAGTAAATAAGATTACTTTGGCCTCCCTGCATATTTGTCCTGTTTACAAACAAGCAGGGAAACAATGTTTGAGTTTTTTTCTTTTCAGAAGGTGCTTCCTGCACTGAGATCCACCAGGACTTTGTCTTCACTTGGGTATTCTCACTTGCAGTAGAAGCTTACTCAGTTATATGATGCCATGATCCTAGGATTCTGTGATCCTGGAATTCTGTGATTATTTCAGTGGAGCAAACATTAGGTTCAGGAAGGGCTGGCAGGGAAGTAAGCTGAAGGGTTGGTGCCTGAGGAGCTATTTGATAAGATGAACACACCATGACTGCAGTTGAGTGACCTTTGAAGAGGGCTGTCAGGGGCCTAGCCACACATGGGGCTGGGCTTGGTGCACAACAGCAGTTAAACCAGAAATGCCTGAAACAACATTTACTAAAGGAGAAGAAGGAGGCAGTGGGGAAATGGGGCCGCTTCTTTAGGCAAGACCCCAGCAGCTCTCCTGGAGTACTCCAGGGCTAAGCAGACACCCCTGTAAGGATGGCTGACCCAAAAATTGGTCACTTGGGTCCCAAACAGGCAGATTGGCAAAAACTCCTGAGGCTACTTCCTCCGGCCCCAGAATGCTTCTGAACCAGCGGAAGAAACAGAGCCCTGCAACAAAGCATAGGCAGAGCCTTGTGGATGATATTCTCCTTCCCCATGGCTGTGTGTTGAGCTGTGCTGCTGGGCAGAGAGCTGAGAGGCAGCCATGCTCTGGAATTTGCTGTCCCTTTGTTCACAGTGGGATGCGCTCAGGCTGACCATCAGCCGGCAGATCCACCTCTCGGCGTGCCTGCCATGCAGCGTTTCATGTTCAAAGGGGACAGGAGATTTGAAGGTTTGGAGGCTGGTGCAGGGTATGAAGGTGCCTGCCTCTGATCTTCATCTGCCTCAGTTCTTCCAGGAAAACCCAAGCTAATTGCTGTTTTAAAAGACTGTTTAATTTTAAAGCCTTCCCCACTCCCCATTACTAAGCCGGCTTGGCTTTCATCACGGCAAAGGTACGGCTGTGCGAAGAGAGCAAGGGAACGTGAGGCGGGCCCCTGCACGGGCTAAAAATAGCTTGTGTGGGGACAGCCAAGGAAGTCACTTCACAGGAGATAGGGATTGAGTGGCTTCCACTCTACAGGGCTCTGCTGAGCCCAGCTAATTAATGTTTGTAAAGCACTTTGAAGATGAAAAGCCCCAATTTATCGTGAAGTTTAATTATTTGCATCGTGTTACTTAAGACTTTCACTAGCTAGCTTCAAACACCACCGAACCCTTCCTTCCAAATGGCAGGCTTGCCAAGGCTTAGAGGGCCCTGAACTCTGTGCAAGGCAAAGTTTCAGAAGCTGCAACCTGTGAGAACCCTGAGACAAGAGGAGTATCTTGCACTGATGCCTTTTGGTCTGCAGATGGAGGGTGGCTTCAATATAGGCATCTTGGTTTTGACTTCAGGGAACCTGGGATTTACAGAGACACTTAAAGAAGGGTTCCTAATGAATCCCAGCCCCTTTGAAATTTACACGGTATAATTACTGCTCTTTCACACTGTCAATTAAAAGGAAACTAGTTTTGGACAGGGTCACATTTACACTGCACAATCGTGTGTCTAACATAAGTGATTAGCACCACAGAATCAGAATTGTTAGGGTTGGAAGGGACCTCAAGGATCATCTAGTTCCAACCCTCCTGCCATGGCCAGGGACACCTCACACTAAATCAGATTGCTCAGAGCCACATCCAGCCTGGCGTTAAAAAACCTCCAGGGATGAGGCTTCCACCACCTCCCTGGGCAACCTGTGCCAGTGTCTCACCACCCTCATGGGGAAGAACTTCTTCCTAACATCCAATCTGAATCTACCCATTTCTAGTTTTGCTCCATTCCCCCCAGTCCTATCACTCCCTGACACCCTCCAAAGTCCCTCTCCAGCTTTCTTGTAGCCACAATAAGATCTCCTTGGAGCCTTCTCCTCTCAGGACTGAACAACCCCAACTCCCTCAGTCTGTCCTCATAGGAGAGGAGCTCCAGTCCTCTGCTCATCCTTGTGGCCCTTCTCTGGACATGTACCAGCATGTCCAGATCCTTCCTGTAATAGTGGCTCCAGAACTGGACACAGTGCTCCAGGTGGGGTCTCGCCAGAGCAGAGGGGGAGAATCACCTCCCTTGACCTGCTGGCTGTGATTCTCTTGATGCAGCCCAGGATGTGATTGCCTTTCTGGGCTGCAGGTGCACACTGGCAGCTCATGTTGATCTGCTCATCTACCAGCACCCCCAAGTCCTTTTCTTCAGGGCTGCTCTCAACACAAGCATTTCCTGCTTGTGGTGTGTGTGCTGATTGGCAATCCTGTTAGCTAATGCATGTTAAAAACACGAATGCAAACTCAAATGAGGATGTACCAACAGGAGGAAAGGCAAGGAAAGGAATCACTGCACTCTGTAAGAGAAAGGCTTTGAACAGGTAGAACAAAATTCATGGGCAGCTCATCAAACAAGATAAATCAATGTAATGCCATAGGCTGCAAACTTGAGTCTGAAATGGGCCAAAACTGTTCTCATTGACAGAGCCAACAGTCACTCTTTTTCCAGATGAAGTGGTTAAAAGATCCCTCATCACATTATTACACCTGTCTTTGCAAGTGAGGCATTTTACTTCTTCAGATAGCATCCCTAGGGGACACTTAACTGATTTTCTGATTAAAAGGTCTGATTTTATTCATGAGAAATAGAATGTCCCAGTAAAGCTGACTGGGACAGGGCCAGAGGTTCAGAGCTTCAATGCAAGGATTCAAGGTTTGATCACTAAACTGAGCTATCTGCAGAATTCATGTAACTTCAGGTTCTCTACTCATCTCAGTGGGATGCTGCTCATCATTTTCTGCTGATTAAGAAGGAAAGTGTTCCTTTGCATCTGTACACTCTAATCAGAAATGCAGCATGAGTTCCATGAGAGCCTCAGCAGACAGAAGTAACTCGGGGGGCTGCCCAAACTGCAGTTGGGATTGGTTTGGGAAACTCAGTCTGCTGCGTCCTCTCTGCACCTCTTGGTTTAGCTGTGGACAAGAAGAGTGAACCGTGGAGGACATCTCTAAATCTAACATTTTCTTGGCAGCCAGATCTGATCCTGTGCTTTTGGGAGAAGATTTAAGGGACCTGGCAGGGAAGGCTGCCTAGAACAAACAAGCAGATCTGTGTACAGGAGTGAATATTTGTACTTGTCCTTCATGAAGTCCATTCAGGCTATTTTTGTGAAGTGTGTTCAGGCTCTTTTCATGAAGTGTGTTCAAGCTGTTTTTGGTGGTGCCCAGTGACAAGACAAGGGAACAAGGGATACAGGCTAGAACACAGGAGGTTCCACCTCAACACAAGGAGACACTTCTTTATGGTGAGGGTGACAGAGCCCTGGAGCAGGCTGCCCAGAGAGGTTGTGGAGCCTCCTTCTCTGGAGACTTTCAGAACCCACCTGGATGCTTTCCTGTGTGACCTGCCCTAGGTGATCCTGCTCTGGCAGGGGGGTTGGACTGGATGCTCTCTGGAGGTCCTTTCCAACCCCTACCATTGTGTGATTCTGAGTGATTCTATGTTTAGTCAGAGGACTGAGACTGGATGTTTTTTCTGGAGTGCATCCAGAAGACAACTGGGGCCCACTCCAGCAGGTGGGCACTTCTGTGGTAGGCAATGAATCTCCATACTTGGACCATTTTTACACTCCTTTTTATCTGCAGTGCAGCTTTCCATTACACATTCTGCACTTGTTTCACACACACGATTCCTGCAGCAATCAATGGAAGTCCTGTGTGCAGGAAAAGGCACAAGGAAGTGCAAGAGAGATTTGCACCCCGGATTAAGAGATTCTCGCTGCGGATCAAAGGAGAATTTTGTCCGAGGTTTGTAAAGCGCTTTTGAATCCTTCTTGATGAAAGGCTCTGTAAAAATGTAAAGCTGCTGTTGTTGCTAATGTTCCCTTGGTACACAACAGGAGGAAAGATGCTGAGAGTGAAGTCACATATATTAATATTAATTAAGAAATAAGTAAATTCTTCTGGAATTTGATCTGCCTTGAGCTTCCCTGCACTTGAGCTTCCGTTTTCAACCAGGGCAGGGTTTAGTCCTGGCAAATCACGGTCTTGGACTCCACCAAACCACAGCTACAGATTATATATTATTATAGACAATTTTGGAAATCTATCTGGAATACACCATCAAGCAAGACTAAAAGAAAAGCTGTGAGGACATTTATATTTGTCAGTGCCTCCCCAGACAGAGCCCTGAGGATATGATATTCTTAGAATAAAGCTTTCATTTCACAGCGCATCAGTGGGAAAATTAACAAGCTCTCCTCATGCTGTTCCATAATTCATTTTCTTTGTTTTAGATATTGAGCTGAGCTGGTACAGGAACTTAAATAGAGATTTTAAACACAGATTTGGATTCTGGCTGGTTTGAGTTGGTTAATTTTGTTTTGCCTTTTTCCTCCCTTTTCCTGCAACTTCCTAGTGGCTGAATAAGAAGCCTCAGTTTATTTTAGCTCTTGCCTTCTAATTGAGAAGTGCCAAATACTGTTAGAATGATTTAAAATACATCAGAGCAGGCTCCCTTCAGTTAGTGTAAGGGATGGAAGTCACATCTTCTACAGCAAGGAATGGGTCTGCTCATCTCCACCAGTGCCAGCAGGAGATGAAGGTACCAAAAAGCACAGGGAGAAGTAGTTTAAGGTGAGATCATCTCCCACCTGTTCCCTCTGTCCTTCAAAGTTCTGGGACTCCAGGGACAGAAAGAGACCACCTTAGTACAGCTAACTTTCCTCACTGAGAAAACAGTGACCAGCAAAACCATCCAGACTTTGAGACAGTGTCACACATCTCTTCCACTTCTGCTCATTTTGGGGGCAAAAAAAGCAACACGCCATCAAAAAGCAGCGGTTTGGATGTGTAAATGTGTGTGTGTGATAGTGGGAGAGCAGTGAAGGCTCTGGGCTCCCTGAAGCCCAACAGCCTCTTTAGGACAAGATTGCCTTCCTTCCCCCCACAGAAAGAATCTGGGGGACAGTGTGGTTTTCCTGGTACAAAGTAGCCTACTGGGGATTTGGTCTTAATTTCACCTGGCCATTTCCTCTGGCTACGTCTGCAGAGCATTTAATAAAGTGGAATCCCCCAAAGTACCCTTCTGTCCATCTCAGCCATGGACAGCAATGTTGAGCCAGAAGGAAGACACAGTTTGTGACACTGCCTGTCATAAATAATGAGAGACTTGTCACTTCATACTTTTAAATGGTCTGGTAGCTGAGGGCAGTCCTTTGCTCTAGATGCCTTCATCACCCTGTGCAGAGTATTGACAGTAGCAGTGATTGCTGGGGACAAGTGTAAAGAAAACCTCTTTGGCAGGGACAAAAAGTGGAGCTGCAGTTGAGAGAGCTGACAAAATGAAATAAAATTTAGCAAAATTAAATGAACATGGGCATCTGCAGTAGGACAGCCATCCCTGCTCCCCGCAGGTCACCTCAAAGACCTTCTTGTTGCATCTACTTTTCCATCTCTTTGTGGTCAGTGCCTTCCAGGGTCAGAGCACGGGATTTATAACTGGGAATGTGAAACTGGGTGAAGCCAGCATGGCTGCGATGTGGGGAAGTGCATTCAGCTGGCAGTTTGCAATAAGAAGTGATGCTCCCTGCTCCAGAGACCTCTCTTTGCAGATGCCCATCTACACAGTGGCTGGCATTATTGCTACACAAATAACAGTGCTAAAAATGGACTCTTCCCTGGAATGAGATTCATCCTGATCACCGCCAGTAACAGCACTGCATTGGAAGAGATGAGCTTGGCTTTGCCCTCACTTCCTGCTGCCTTCTGCAGTCAGCTAGCATTGTGCAGCGCTCTCTTAAGAGTGAAGCTCTGTGAGAATGCTGCCAAGGGAGGATGAGGATGCTTTCTGGCAATGTGAGCTCTCTTAGGTGTGTGGCTAGGATTGTGCTTGTCTAGAGAGTCACTATCACATTTGTGTCTCCAGTCTGCCCTGGGCTGTCAGGTGGAAAATCTAGTTCTGCCTCATCCTTTCTGCAGTGAGCAGTGATGCCTGCATCAGTATGTAGTGGACATTTCTTACTAGCAGAGTGCAGCTGCAGAGACACTCTCCAGGTCCCTGCTGGTGCTTGCATAGCTGTGCATACTTGTAATATTTGTACACACATCTCAGACCCAATCAAATGCCTCAAACCAATGCTTTCCTGAAGGTAAAGATCAGGGAAAAAAGCTATCCTGCACTTTTCTAGTTCAATGAAACTGCTTGCTGCCACAGTCACCACTAGCCATGAACCAGCCCCAGCTTTTCCTCTGATGTGTGGAAAATGTATTTTTAATTTCACCAGGCTGCTGCTGCCTCTCATTTGAGAGGGTATTTGACAGGTACCTGGGAGTGGCTGGGCTGCCTTCTCTGCCCTTTGCAGTGTTTTACTACCTCTGGCATGTCACCTCTTATTTTTCTCATGTAAAACAGTCTGAGCCTCCTGAATCTTTCCTCACAGAGACCTTTCGGTGTCTGTAAACATTATCATCACCTTCTAGACCTCTCTCTGGTTTGTGTTACCTTTGTGACAGTGCAGGAATGAATGTAGCCAGCCTGAACAAGGGCTTTGAAGCTGGGCATGTCCCTGCACTTACAAATGCCATTATAGTGTTTCTGTTAACAAAGTCTTTATTGCAACCTCTACTATGTGGACATGTTAAAAAGTCACTTTTCAGCCTGTCCTGGGAATGCCTCGTGCTCTACTAGCAGCCTTGTTTAAAGAGGAGCTGTGGGGCCTGCAAGCTATTTTTGAACAGAGGAGAAGACAGCACCACAAGGCATCCATCAGCCACGTGCTGGATCTCCCCTCTTAGTGTGTGGATCTCGCTCTGTGCCAGCTTCTCACCTGGGGTCTTGTGTTCCCTCCACCAGATGAATGTTGGCAGATGGCAACACCGTTTTGCTGTTGAATTATGTAAAATGCTGCATGCAAATTTACCTGTGGCATTCAGTGACAGAGCAGGGTGCTGCTGGTTCACCCTCAATCCTTTATACACTGTCTTGTGTTTCCTTCTTTCCAAGGCTGGTCTGCAGCACTCACACTTGTGAGACTCCCAGCACAGGGGGTTGCACACTTACTCTTGTGCACGGACAGCATCTATCCAGAAACCAAAGGGGTGGTTTACAGCGTTCACCCATGTGAATGGTGCCTTTGACTTCCATCAGTAGGACACAGAAATCTGTCTTTTCAAGGGAAGTGGTGTGGTGGGCATCAGCCTAAAACTACCACAATTGGGAAGCAACTTTTAGTCATAAAGGTTGATGTCTGGAGCTGTTGGAAGAGTTGGAAATGGTGCCAACTGAACTTAAGACAGGTAGTGTCCATCCTCCCCATGCTCCCCATTCTCCCCATCCTCCCCATCATGACCAGCTCCAGTAGAACTGGAGGGACAGGTCTGGGCTGTAACAGAGGAGGGAGAGGGAAGGAATTAGTTTGTCATCATCACTGTCAGTGACATGCTTTGGTTTTCTTCTTTGAACAAAGCTCTTATTTTTACAAGCTTTCTGGAAGAGTTCCCCTCATTTCCATCTCTTTTTCAGCTGCTAGCATTAGTATTTTGTCAGTTAAAGGTTGTCATAAGCTACTGTTCTGCCTTGGGTTGTGAGGGTTTTGTGAGCCTGAAGAGCATCAGCAGAGCCCATGAAACACCACATCTCAAATTGTGCCACCATTTATGACAGACCACAGGGTGATGACTCAATCCAAATCAAACTCTGATCTCACATGGCCCCTAAACTGCAGGATCCTGCTCAGGTATGTCCTTTTCCTTATGGTGTTGGCTGTGTGAAGAGCTGCTCCCAACAGGTCTCCTGGCACGCAGGCCTGTGCAGTGGTGCATCTGTGTGGAAGGGCTCAGATCCTCAGGGGAAAAGGCCAGAGCTCCTCAGGGTCTTTGGGTTCAGGGAAGGAACTGTGGAAATGGGAGGGGAGAAGCATTTCAGAGGACCACATCCTTCTGATCAGTCAACTGTCCAGTGAGGAATGAGAAGTGAGGAGATGAATATGTGCTCCTGTGAGGGATTAGAGTTGTGAAAGGAGCCCCACAAACCTGCAAGCCAACCACATCAAGCAAACCACAAGTTAAACAGCAGAACCTAGTTAACCTGTAGATGAGTTGAAAAGGAAAAGCAGCAGCAACAAACACATTAATACAACTTAGTGAGATAATAGCTGCCCCAAGCTGCACTGATTGGAAACAACTGGCAGAGCCTGGGATGTGAGAAATCACTTCCTGCAGCAATTTCCTTTGATTAAAAAAGCATTTAGAGCATTGAGAAGCTTTGCATTGCTCAAGGATCTTATTGTTAACTCTGTACTCCCCTCAAAGACACACAGTATCACAGTATCACCAAGGTTGGAAGAGACCTCAAAGATCATCGTGTCCAACCTGTCACCACAGACCTCATGACTAGAGCATGGCACCAAGTGCCACATCCAATCCCCTCTTGAGCACCTCCAGGGACGGTGACTCCACCACCTCCCTGGGCAGCACATTCCAATGACGAACGACTCGCTCGGTGAAGAACTTTCTCCTTACCTTGAGCCTAAAATTCCCCTGGTGCAGCTTGAGACTGTGTCCACTTGTTCTGCTGCTGGTTGCTAGAGAGAAGAGACCAACCCCTTCCTGGCTACAACCACCTTTCAGGTAGTTGTAGAGAGCAATGAGGTCACCCCTGAGCCTCCTCTTCTCCAGGCTAAACAATCCTAGTTCCCTCAGCCTCTGTGCAGTCTGGCCAAAGTCAGGAGCAATTAGGACAGAATCCAGCTGTTTGCCATCCCGGCATCACAGCTGAAGCTATCCTTGCCCAGAGGTCATAGCATCATTTTGATTGGAAGAAACCTTTAAGGTCATCAAGGCCAACCATTAACCCAGCATTGCCAGGTCACCATTCACCCATGGCCCTCAGCACCACATCTACACAGCTTTTGAATCCCTCCAGGGATGGGGACTTCACCACTTAGCTGTACGGCCTGTTCCAGGACCTGACAGCCCTTTCAGCAAGGACATTTTCCCCTAATATCCAACCAAAACCTCTCCTGGTGCAAAATGAAGCCAATTCCTCTCATCCTCTCACTTGTTAGAAGAGGTCAACACATGCCTCACCACAACATCCTTTTAGGGAGTTGTAGAGACCAACAGGGTCCCCCCTGAGCCTCCTTTTCTTCGGGCTAAACCACCCCAGTTCCCTCAGCTGCTCCTCATAAGACTCATGCTCTAGACCCTTCACTGGCTTTGTTGCCCTTCTTTGGACCTGCTCCAACACCTCAATGTCCTTCTTGTAGTGAGGGGCTCAAAGCCAACCCAGTGCTCTGAACTGAGCACAGGGTTAGTGATGTTTTCCCGAAGCATGAAGATGTGTCCACCCATTTATCCACCCCCCTGGCTTGCCAATCTTGACACAAGCAGGAGCAATTCAGATGCCTAGGGCCTTCACAAACACAGCTCCACAAATGTAGCACAGTTGGAAACAGTTACATCTTCTAGATCCATAGAAATCCGAAAGTGCACTGAGATAAAAGTCAAACCCACCTTGTGTGAAGGCCTGCTCTTCCCTCCTTGCTGAGACTCTCACTGCTGATTGTGAGTTTGCTTTTCTCTTTGTTTCATGGGGACCTGGTCCCAACAAAGTGATGAAAAAAAGGTTTTGTTTCTGAAACACCTGGAATGAATTTTTAGTTGTTTTGTTTTCTCATGTGGGGGACAGGGAGAAAAAAAAAAGAGGTGATTTGGGTCAAAATTTAGATCAAAGGATACAGAGCTGTTGGAGTGAGTCCAGGGGAGGGCCACAAAGATAATCCAGGGGCTGGAGCACCTCTGCTATGAGGACAAGCTGAGGGAGCTGTGGTGGTTCAGCCTGGAGAAGAAAATACTCCAGGGGGACCTTAGAGCTGCCTTCCAATAGCTGAAAGGATCCTACAGGAAGGCTGCAGAGGGACTTTTTATGAGGGTGTCTAGAGACAGGACAAAGGGGAATGGTTTGAAGCTGAGGGAGAGCAGGGCTAGACTGCATCTTAGGAAGAAGTTCTTCAGTAGGAGGGTGGTGAGACTCCAGAATAGGCTGCACAGAGACCTTGTGGATGGATCCTCCCTAGGTGTGTTGAAGGCCAGGTTGGATGAGGCCTTGAGAGGTATCCCTACCCATGGTGAGGAGGTTGGAGGAGATGACCTCTGAGGTCCCTTCCAACCTGAGGCATTCTAGGATTCATTTATTGTAATGGCAAGTTCCCAACACTGTTCCCAGCTTTGCAATCATAACTGGTCTGCTGTTCCAGTGCCTGTGCCCAATTATCACTTGCAAGCAGCCATGTATCTCATCAAGAATTTAGCCAATTTTCAATATTTTCCAAAGTCCTGTAAATGAGCAATACACTTTTTACAGGTCTTTCATCAAGGAGTTAATAACTGGATGAAGGTTCTCTTTTCATCAGTTCCTAAGTGATGCTCCATTTGCCTGAAGGAGATCAAAAATGATCAGCAAATAAAAGGGAAGTTTTAAAGGCAGCCTTTGTACAATACCTTAACTGTTACGTCAAAAGTATCACTGGGGTTCTTTCAGACTTGGGGAAAATAAAACTATAAAATTCTTGTGAATTACCAGTCCTTGCCTTGCTCTTCCTCTCCTTTTAGAACCCCTTGTGTTAGTGTTGGGCAATGTAGCTCTGCATGTAGTGCCACGGTCCCACAAAAGCAGCACCAACCATGAAAGCTGAAAGCAGCACCAGCCACAGCAAACCCCTAAGGCTCTGATGTTGTCTTTGGTGTTTCTGATGTGTGATCCTTGTCCTGCACCCTACCCTGGGCCACTGACCCTGTCTCATCTCACTGGCATCCCACCAGCTACTCCATCCCTGGGAGCTGGGGTTAAAGTATCCTCAGGGGCTCTGCAGGACAGGGAGGGTGTGGGGAGAGGACAGACCTTGTGCAGAACAACATTTATCTTCAGTATAGAAGAGGCCATCTGGCCTTTTCTGCTCTGGGGTGAAATCTGTAGTGAAAGGTCCTCCACTGCCATTTCAACATGTTGGCTGAATGGTTGGAGGAGAGGAGGGACCCTTTTCTCAGTCCCTCAGACCCCTGTAGTCCTGGCCAGAGGTGCAGCAGAGCTCCACAGTGTCATGGTAGAGTTGTGGTGTTGGCAGTACCAAGGTGTCGAGGTGTGGGGCTGGGCTGGTTTTGTCTTCACTGCCTGCAGTGCTCTGGGGCCTGCTGCACCTCCTTCTACCTGAAAATTTCCTCTTTCCTTTCATATTTTCTTGACAGCCCTCTGTATAAATTTTCTCTCCTTAACTTATTTCACCCTTTTCCATTTGCTGAGCACTGATTACCTCTTAATTAGCTTTTAATCAGAGCAAATTCTCTATGAAGATGTGAGATGCTTCTTCCCTGAACCCATCTCAAACATTTAACTGTGCTCTGCCAGGCTCTTCACCACACAGCTTCAATATTCTTGTTCAACACTCCTGCCCCTGTCCCTTCTCTCATGTGACCCAGCCACCTTGTGCATGCAGTCCCCTCTCCCCCTCATCTGTGCAACCAGGGTTCACCCGCTTTCTGCTCCTCTCCCTTACTGCAGTATCCACAGACAAACCCAAACTAGTATAGCCTTCCTCTTACCTCCAAATGAAGTTCCCTCTCTGAAATCGCTTTCAGTGGTTAAATCTTGTTCTTCTGTCCCTTGACAGGGCTTTGCTTTGATGTGGATCATTAGGCCATGGCTGGTAATAATGAGTGTGTGATACAAGATGCTGCAGCTCACTGAGTGGAAATGGATGCACAGGAGGATCCAAGACATGCCTCCATCCTGAGCTATTCCATCTTGCAGTTTGAATCACTCCTCTGAAGTGAGGTCTTGCATTGTCATGTGATTTCAATCCAGGAGCACTTTGGGCTTCCAGAACTTCATAGCTTCTAATCATTCTGTATAGTGAAGCCTACAGAGAGCTGGTAAATGACACATTCAGTTTTGGACCAAGTTTAATGAAGTTCTGATCTTTAGGAGAAGCATTGTGTTTTCAGGAAAAAAAGAGCACATTTTATTACAGGTGCTTTGCATAACCTTCATCAGGATTAAATATGATGGCTAAGGGTTAGGGTTAGGGATTGATGCCACCACACTTCATACAAAATGCTCAATCCCATAATTCTGAGGATCAATTATCTTAAGATCTGATTCCTCAAATCAGTTTTACTTTCAGCAGGATGTATAAATAAATCAGCAGAAGAGCCAGATGATGACTCACTGTTGTAAATTAAATGGAATTTGTTATGAATGTGATTCATTGACATTTTCCAACAGATCAATTTGTTTAAATCACACTTTAATCCAATAACAATATTTAGCATTTCTATGGTGCTTTCAATAGCTCATGAAACCTTCCAAGCATTCATTGTCTGCATTTCACAATCATAGTGTGAGCTGCTGGGCTGGGCTGGGCTGGGCTATCCCTCCCTCACAGGCCAGAATGCTGCTGCTGCCCAGAGCCTTAAGGAAACATTTCAGCCTCTTGGAACCCTTTCTCTGGTTCCCCTTTCTGATACCTGCCCTCAGACATGGTGCACAGTGGCAACTCAGAGCTGGAAGCATCTGTGGTGGAGACAGTTTGTCTGTAATATGCCATGGCAGAGACAGAATTGAAATATCATAGCTTGCTGCCCAGCTTTGACAAATACTCTTTGGAAGCTTTGCTCTCTGCTGTGGTGCTTTCCTCCTCTGCTCCAGCTTGGCCCCATTGCCCCTTGTCCTGTCATTGGACATCCCTGAGCAGAGCCTGGCTCTGTCCTCCTGACACTGCCCTGCACATCTTTATCAACAGGAGGGCGCCCCTCAGGCTCCTCTGCTGCACACTAAAGAGCCCCAGTTCTTTCCTTCTAAGGCAGGTGTTCCACTCCATGAGCACCACATCTTCAGGTGCTCACTAATGGGTCCTTTTTTACCCTCCCTCCCTAGTCCTCTGTGACATCCTGCAGCTGACAAACTTGGAGTTCCCATTGCTTAAAGTGGAAAGGGAATATTTAGCTCCCTGCTTATGGCAAAACAACAAACTGATGCTGAGTGCTCCCAGCTGAGAACCTTTTTGCTATAGGCTTCCCAGGCAAATAAGTCACCTTGATGCCAATATCTGTCCCTGTTTCCTGCTGCAGTGCATAAATCATGTTGCTGTTCCTTATCAGTTCCTAGGGCTCGCTTAATGGGCAGCTCTGCTGATTCACCAGGGAATCAGCTACAACAACATTGCAGTGATAAAGGCAGGAGAGGAAGCATCCATCAGTGGGGTCAGTTAGTGATGTTAGGGAAGAAGCTCTGAAATAACTCAAACTATGATACATGATTTGATGTGCACATGTTCAGAACTGTTGCTTAGTGAGTTTGAAATGAGGGAAAGAAGAATTAGCCAAGGATGTTTAGACTAAAAGAGGGGAGCTTTAGACTAGAGAGAAGGAAGGCATTTTTCATGCTGAGGGTGTTGAGTCACTGGCACAGGTTGCCTGGAGAGGTGGTAGATGCCCCATCCCTGGAAACATCCAGGTTGGGTTGAATGGAGCTTTGAGTAACTTGGTTTAGTTGCAGATGTTCCTGCTGACTGCGGGGGGGTTGGACTAGATGACCTTCAGAGGTCCCTTCCAACCCAAACCATTCTATGATTGTTTTTGAGACACATGGCCAAACACCCCTTTAATGACTATATCTACTGTGGCCTCAGCAACTTTTCTCTCTAAGTTCTAACTGCAGTCACTTTGAGGGAAGCTGGGTTTGAAGCCAACCCCCAGCTCTTTCCAACCATGGACAAAGCTTGGTATGTCTGCACCAAAGAGGTAGAGCTTGAGTTCAAATACCCACCCCTAAGACACACTCACCAAAGAGAAGTAAGACTCCACTGGTGCCCTGGGACTTTGCAGGGCCATGGCAGGGGAGCCAGGGCCAACCACAGAGCTGCTGTGAACTGGCCTGCCCTCAAAGCCCGTGACACCACGTCATCTCCTGCTTCACAGCAAGACAGCTGGAGAGTTCTGAATCTGCCTGCTGGGTTATAGTCACAGGTGAGAATTTCTCTTTTGTGAAAACTTCATCATTTTGCTACAAGGATTTTGAGTGGGAATTCCATTCCAGAGATACAAGTGACAGCACACCCCAGCAGTCAGTGTCGTGATGATGGAAGGCAACTGAATGGCTGCCCAAGAACAGTGATGTTCCCTGGGAAGGCACTGCCCACTCCCAGCTCTGCTGCAAGAGCAATGGAAGGAGTGAGGACATCAGTACCTTGGCAGCTATGAAGAGGCAGTTAGAATATAGAAGCACAGAATGGTTTTGGCTGGAAAAGGCCTTTAAGATTATCTAGTCCAGCACAATCAAGGCCACCACTAAACCATGTCCTTTAGCACCACAGCTTTTAACTCCTTCCAGGCATGGTGGTACCACTTCATTGGGCAGCATGTTCTGCTGCTTGACAACCCTTTCAGTGAGGAGATCAAACTGAAACCAAAAGCATTCAGCAGTAACGTATCACCACAGAGGTGTGGATGTCCAGGGAGCTCCTTAGGCTTTCTCTAGCACCAAAGCCATTGCAATTGCCCATTGCTAACCACAGCTGTTTTCCTCAGCACTATTTATTAACATCTTAAATCAGAAGCTTCTACCATTCCCACACCCTTTAGGTATTCAAACTACCTGAAATTCAATAGACTGTAAGAATAAAATCTGGAATCTAATTTCCAAGCTCCCCCATGATCATTATTCATTGCCCAAATGTCAACTGCACTTAGAGTCAAATGGCTGAAACCCAAGAAATAAAGAGTTATGATGAAATCAATTCCTGCTCTGGAAGCAAGCTGGATCCACAACTGCTGTAAATTAGCGTGGCTCCAGTGACCATCACACAGTTACTCTGGCTGAGGGGCTGGTTTCTGTTTTTCCATTGATGGGCAGCTGTATATGATGAAAAAATACCTAAATCGCTCTAGATGAAAATAGCTAAATCACTCTGGTCTCTAAATGCCTAGAAACTTTCAAATGTAATGAATTGAGTTGTTGGTTAGACCATAGTGGCAGTCACACAGAGAGACTAAAGTATACTGAGTGGTTTGGGATGAGGGCCTTGTCAGCAGTAGTGAAAATGAGCAAACAAAACCATAGAGTTGTCCTATAAATAGATTCAGAGGAAGCAAACAATATCCCTGTTGAGGCATCAACCTTGGAAATATTCATGAGTTGTCAATATTGCCTCTAAAGATGCAAGACACGCCAAAAACTGAGTCAAACATTGTAAGTCACCTCGAAGAAAACCAAATAGGAGTCTAATGTGAGTAAATTTGGGCAGCTCCTCTGCAAATACAGGGTGTGCTGCATAGCACTGCTGGTTGCAAAAGGGGAATTCATAGAATCACAGAATGGCTCAGCTTGGAAGGGACCTCAGAGATCATCTACTCCAGCCTCCCCACCGCATGCAGCAATGCCTCTCAACTAGACTCAGCTGCTCATCCAGCCTGGCCTTGAGCTCTTATTGCAGAGTACATCTGTCCAGTTGTTGTGGTCACACAAGCAGCATCTTTGCAGGGATGTCTACTCTGGTGAATTACTTGAGACGGGCTGTGAAGATCCAGGTCCATCCCTGCAGAGCTCCTCTTGGTAGCAGGGATATTGTGGCCACTAACCTCACAGATCAAACAGCAGAGTCCTCCCAGCAGTGCCAGTGGTCCATGATGAGATGCAAACCAGTCCTTTTAGGAACCTTTAGGAGCCAAGAGACCTGCTGATTCCCATATGATCAGAAGTGTCTTGGCATTATGGGATATTTTAATTCAGGTGGTTTGCTGTGGTGCAGTGCTTGAGAAATGTTCCCTAGCAGAGTGCTGAGGCAATGAGCAGGAAGCTCTGCTCTCTGCCTTGTTTGGACTGTGGGAGTTCATTTGTACTGCAAAGTTTCCTGCTATGGTTTCAAAGCTGCTCTTCCACTGGATGTTTTTGTCCCTCTCAGCATTTTCCTCTCCCCTCCATTTCCCCTTCATCTCTACTGAGGAGAGCACCTTGGAGCCAAAGGCCAGGTCTGGCCAGAAGCTGTGAGGATGGGAAGAGGCCCTGGAGGTCCTGGGGGCCCTGAGGAGATGGGTTTGTGTAGCCTGCATTCCCAGCTCACTTCAAGACAAACTGAACAACTCCTGGGTATCAAATGCTGAAGGAACTGCCCTCTCTCATTCCACAGCCTCTCTTTTTTCTTTTTTTTTCCCATTTAAACCACTATTTTCTATAATTTCCTTTTGATGTGTCTTTAATCTTAACTTTAAACATCAGTTGTTTGTTGGGTTTTTTCCCCCAACTTTTCACTTCATAGCCTTCCCAAGTCAGTAGCAGTCAAAATCTAATGAATTCCTGAAGGTCAGATGAGCTGTTTGGAGACCCATAGCTTGTGATGTAAATGGAGGGCCCTGAGAACAGCTTCCAAGCTGCAGCCCCCACTGCAGTTGGCACTAATCAGCAAGCATCTAATCAATGGGAACAGTAGCACATTCATGGGCAAGAGATACTATCTTGGCATATAAATAATGAAAATCTCTAAAGCACTCCCAGATGTTGGAAACAAGATTCCTTCTGGGCTTCTGAAGAATTTGCTTAGGGGGAAACAGAGTAGGCACACAAAAAGAGAGTGCAGTTTCAGGCTGCTGAAGTTCTCTTCATGAGGAAGCATTTCTGGAAAAGAGAGAAGCAATACCTTGATGGCTGAGTCAGCCAAAGCTGACCTCATCTCTGCCAGGTACCTGTAAAGCAGACAACTGGTTCTGTCTGGGGTGGTTGAGTGGTATTGCTGCTTGATTGTCCCTCAAACAAAAGAGGCCCTGCCCAATACCCAGCTTACAGCCAGGTTTTCAGTATGGCCTGGAGTCCCTGCTTCCCTGAGGAAAAGGAGCTGTTTGATCTCCTAGAATGACAACTCACTCTGTCAGATAAGGCTGAAAATTTAAAAAAAAAAAAAAAAAAAAAAAAAGAGAGAAAGAACAATTAACAGTTAATTATTTCTCATGAGGAAATGCTTTCATTCACAGTCCAAGCAAGGAAATGCTTTAACTCTAATAGTTAGTGGTTGGGCTTTTTGGAGAAAAGCAAAATATACAGAAAGCTGACAGAGTTATGGCAAGTTTTCTGAGTCTTTTGGAATTCAAGATAGAATTTGTTTTCATGGTTTAGAGTTGCTTAAACTCTTTATTCCTGCTGAGGACAGTAGTTCTGCTGATCCAATGCAACTACTGGAGTAGATTACTCATGGGAGTATGGACCAACAGCCTATGGGCAGACTGAAAACAAATCATCCTCCCTGATATAGACCTTGTGGTAGCAGCCAAGTAGTTCTAACAGAGCTTATTTCACCTGAAAATGGAGGAAATGGTATTGGTGCAAACCCTCCTAGAAGTCTCCATCACAAAAACTAGAGAGGAGCAGATTTAGATTGGATGCTAGGAACAAGTTCTCTACCATGAGGGTGGTGGAGCACTGCAACAGGTTGCCCAGGAAGGTGGTTGGGGCCCCACCCCCAGAGATATTCAAAGTCAGGCTCAACAAGGCCTTGAGCAGCCCGATCTAGTGGAGAATGTCCCTGCTGACTAGATGACCTTTGGAGGTCCCTTCCGAGCCAGACCATTCTGTGATTCTGTGAAGACTGAACTATTGTTTAACTCTGGTGTAGGACATTAATAAAAACACCACTGATGGCTCTCTCCAGGTCCCAGTGGCCTGGAGGCTCAAAACTTGCCTCAAAGACCTTCCCAAGGCACTTACCACTATTTTACCAATGCCTGCTCAATATCATTTGCCAGGATGGGGATTTAGCTTTCAAAGTCTCTCCATGTTTGTCCCTCAGAAAGCACCATAGCCCTCAGGAACAGAGTACCTTTCTGTAAAGCAATGCATTGCTAGATGCCATTGAGCAGGTGAGGTGGTTGATTTTTGTCAGGCTCTTTCCATTCTGGAGGACAATGGCACAGCAAATAAATGGCAGTTGCCTTTTTTTTTTTCCCTCTCAGAGCCATAGAGGAAACATTCACCTGCCAGGTGGAAGAAATGTCCCTTTGCACCCCTGCCAGCCTTCAGAGAAGAGCAACTGATCTGGCAAAAGACCCGGAAAATCAGTCTCTAGGGGGGAACTGGGGCTGTTTAGTGTGAGGAAGAGGAGGCTGAGGGGAGACCTGATCACCTTCTACAGCTACCTGAAGGGTAATAGAGAGAAGTGGGTGCTGGTGTCTTCTCACAGGTAAATAGTGACAGAACAAGAGGGAATGGCCTCAAGCTGCACCAGGGGAGGTTTAGGCTGGACATTAGGAAGAATTTTTTCCCTGCAAGAGTGGTCAGACACTGGCACAGGCTCCCCTGGAGGTGTTTAAAGGTCATTAAGATGCGGTGCTTAGTGGGATGGTTTAGTGGTGAACTTGGCAGAGCAGGGTTAATGGTTGGACCTGGTGATCTCAAGGGTCTTTTCCAACCTGAATGATTGTAGGATTCTATGAAACCACAGATTTGTGTTAGAAAACCAGTGAGAGTGATATGAGGCAAGACTCAAACTAGCAACGTGCAAAGCCTGGGATGCTGGGAAGCAGATCCCTGATGGATAGCAGATCTCTCGGCACTGTTACCATAATGGG
Organism: Dryobates pubescens; assembly: GCF_014839835.1. Taxonomy (NCBI): domain Eukaryota; kingdom Metazoa; phylum Chordata; class Aves; order Piciformes; family Picidae; genus Dryobates; species Dryobates pubescens. The sequence continues at coordinate 20,325,703 of NC_071615.1, read as the reverse complement.
CATCTTCCCGGTGCCACAGCTGGGAGAGCTGGCTGGAGTCCTACAAGTTTGTGGAGCTCACTCTTGCTGCTCACCCTTCCAGTAGCTGTGGGGGTTCTCAGGCACACCCTCAGTCACAGCCTGTGACTGGGCCCTGCAGGGATATATGGAGGCACTTTCTGTTTTCTGGGAACTTCAGTGACTGCAGGGACACGAAACTTGGCATTTTGAAAGACTTTGCTGGATGAAGGCTTGATTTGTAACCACAGCTCCATTTTGTCTCCTCTTAACATCAACCTCTCACACGTTTCACTGGAACTGAGGAATCCTTGGTTAGTCCCAAGTCCTTGCTTTCTCCAAAGCAGCAGGTACCTAATATAGTAAAAATAACACACTCCTGCCAAATATGAAGAGATCCTTAGCACTCCTCTGAAAATTCAGGCTGTTTTGAGCAGATGGTTGTAGCACAGGACTCATTTCTATGGTAACCTCTGACAGTGCCCTCCTGCAGGGCTTCAGGCAAGTTCCTTGAACCTCTCTGTCCTTGTTTGCTGACTTTCATAGTCACACTACTTGTCTCATAGCAGAGGCATGTGCTCTAAACAGTGCTTGGAAAGTGCCAGGGGCTCTCTGAAGGAACATGATTGTAAATTAACGAGAGTATTGTCAGCACTTCCTTCAGAATTCTCTGGATCTAAGTCAAGCTTTATATAGCCCAGCACGGGAGCCCCATGGAAGCAAGGCCTGCTGTCAGCATGCCATGCCAGTCAGCTGCCAGGCACCAGGTAATGGTGTAGTGCTTGCAAATGTATCACAAGCATGTTTCCTTTGCTGGAATAATCTGTAGGTGGCAAGAGGACCTCAAAAATGGTTCAAAGACACTCAAGCCCAAGTCTCAGTGTTGTGGTTTGTGCTTTTCCCAGACTGAACTCTCATGACCTAGAGTGCAGAGGACAGCCTCTGACAGCAGTGCATGGAGTGCCTGGCTGTGAGGTTACACACAGCAGATGTTAAGGGCTTAGGCATTGCCTCCATCTCGTGTTTCAGCCTGTGGGGGTAAATCTGGGCCCCTGCTCTGGCATCTGGGTGCAGAGCCAAGCCTTATCCTTGCTGCACATCTTAGTCTGAATGTGAGGTTTCCCTTAGCCACATACTCTGGTGTAAGTGGGAAAGAAAGGCAGGCATGGGCTGGGCAGAAGATGTGCTGCTGCTCCAAGGGGCTTTCATCCTGGAAGCAGAAGCCCCTGGTCAGCCTGGCAATCTGAGGAGCTATTACCCAGCTCCCTGCCTAATGCTGAAACAATGGCACTTCTCTACCTCACAGGAACACCAACAAAGAAAACTGATTTGGAACCCCAAGAGAACAATGTGGCCATATCAGCCAGTGTTTTATTCACTAGAGGAGCTGCTCTCTGTGTTGCAAATCAGGTTTTGGCTTTGGGAGGAGAATTTCCTTGTCCAGCTGTACTATAAGTCCTTTTCCCCAACCTGTGCTATATGGATGTTTTGTGCAGCTGGGGATGTGCTATGGGCCTGAACTGAAAGAACAGCAGAACTGTGGTTCTGCCTGGAGTTGTGACATACAAATTGATCATTTGGAAGCAATCTTGTCTGAAGAGTGCTCGGTCTGCCTCCGCCCCCTGCCCAGCACATTGTGTGTGGAAGGAGAAGATAGGGCTGAAGCCATTTCAGAAATGAAGCCCTGACTTTTGTGTACTTCCATTTCCTTTATGTTGCTGGGTAATTTAATATGATGCATGGCAAAAGGTAGAGTGTTTTATCAGCTGTGTGTTGAAGCAGGTGGTGCTGTATTTTGTAGAAAGGACAGTGCTTAATTGAAGATTTCTACCCTAGCAGCAATTGGAAATGACAGCATTTGTATTAGAAGAGCTGTTCTTCCCAGCAGCCCCCTTAGAAACAGACTGAAACAGTGCTGATATTATTAGAGATCTGCTCCAGTAACAAAAGTCCTGCTGTAAGACATCTCTGATTTAGGCAAGTCCTGGCTGTCTCTCGTCAGTGATGAATGTGCCCTGGCTTTCCGTTCTTGCTGTGATTTCATCCTCACGCTTTGAAGAGCTCACAGGAAAGCAGCAATGTATTGTAAGAGCTTGAGCAGGAGCACAAGTGGCACAATTTGGCTGGGACCAATTTCCAGGGTAACAATGCAGAGCTGGGAGCTTAGTGGTATTGTCCAAAAGCCCTCGGTGCACCTTGTGTAAGGGCAGGCGAGGCATCCTCTGCTCATCCCCTAGCTGTGGCCTAGCTGGGACCTGCTGTGGCTGGGAGCTGAGCTTAGCTGCACACTGTGGAGTGGGGAGCAGCAAAGTGAAGCACAGGCTATGAAGCACAGCCTTGGGCTGGTGCAGGACACCACAGGTCACCCTGCCCTTCTCATCCATCACCTCACTCTGTGCTTGAGGGGGACACGATCCAAACTAGATTAGCAGGGTTGATTCCTGTGAGTTTTTCATACCTTTCCTATCCCAGAGATGTTATGTCCCATATTCCCTTGTGACTCCAGAGCTCAGGTGGGAAGGCAGCTCTGAAGGGGGTGAGGATCAGGGGAGGGTATAGAGGGCATTGCCATCCGTAGGTTTGGTTTTGTCTCTATTGCTCTTCCGTGCTCCACCTTCCTCAGGGATGAGAGGATGAGGAGGAATAAGAAAGGTTCTCCACCCTGTCTCAGGCAGCTGGGGTTATTCCCACAAGGGCAGTCCCTCAGCCAAGTCATCAAATGGCATCTGAAGGAGTTGTGCTTTCTTGCTGAGTGCTGTGGTGCAGAGCAGGTTTGACTCGCTCCAGCATGGCAGCACTGTGATTAACAGTGAGTGTCAGCTCACACCAAGGCTCCTCAGTATTGCTTTAAATGCTGATGCCTGCCATGGACTGGGAGCCCTGCATTCTGTAGCACAAAACACTGCATGCTGCTTGCTGGGAGAAGAATTGGTGCTGTGTCAAAGGAAATAGCAGGCAGGAGAATGCCGGGGTCCAGCCCCTCCTGCTTGCAGGACATGGGAAGACTCTGAGCCCAGGCCAGCCTGGATGTATGCAATGAAAATGTACAACCCATGCTGGCCCCTGCTTCCAGCTTTCTGCTGAAATATTGAAATCCCAGCTTTTTCATTAGGAACAAATAGGCTCCTCCTTGAGTGTACAGTAGACTTCATTTCTAGTCAGTTTGGCTTCTTCCGGGCTGGCTTATCATTGTCACTGCTGTTTCCCATGCATGTTTGTCCAAGCTTTTAAGCATCTTCCACACTGAGGACTGCACCACCTGCCCATCCAGAATCCTCTCGCACTCACAGCAGCCCTGCTATTTCAGAATGCTTTCAAATACCTGGTCTAAAGTGTCCTTGCTGCAATTTAAACCCATTTCTTCCTATTCTACCTGCCATGGCAGTGGAGAGCTGTGTTTATTCCATCTTTTCCTGACAAGTCTTGTTTTCAGGGTCTTTTATTGTTAAGACTGTCCTCTCTCTCAGTTTTTTTTCACATCTTTCTTGAAGCCCAGTGCTCAGACTTGGACATGGCATTCCTTTAGCATTGAGGAGAAACAAAGCTTCCATTTATTTCACAGAATCACAGAATGTTAGGGGCTGGAAGGGACCTCAAAGGATCACCCAGTCCAACCCTGCTGCCAGAGCAGGATCGCCTATACCAGATCACACAGGAGAGATTTCACTTAATCTAATTCAGTTCTCATGCTTTGATCTGGGAAAATGTCTCAGTCACATTTTTTTTTTAAACCTTGGGCAGATGACACCACAATGAAGTGTTGGAAAGGCTGACTGGACTAGCAAGAGCCTTATGAAGTTCAATAAGGGCAAGTGTAGGGTCTTGCACCAGGAAATACACAATCCAGGAGTGCAGCTTAGATCCACCTGCTCTCCCTCAGCTTCAAACCATTCCCCCTTGTCCTATTGCTGGACACCCTCATGAAAAGTCCCTCTGCAGCCTTCCTGATGGATCCCTTCAGCTATTGGAAGGCAGATCTGTGGTCTCCCCAGAGTCTTCTCTTCTCCAGGCTGAACACCCCCAGCTCCCTCAGCCTATCCTCATAGCAGAGGTGCTCCAGCCCTTGGCTCATCTTTGTGGCCTCCTCTGGACTTGCTCCAACAACTCTGTGTCCATCTTCTGCTGGGGACACCAGAGCTGGACGCAGTATTTGAGGTGGGGTGTCCCAAGTCAAAACCAAACAGTGAATTCAAATAATTTCTGTGGTGAGTACCAAGGAGCTGTATCCAGGTCTGTGTGTCCTTTTGCACTGTTTTACACACCAGTGCAATCTAGGGACATGGTCTGCAGCAATGCCTGAGGGCATTGAAACAGCTGCTTTATAGCAGAGGATGGGTGGGCAGTACCTGTGCAGAGCACTGCAGATGGCATGACTATGCTACTAGACTGCCAGATTGTCCCCATGAGTGGTTAGAGCAAGGTGACCTGTGCTGGTTCCTGTGAGCAGTGCAGAAATCTCACAGCCAAGTTCTGGATGTAGAGCAGCTCCCACATAAACCAAAGCCTTCCCCGGTGCCTGTGTCATTCAGCTGCCTTTAATTCTGAACTGCTTCTTCCAAGAACAGAAGAGAGCAGCATTGCTGTGGGCAGTGGATGTTTTCCTGCTCCTCCTTTGCAAACACAGCAGTGGGACACCCTTTTTGCTGAGTGAGCTGTTTCCCTGTGTGGCCAAGGCTCTGTGTTTGCATTGGCAGAGCCACACTGCAGATTGCAGGAGCCGCAAGGAGCAAATCGTGCTTCGGATTCTGTAACCTAAGAGTTAAGTAGTTCTGCACGGAAATAGACTGTGGGTGCAATTAGATGTCTTAGCCATGCCCAGGAAAAGTAAATACAGCTCTTGGCTCCTCAGTTCAGCCCCTGGGCAAGCCTGCACAGCCTGGGGTTATTCATGTGGGGCAGCCCTGGGGCACAAGCCAAGTCAGGAACAGCTTTGGCAGGGCAGAACATAGGGCTGCCCAGCTCTGTGCCCTCCCATTGAGAGCAGCAGCAGTTTATGGCCTCATGTTTCAGCCTCAGAGAGCACTCAGTTCTTGGCTGGAGCAGTGCAAGCCCTTGTGGTGGTGCAGAACACAGGACCTGGGATTGTACTGAGGACACCAGAAGTTTGCAGAGCTATACCAGCAGCATCTGCAAAGTGAAATGTATGACACACTGCAGATGTCTTTGCTATCACTTCAGCCAACTTTCCCTGCTTTCCTGCTTTGATGACTTTATCTCTTGGCCTAGTTCAGAGACTGCATGGATGTAGGTTATAAAAATTGTGAAACCCACCCCAATTCAGAGGCAGTGTCTCATGGGCTCCAGCTTACTGCCACTGAAATCACAGCTGCTGTTCATCTCAAATGTGAATTGCTGTTATGAGGGTTCTCATGTTCTTGTGTCCCTAAGAACACTCCGTTTTCCAGAGTTTTAAACATCCTCCCTGCAGAGAGGAGCCCTGCTGCACCTTGGTGATCCAGGGACTTGAGGCACCCTGAAAGTACCTGTGGATATTTCAGCTGAGATGTTGCTTTTCCAGGGGAGGCATCTACAAGGAGCAGGGCTTTCTCTAGACCCCCTCCACCCATGCAGGCACTGCTTTCATTTTTTGAATGCTGCATTTTAGCATGAACCATTCACCAGATGTTTTAGGAGCTCATCACAATTATTCTTACCTCCTTCCTCAGCAGAGGGAAATCACTTCTAAACATTTCCGGCTTCACTCCCCTCTGCTTAAATCAAGGAGCTGACCAGTCACTGCTCTGGGTGATAACCTCCACTGCAGCTCAGGGCAGGGTCAAATCCTCCTTCCATCAGAGCATTGTCACCCTGAGAGCCTGCTGGTGTGTTACACAGTCCCTTTTTTTTCTCTGTAATGCTCCTTCAACATGAGTCAGTTCCTGGCACTGAGTCACCTACAAGTGGTGGGAAGTCCTACTGAAAAATAGACATCTGCTTTGCTTACCCCTGGAAGCTGTGCCATCAGCTCTTGGGATTTTGTCCCCAGCCTCATGTCAACTGGGTTGGTTCCAGATTTTTTGAGAGTTACCCAAAATTCTTTTCTTCAGAGCAATCACCTCCCATTGTTTCTGAGGAGGTGGAAGAGATGTGCTGCAGAAACTGCCTGCAAGCTGTGTGGAAGCTCTGCTGCCCATTGTGGGGATGTTGGGTGTCTCCCTCCATGGCTTTTTCCTTGCTGGCCTGCTGGCCACTGTCTGTCTTGCTTCAGTATCATTGTTACTGAGGTGATTGGCTCCCAGCTGCCACTTCTGGCTTTCCTATAATTTTGTGCCCCAAGTTCAAACTTTGGACTGTGAGCCCAACTTCAAAAGTGTTGGTTGTCATTGTCCACAGACCAACATGTTCTGCCCTGCACAAGAAGAGATGAGGTGGGAAACAGAAACAGGAGCAGAGATATTAGGAACAAATTCTTTACAGTGAGGGTGAGGAGACACTGGAACAGGTTGCTCAGGGAGGTTGTGAGTGCCCCCTCCCTGGAGGTGTTTTGACGCCAGCCAGGTTGGATGAGGCCTTGAGTAACCTGTTCTAGTGGAAGGTGTCCCTGCTCATGGCAGGAGGGTTGGAACTGGATGATCTTCAAGGTCCCTTCCAACTTAAACCATTCTGTGAATCTATGAATCTATCACCCTAGATTATCATACCATCTTTCTGCTGATCTTCATGTCCAGAAGCTCTTCATCCCCTCATTGCCAGCTTAGACCAACCTTGAACCTATGTCCAGGACTTAATTTCCTCTTTCATATTTTCCCCATATTTACATGCTTGTCTCTTTGCACATCCCATGGGCATCACCTTGCTGAGCCAGCCAGCAGTTTGGCTCTTGGGAATACCCAGCAGTTGCTGAAGAGCTGTGAGGGAAGTGGGACACGGGTAAATCTCACTGACAGCAGGGAATATTTCTTCCCTCAAACATTCTCAAACATTGGAATGGTCTGCCCAGGGCAGTGCTGGAGTCACCAGCCCTGGGGGTGTTTAAGCAGTGTGTGGACCTGGTGCTTGGGGACATGGTTTAGTGTGGACCCTTCAGTGCTGGATCATGGGTTGGCTGAATGATCTTGGAGATCTCTTCCAAGCAGATATATTCTGTGATTCTGTGGAGCTGGTGGCTGTACTCCTGCCCAGTTCCTAATGCCATTTGTTAGCCTTTCCCTCTTGTTTCCAAAAGAGGAAATTGAGCAGGGTCAGGTATTCCTCATGACTCTTCAGTTTCCTGAGCATGGGTGCCCAGGTATCTTTGCAGAAGACCCACTTCCATAAGTTGAGAGAATTCCCCATGCATTTAGTATCCCTCCTACAAGACTCCTGTGAATAACTCACTCTCTCCTCACCTCAGACTTTCACTGGGAACTGAGTGCTGAGTCTAGGCAGGGCCAGTCCTGTCGCACCATTACGCATGGTTTCCACCATGCCCATGGTTTCCACCAGCCTGCAGCAGCCCAGGGACTAGTGTCAGCCCAGTGAAGATGGTATGCAAAGATTATCTCTGTCTGGCACAGATGCACGTGCAGGAGATTAGATATGTAAAAGCCAGCAGCAGCAGCAGCAACAACAGCACCAATTTCCATCACACTTCTCCTTTTTGCTAAGGAAAAAGCATTGACCGCCTAATTTGGATTCATAAAGGAAATCTCTTAATGAAAGGCTTCAAAGAACTGTCTCAGAACTTTTAATCAGGAGTTGTGTTTTAGCATGGAGAAAAAACCCCAACAACAACAACAACAAACCCCAACACCACCACAAAAGAAAAGCAGAGGGGGCTGGGTGGTGGCTTTTTGGCGGTGGTGGTTTTTGTAGTTCTTGTTTAAAGCACCAGAGTATTTGAAAGCAGACTGGGTAAGGCAGCCCAGCGGGGAGCCTCTTCTCACCCACCTGGAGAAGAGGCCCCCTGAATGCTTGTTTTCATTAGCATGGGCCTGGCTGGCTCTTCAAAACCCTTTCCACCCGTTGCCAAGGCAACTGGGAGCCGTATTGCGGCACATGGGTGTTACGCATCAACTGGTGGGTTGCACTTCACTGAAATAAATAAGCAAATAAACATGGGAAATGGCCATGGGTCAAATAAGGGCTCTGGCTCCTAGCATGGACATCTAACATTTATAGGAATTTCAAACCCTCTTCTGGGAGCATCAGCACAGAGACAGTTGATCAAAAAGGGAAGATGCACGTGCACACAGAGCCACTTCTTTTCATTTCAGTGGAGCTGCTGCAATAAAGGGAAGGGATTGGGTCTGGAACATGCAACCCCTCTTGTGAGCCTTCACTTGCATTCTCATGCCAGTCGAGAGCTTTCAGCTGGGCCTGGCCTTTTGGCAGAGCTTGGCTCCTGCTTCAGCATCAGTGTCAGCAGCAGCAGCAGCATCAACATCAGCAGCAGCACTGATATCAGCTTCAGCAGCAGCAGTAGCAGCAGTAGCAGCAGCAGCAGCAGCTGTTTCCCACCAGGCCTGGACACCACCCAGGCTACAGGTGGAGCTGATGAGTGCTGAAAAAAACGAGTGCTGAAAAAAACCTGAGTGCTGTAGATCTGGCTTTTTGGGATCCATCTGTTCCTGGACTCTCATCTGAGTCATCTATACTGCAGCAATACACTCCACAGTTGTGGGGTAAGAGTGAAGACCACGAGCCTGACGCTTTGGTCTCCAGGAGGTGTGAGCAACCAGCACTGTGGAGAAGGAGGCTGTCTGGGGAGATACCAGAGAATTTGTGGTGGAGGATCAGCACCTGCAGCCATGCTGGTGAGGGGAATGGTCTCCACCACTGCCTATCTCCCCTGACATGGAGAACAGCCAAGGAAAAGCCTTGCATCCCTGGGAGTATTTGTAGCAAGTCCAGCTAAGCAGGGCTGCAAAAATAGTTCCTCTTTAGGCTCAGGAAGGGAGGTGCTGGCTGCAACTGCTGGCAGGAGAAGAGGGAAGGAAGTGGAGCAGGAAGCTCCGCAAGGAGCAGCGTCCATTGCTTGGTACCATGCTGTGCTGTGCCATGCCATACCAGGCTGTGCCATCAGAGCAGGAGCTGGGCAGAGGCAAGACAGTGAAGTGTGTATAGATCTGCTATGTTATCAGGTGTAGGTGCAAGGCAGGGGCAGCAGTGGACTCTCGCTGGCTTCAGTGGAGCTCTTGCTTTCCTCAGGGTGACTGCAGCCTTTGTGGGTCCTGGCTACTCCATGGTTTGTGAGCCCAGAGTCAGTGCTCAACCAAGTTACGTATCTCTGCAGAAAAGCTGAGAGCCCTGGGGCTGGGTAACCTGGAGAGGAGCAGCTTGGGAGGGGATCCGATCAATGCTGATCATTATCTATAGGGCAGGGGTCAAGAGGATGGGGCCAGACTCTTTTCAGTGGTGCTCAGCCACAGGACAAACTAGAGCCCAGGAGGTTCCATCTGAAAAGGAGGAAAAACTTCTTTCCTGTGAGGGTGACAGAGCACCAGAGCAGGCTGCCCAGAGAGGGTGCAGTCTCCTCCGGAGAGATTCAAAACCCACCTGGATGCAGTCCTGCCTTAGCAGGGAGGTTTGACTAGGTGATCTCCAGAAGTACTGTGCTGTGATGACATGATTCATTGAATCCTGTCTTTAGCTAACATCATCTGTGTCGTGATTTAGAAGCAAATCAGAGAACACATTGTAATGGTAGCGTCACCACCAGCCAACTCCCTTCCTGCTTCACCTTGTAAGCCCTCCTTGCAGCTTCACTGGGGTAAGCCCCTCTTTGCCATCACACAGACCCCTCCACAGGACCCAAATACCTCTGTGTGCCCTTGGCCCTCTCCCTGGCCACCTCCATTCCTTGGGAGCCTTGTGGTACAGAAAGCAGCCTGCAGGCTGTTTGTGCCCCTTGGGGTATGCATTCCTAGCTCATGCACATGCCATGCTGCAAACCGTGACCAGTCTGTCTGTCTGTCTGTCCCTGATACAGTGTGCCCCGCCCCATTCCCTCAGCACTCCACGTCATGCAGTGAATGGCAATGTACACCAGACCCTCACCCCTCAGTGCAGCCCATGGGCTCCTCTGCTGCTCTCACAGCTCCCTTTCTGTGATGACTTGCAATGCTAGCAGCTCCTCTGGCATGCACTGGTGTGGCAGCTACATTGTTTTCAGCTCCCAAGTGGTATTGTGACACAGACCTCCCAGATTCAAAAGCATGATGGCAGCACATGTGTGGGCATAGGTGCAGGGGTAGATGCCTGTGCTTACCCAGGGGTGTGGTGGTGTATGGTGCATTGGATTTTTGTTTAATCCAATAGATACAACTTTATATTTGCTTTGCAGATCTATACTCAAATCTCTGGAAACATTCCAGGTCAGGTTAGGCAGGGCTCTGAGCAACCTGATCTAGCTGAAGCTGTCCCTGCTCACTGCAAGGATGTCGGACTAGATGACCTTTAGAGGTCCGTTCCCGTTCAAATCATTCTATGAAGTATATAATGCCTTTAAAATGTCTGAATGTCTGCATGCCTATCAGGTGCACCAAACACCCCAGGTATTTGTTAAGGGCTAAGCCTTCAGATGATGCATTTAAGTCTAGTTTTTATTTTCATTACATTTCACTTCTTATGTGAGCTCCAACCTGTTTATTCAGGACTTTCAAGTATGTGTCTATATATAACTGTGATTGCTGAACTGAGTGTAAACATCATTAAAAAATGGATCTCTTTGTGCAAGCCCTGTAACTGTCACAGTCATAAATCTACAAATGGAGATGGTGATCAGTCATGGGTACACTACAAAAAAATATATTTATTTCCACAGCTATAAGAAAAATCTGACTTGCCCAGGAATACCTGAAGCTGGTCATGACATCTCATCACCTCAGGTAAGCCAAAGACTTAAAAATGGTTATACATTGAGGACTCCAAAATTCTTACAAAGCACATTTAAAACTTAAGAAACAAAGAGCAAAAGGAAAGTGCTACAGAAGGAGCAATAGCAGGCACCCTGTTTGGGGTCCCTGTTGGGTTGGAGCTTGGTACCTGTGTTTTGCCTGGATTGCCTGTGTTGGTTTGAAAGTGAATTAGGAAACATGGGGAATACCTTGGCTCTCTCTAACACCTATGGTGAGACCTACTTGGTGGGTCTGCATGCAGGAAGGAGAGCCTGAGTCATGAAGGACTTGCTTGCAGTCACACAAGAGCAGAGAATTAAAGCCCCTAGGTATTGTTAAAACCAGAGGACTAAACCTCCTGGGCTGCTGCAATAAACTTGGTTGTCCAGATACCTGAATAGGTGAAACTGGCACAGAACCTATTTCCTGCACTGATGTGCATCAGCTGAGGCCATGGTGCAGTGCTCTAGCATATGCAATAGAGTACAGCTTGTCCTTCTCTCCAGCTACCATCTATCAGGTTCAGCAAGGCTGTAATGATCCGTATTAGAGGATGTCCAGCATGATCTATGGGGTGCTTTAAATTGCATCAGGCGTAGGATGGCCTCTCACATTGCCCTGAGTGAGGAAACTCAATAATTCTGAGCTACCATAGCTCTGAGAAATTGTGCCTGTAAATCTCTTTCTCATCCAGCCCATTGCGTTGCCATGGATGATCATGGTGTGGCTGCATCAGATGTGTGTCCTACAGAGCGTGTGGTTCAGAGAAGCAGACTTTGTTTCTTACCCACTTGGAGAAGTGTTGCAGTTCACCTTTAAGGAACAAACTCCATTTCACCAGTCTGTTTTTCTGGTAGTACACCTGTTAGGGAATAAAAAGGCAAATGGGTCTCTTCTGAGCAGGAACAAGCTCCTCTTGGTGAGATCAGATCCTTGAGCCTGACAGCACCAATTTTTTCCCTTGTGAGATGAAACCCAGCCCAGCAGTGAGGAAGATCAGAAGTCCTGTGTGCCACTTCAGCTGTATCTAAACTGGAGTGTGAGAAGGGACAGGGGGAAGAGGAGGAAACCATATGTCAGCTGTCTGTAAGAGTATCAAATGAAGCTGAGGAGCAATCTTTGCTTGGTGAGGAGTGTGCTGTTGGTCTTCATTAGCCTCCTTTCAAGATTAGGCACAAGAACGAAGAATGGCAGGGCCTGGCAGTTTATTTGTTGATCATTCGCTGCTCCTGTTTTCTGTTGGGGATGAGATGAGTATTCTCTTTCTCACATGGCCAAAGGAATATACCACTGGAATGGGGAAGATGGGTTAAGATAATCCAGAAGGGAAAGACACTCCAGTGAAAATCCAAATATACCAAAACCAAACCACAACCTCAGTGGCTCTGGAGAGGGTCCTGGTGCCTGAGGGGTAAAAAACAGCTTCCCATGATTTCAGCAAGCTGTAGCTGCAATCCTGCTGACATCACCCTGTGCTGGTAGCCCTGCCAAAATCAATGGCAGAGTTTAAGGATTAGGATGCTCTGATCAGCCAGGTACTTAAATATGCACTCAACTCAAACATCTGAACAATGCCTTTGAATTCAATGGTTGCTCTCTTGGAGTTAAAAATAATCCTGCTGTTGAGTGCCTTCTTCAGATCAAGGTCTGATTGTTTGCTCTACCTGAGTAGCTTCAGTGGAACTCAGGTCTTTGCTATTTGGGTTAGTAAACTTCAGAAAGGTAGCCTGTGCTTCTGAGTCATGGAGGGGCAAAGGGAAACATTCTTTGAAGAGCTAAGTGCTCTTAAAAATCTTCTTACCTGTATCAAACAGAAGAGAAGAAAAAAGCAGAGATAGATCTCCTGTAAAACAACTTCATCCTCTGTAGACACAGAAATTTTGCCAGAGATCTTATGGATGCTTTAAAGTGATGCCATAAGACAAGAGCTGTCTTTTGGGGGCTTTTACTTGCCATGTATGTTTGAAAGTTTGTTGCTGCTTCTGAATGGGATTTGAGATGGAGTTTCAACAAGGGGGAAGTATAAATGAATAAAAAATAAAATGGGGAGTCTCAGAATCACACAATGGTGGGAATTGGAAGGGACCTCTGGAGATCATCTAGTCCAACCCTCCTGCTAGAACAGGTACACCTAGATTCCCACCTTCATTTCTGGATATTGCTTCAGCCATCTAAAGGACAATTTGTCCCCATGCAGAAAGCCTCTGTAAAGCCTTGTGCAGGATATTACGTCCCTGAAACAGGGCTTATTGAAATTGTAGAATCATTGTGGCCTTTATGGTCATCAAGCCCAACTGCTAATCCAGCACTGCCAATTCACCACGAAACTGTGTTCCAGCACTGCATTTACAATAAAACAAAAGCAGGTTTTAAGACATACAATGCTGTTACACTCCCCCATTGCATCTGGGCATCTCTGGCCCAAGCTGGCAATCTTGGTAGTGAAAAGTGGGTTAAAACACCTCTTTGACTGCTTAGATCTAGACCTCCAAGTCTGTTCCTGGCTGACTGTTTCCCAGAACCTCTTGCATCTTACAAATCTGAGGAGTCAGGGTCCCCCAGCAACCCTGGTGGTTGCACAGGAAATGCCAAAGGGCCAGGGTCTTACCTGGTAATGACTTCAAGCATGTACCCAAAAAGAAAAAGTGAAGGCAAGAATGAAGTATCTTTAAAAGTTAATGAAAATTTTCTTTTTGGTAATTAAGATGAGCATGTGATTTATGTTTGCTTCCTTCCTGGCTAGAGGCTCTAAGTCAGAGTCAGTTTGTCCCATCTTCACACATCAAGGCCAGAACTCGTCTCATGACATGTCAAGACCAGGATTCATCTCAGGGCACTTCAGGTGCTTGGTTTCCAAGAGCTGAGGTGAAGCACAGGTTCTCCTGAGGGTGAGTCACATCACAGGTGGGCTGAGTTGCCCTCAGGAGGTGCCTATAATGACTATGACGGGAACCAAGGGCTGACAGCACTCCAAACTTAGCCAGCTTCACTCTGTGCCTACAGCACGACAGGATGAAGCTGGGCTCATACATATTTTTTCCTCCCTCCAGGTAAAATTTCACTTTGCATTGACCTTCTGCACTGTTCCTCTCTCCAAAGCAGTCTCCAGGGGAGCATCAGAGCTCACAGAGCAAATGGGCACTGTGTTGACCCTGCAGACTCTTGTCATTGATGTCCTTCCCTTGAGTGTTTCCCAGGTGTCTTCCAGGGTTTGCATCCTCTCTACAAGTCGCCAGCTCTATTAATATTCCTGATCATAAGCTCCAGAGAACCACAAGCAAACCTCCCTCACTCTGAGGATGCCTCCAGTGCTAAATATAGGGGGTTGTTCTGAATCTGTTTGCTACTTGCATTAGTCAGAGCAGAAATACATTAGTGTAAGATGCCTAAGCATTCTGTCATTGCTCCCTGGCTGGATCAAAACATCCTCTAAGCAGTTATCCCTGGATTTCTGATTAATACTGCAACAGCCAGCAGCTAATCACAGAGTCAGCACTGAAAGCTGCTCTAATCGTTATCTTTCTGACTAAGTAACTTCCCCATTATTTGTTGCTACTGCAGATTTGGGGGGGTGGTGGGTGGTGGGGGTGTGTGTGTGTGTCTCTCTCTCTCTCTTTTTTTTTTTCCTTCTAATGTTAAATGTGAGATTTTATCCTCAAAGGAGCGATTATCTCCGAGCCAAATTGGCCAGGTTAAACACTATCTAACGTTCAGCAGCCCTGCCATGAAATGAATTACAGAATGGATCAGTCATCTACCTGGCTTTTGAAAAGTGTGAATGTGTTTGTTCAGTCTGGGGGAGGGCTTTACATTCGACTTCTTTTTCCCACGAAGGTAAAAATGACCTTGGTTATTAGAAAGCAAAGATAGATTGAAGCGGGTAGAATCAGCACAGTTCCATTTCGTTTAGTCCTCACTAAAATTGAAAGAAGATAAAATATAGATTGAATTTATTTTACTGTATATTGCCTCATTTGAACTTCAGTAAGGCTTTAACCGCTAAGGAGAACCCTTCTCCCAGCTCCCTTCCATAATCTCTTGCAGATGGCACGTTAAGGAAATTGCCTGAGCTTTATTGATGCTTTGCTGTGAGGCTCAGCTGGGAGCCGGTGTGTTGGTGGGGCCGTGTGTGCTCTGCCGCAGCTGGGGAAGGTAGCGCTTCGACCTGGCAGCAATGTGTTCCTATACATAAAAAAAAAAAAAAAAGAGAGTCCCTGGCACTTGAAAATCAAAACTGGCTATTTCCTCCCCACCCCCTGCCTCACACGTCAGTAGATCTTCTCTTTAGGACCTCATTTTAAAAAGCTGCCTCCTGCCCATCTACATAACGAAGGAAAACTGAATCCTGCTAAGATGGAAAGGCAGGGGCTGAAAACTGGCAGTTCTCTTCTGCCAGCTCAAGGTGATCTGTTAGTTCCTTACCTTTTAATTGTTACAGAGTGACCAGGGTGTGATGCTGGCCTCCCAAACCTCTGTTGTTCATCAGGTGCAACTTCAAACATCACATTCCCATTCCCTGGGGAAGTTAAGGGATCAACATGTGCTCTTTCTTCATTTTGCTTTCAAGATGAATTGGTGTCTTGATAATTCTGGGGAGCGTTTTCATCTGACGTGACCCAATCTAGCTGTAGTGGAGTCCGCGGAGGTACACCCATTTCTACCAGCTTAGCAGCTGGCCCTCTGAATGTGAAAATCTACTTTAGCACCTATTTTGTAGGTGATAATTGCTGCCTGAGTGCTGCGAGCCCAAGATGTTAGCACTAGTTCTCAGAAACTTCACAGTGGGTCACATTCATCACCAAGCTACTGGAGGAGCTGGTGGTACATCTTCAACGCAGCTCATCTCCTGCAGTTTTCCTCAACCCCACGACTCTCCCGCTCCCTTGTTTGTCTCCCCACTGTAATGGTCCTCTTCCTGCTTCTTGCCTTGCAAAATGAAATCCTATCTGGGAGATTAAGGAGAGAGCAGCATGAAAATACGATGCACCCAGCCTGCAACTTCCACAAGACTTTTGAGAGTCAGCATAAATTGTTCACCTCTTTTGGCCAAAATATTTCAGGCTGGGGTTTGGGTTGGGTTTTTGGCAAAGTTGTGTGAAATGTAGAATCACCCACATCTCTCTGTTCATCTTTCTATGTAATATAAACTTAAAATGCTGCTGCTTCTCCTGATGTTACACTGTCCTCCCCAATATTTGCCTAGAATACCTGATCATGGGAGACCTCAGTTCCCACCTGAAAAAAATACTTTGTTCTCCTTCACAGCTGGAGGGCTCAGAAGTCCAAATCTCCAACCTTCCTAAGGATTTATGCTACTTCTGTTTCTCTGTGGTACATTCCTTTTTGAGCTAAGTTCATCTTCCTGCTGGTGCTTATTTTAGTTCATAATTTTTCACCCTGACATAACAAACTGGGATACAGTGCATGGGGCTTGTTCTGAGATGGGCTGTAGAGGATTGAGGAACCCACAAACAATGTGAGCTGCGCTCCTTTAGGTTAGCTGTCTAATACTTGTCACATCTTACTTTGGGGTCTGAACTTATTCCCTGGATGGATTGCAGTTCCACATTGCACAGGTGTATAAAATCTCCTGAGGGGCTGATCTGAAATTCTTCCATTCCTCAGTCAGATTATGCTAACAGGAAGAAGCATGGCCAACCCAACCTACTGCCAGGGCCAGATTCAGTGCCAGTATGTACAGCAATGTAATTTAGCCCACATAGCCTCATTCCTCCCCTCTGCTGCAGAGCTCAGCAAGGAGGGCCTTCCCATTTTGGATATAAAGCCATTTTCACCTCCATTAATTCCCTCCATCATGCACTAAATCTAGGCTGAGAAAAAACTTTGCATCCATTTGATCAGGTGCACCCTCACTGCTCCAATCTTTGGCAGTTCCCAAGCACGATCTGTACTCTGCGACCTTCAACCATAGCTGAAGTTTAAGTCCCAGAGAGCTTTTGTTGGCTCTGCTGATTTCACTAGCAAAATCTAAGAGGAGAAGAAAAACCTTCAAGGCCAGCATTTGCCTTGCTTTCCTTTCTGCCTACCTTCAACCATGGCCCTTCCCACTTGCACTGGAGTTTGAGTACCTGACATGGATGCAGGTTTCTCTTTATCCCTTCCCACCGAGCAAATTATGATTGCTTTAATTCTGCTCATTGAAGATCTGCTGAGAGGTTAAACAGCTCCCTGGCAGCCCTATAATAAGCTGGTAACAGAACAGGTATTCTCCAAGACCCCAGTGTGCAGACTCAGCTTCTATGCTGTTCATTCCTCCCCACCTTTCCTATAGACCATGCTGCTCACGGTCATAGCCCTACCAGGCTGCCCCACCAGATCTTGTGCTGAAGTACCTAGGTGAGGGTGTTAACCCCAGGTAATTCCCATTTTCCTCTACCTGCACCAGTGGAAGTCTCTCCATGCCATTATCATAGAATGATAGAGAACAATTTGGCCAGAAGGGATCTTTAAAAGACATCTAGTCCAAACCCCTGGCAGTGAGCAGGGACATCTTTAACTAGATCAGGTTGCTCAGAGCCCTGTCCACCTGAAAAGTTTCCAGGAATGGGGCTTCTACCACCTCTATGGGCAACCTGTAGTGGTGTTTCACCACCATAACAGATGGAAGATTTACTTTGAAACACTTTTAAAAGTTGTCTCAGACAGCCTGATGCAGCTCGTGATAGGAGAAGGAGTCACAGTTTGGTCACCCAGTGTGCACTGTCACCATGGCCGGTGTGTCACCATGATGTCACCACACTGTGAGTGCCAAATAGCAGGGGAATGGCCAGTCCCCATCAGAATCCATTTTGCCTTCCACTGTCACTGTAGCACTGCCTGTTTGCGATGACTAAGTGAAATGTGACATAGCACCAACCCCCTCCCCAGCTATGTTCCACTCCTTCCCCAAGCCCCAGATGTCTTTGGAGAGCAAGGAAGCCGGCTCGGGGAGCTGGGCTGCCCGTGGCTGCAGTGTTCATGCAGCATTAGATCATGTTCACGTTAGGTTTAATCCAGCACAAATCCTCTTAGTGTCACTGGCACCGTCAGGGTTGTTCTAATTGCTCACAGCTGAAAGAAGTGGTGCAGCTTTTGCATCCCCTCTGCCAGCCTGCTCCAATTAGGGGAAGAGAGCTTTCTAAAACTGCGGAGTTTCTATTTCGGATGTGGCCCTGCCCTGACAACATGCTGTCAGCCCTGCTGAGCACCGGGAACGTGTCCACCTATCACACAGACACGACACAGCCAGCAGGAGAAGAGGGACAGATGTCTGTGCTCTGGTTTCTTTCAGCGGTGCTGGAAGTGCCTCCTCAGGCGTGGCTTCTGTTCCACCTGGCACCACCTTTGTGGGGCCCAGCCACTCTCTGCCCTACACCCAGCCTTCAGTCAATGCTCCCAGCTCAGGAAGCTGGAGAAGAGATTGCAGAGAAAGGAATCATGGAATCTTAGATTGTTTTGGTTAGAAGAGACCTTTTAACGTCATCAAGGCCAACCATTAACCCAGCACTGCCCAGTCTGCCACTAACCCATGACCATCAACACCACAGCTTTTAAATCCCTCCAGGGATGGTGACTCCACTGCTCCTTTGGGCAGCCTGTTCCAGGGCTTGACAATGCTTTTGCTGAAGAAACTTTTCCTAATATCCAACCTAAGCCTCTTCTGTCACAAATTAAGGCCATTTCCTCTTGTTCCATCACTTGTTGTGTGGGAGGAGAGACTGACTCCCTCCTCACTACAGCCTCCTTTCAGGGTGTTACAGAGAGCAGTAAGGTCTCCCTTCAGCCTCCTTTTCTCCAGGCTAAACAATTAGAGTTCGCTCAGCTGCTCCTCATGACACTTGTGCTCTAGATCATTCACCAGCTTTGTTACTTTTCTTTGGACAAGCTCCAGCACCTCCATGTCCTTCTTGTAGTGAGGGAAGATGAAACTTTATTGCAGGCTGAAGTTTGAAATGCAGGCTCCTACTGAGAGAAACAACAGTGTGCCAAGACACCAGCTGATTAAGTGAACACACAAGAGGGGGAGCCAGCACAGCAGGTCACCAAAATGGAACTTGGTCCTCCAGTGCTTTCCTCTTTCTTACTGCAAGTTTCTGCTCTCTCTCTCTCTGTTTTGCCTGCCTGCACTAGTTCTACACTAGTTCAGTTCACTGACACAGAAAAGCAACGTTTCTGCCAGGTAGGTGACCTGGTTGAGTTTGGTGAAAGGTACAGTGATGCCATGTTGAGGGCAATGAAGGAGCTCGTGCATCTGGCAGCAGGGGTGGACAGATAAGGAGGAGGAGTGGGAGGCAGTGGAGCAAAACTCCCACCCCATCAGAAGCAAGGACTTAAGTGTGGCTTGGCCATGACACACGCAGGACAAACAATGCACAAGTGGCAGGTACAAAGTAAACAAAGAAAGACTCAGGGGTGTGAGATCCAAGAATAAAACAAAGATTTTTGCTTTCTTTTCTTCCTTCCTTCCTATCCACCCACTCATAATAACAGAAACACAGAGGAGGAAACGAAATTTCAGGAGCTGAGTCTGGAGAGGAAGACATGCTCCTTGCTGCCTCCTGTTATGCTTGGCTCGAGTTGGACGGACACACCTGGCCTTGCACACAGGCACTATTTATACTCCTTCCCCACAGTCATCTGATCCTCTTTCTACTTCCTCCCTCTCCTTGTCTGCTGGCTACCTGCCAGGGAAGGGTGGAGAAGAGACCCCAGTGTTGTCGGGCACAGGCTGCCATCACACCAAGCAGCCCATCCGTCATTTCCCAGCACTGATTTAGCCTTTCTTCCTCCAGCTTTGCACCTTCTTTCTCCTCCTGTTTTGCCCCTGCAGCAGCTCTTCCAAAGTTCCTCTTCCTGTAGCTCCCTGGTGCTGGAGCTCCTCCTCAGCCCCTGGCATTCTCCACCCTCAGGTGACTGACAGCCAAGGTAAACCTCCCCAAAGGAGGATGTGTTGGGACAGTCATGCTGATTTCAGTGCTAAGCAACTAAAGTGGAGCAGATAACTCTGTGTAAGGAAAAAGGGGAGTTAGACCTGCAAATATGACCAGAAATGGACTGTGGGGTAGAAGAAAGTAAATCTCTAGGCATGGTCAGCTTCATTTCTCCCTGGAAAATAAACTGGCCAGTGGAATTAAATCTAATTTACCTGTACCACCAAATCTACTCTTCTGATATTAACATAAGCCACGCCCACAGGGGTTTTGTGACCAACTACTGCAGTTGGAACCAGGCTGCTCTGTGCTCAGCTTCTCTAGGACTTCAGAACAAAGGTGGCTAGAGCTGGCTCAGCCTCTGCATTGCAGGTGGTCCAAAATTGGGACCTTGTTGGTGGATCTGCAAATCCTGCTTGACATAGCAACCAAGAAAATTACCGTGGGGGACATTAGAGTGCAAACCTGCAGAGCCAGCAGCTAGTCAGCAGTATGTCCCTGGTTCTACCCTCTGGTACCTGCAAGGTGACCTCCCTATCAGTGGAGAAGAGCAGTTCACTTTAATAAACCAATTTTTTGATCACCTTGCTGCCTGCTTACAGTGATAGTTGGCACTGACATGAGAGTATGAAGAATAAGCCAGCAAATTAAAGTGACCCAGCTCCATGATGTTGAGAAAATGTGTGGAGGAGCTCTGACTTGCTGAGCCACAGAGCTCCCTGAGCTCCTAGTAGCTTCTGTGGAGCCTGAAAGCATGTCATGATAGACAAAAATCACTGGCTTTCTCTTTTGCATATCTCTGGAGGCTTTCCAAGAATTCCTGCAGGACTTTGTTGACTTTGCAACAGGAAAGTTCACTCTTCAGGAAAACAGTGATTCACTCTGGGAAAAGATCCATTAGTAAGGGGGAAGGGAGGTTGAAGAGTGTTGTGTAGGGAGGCAGGTACTTGTGCTTGCAGCACGTTGTGCAGGCAGAGTGCCAATCAAGGATGTCCTCTTATTCTCCTGCAGCTGAAGCTTTTCCTTGCGAAACATGTCCTTCCCTCCTGCCTCCAGGCACGTCCCCAGCCACCGGGCACTGGATGAGGTTTGCCCAGAGGATGCTCCCTCCTCTGGGTCCTTGCAATCTCAGCTCCATCCTCAGTCCCTTTCATCATATTTTGTGCATAGCAAAGCCACGCACGAGCAACGGTTTTTGGGGTTTTTTTGAAGAGGCTCTGTCACTTGTACCAAACCAGATATGCTGATAAATGAGGAATGATTCCTTTCTTGTGATGTCACAGCAACTTGCCTTCCAGTTCATTTGATGGAAGCAAATGTACTTAAACTTCTGCAAATGGGAGAAGGCTGCCTCTGGAAGTATTTCCGTTTTCAAGGTCAGTAAGCAAAGAGTCAGTCCACGTTCCTTGGAGACAGCCTCCAATCAGAGGGAGCAGTTTCACTGTCAGACAGCTGCTATCTGCAGAGACCTCCTCTGCCATTTGATGTGCCACGGGCTCCTTGTCACTTGACTGTGAGATATTTTCGTCATTCCTCCAGCTGACACCCTTTGCATTCCCTCCTCCCTGGTGCAGAAATCCCCACGCCCAGCAGCATCCAGGGGCTAGGCTGCACCTCAGGCAGCCTGGGCTCTTTCTCATCCCAGTGCCACAATGTCACTTCTCCAGGGCACTTTTCATCCCTCCTACAACCTCTTTAGCACTCTTCCTGGCAAATAAATACATTGATTTTAATAGCCACTTGAATTCGACCCGGAGGAGAGTGATTAGGCTCTTAATGAGCTATGCAGTGCACATTCTCTGTTGGCTAAATCTTGAGGTGCTTACTCAGGCAAATTGCCACAGAGGCTGAGGCCCTGCAAAGCGCTTCCAGATGTGGTCCCTTCAGATTAACTATAAGAATAAGCATCGTTCATTTCAGCACCCAGAGCACCAGAGAGCACACAGCTCTCTGGCTGATCTGCAGCTTCTGATCTCTCTTCCTGCCCCCCTCCTGCCCTAACTGTGAAGCGAGAAGTGGGGAAGCACAGACAGGATAGCCAGCATGGTGTTCCCCCACCTGCTCGTGCCTCACTCAGCTTAACTCTATGAAGCCCTGGAGGAGATGTGAGATAGTTTCTAGGAAGGAGTGATCTGTTGTTGCATCCCCTGGAAAATCCCAGAGTGAGAAGTGTGCCCACGCTGGCCCATCCTGAGAAGGGCTGCAGAACACCTACTTGGCTGTGAAGGCAAAGCAGCGTGAGCCCCCTGGTCATGCTGTGAATCAGCCTCTGTCTGGGGGGGTGGTGTGGGTTTGATCCCCTGGGGATCAAACCACAGCTTCCTCAGTGACTGCAGGGCTGGGCAATTCCCTTGCATTTCCTCTGTCACAGCAAAGGCAGCATTAGCCTCCCAAGGAGAAGAGGATGGTCAGGGACAAGTGTGCCTGGGATGAATCCCCGGCTGACTTCGTCTCTCCCCACAGGAGCACTCTTGTCCCATCCTGCCTCAGTTACACAAAAGCTGCTGGATGCCCAGTCTCAGCTTCTTCCAGAGCAAGTGTCAGGAGGTGACAGCTTCAGGGTACACTTTAGCTTTCCTGCAATCCTTTTCATCATCCCAGGAGATGTTTCCCCTTTCTCTCCATTTGCTGTAAATAGAGGCCACAGGAACACCTCTGCTGTGAGGACAGGCTGAGAGAGTTGGGGTTGTTCAGCCTGGAGAAAAGACCTTCTTGTGCTCCATCCTGGGAAGCATTCCAGGTCAGGCTGGACAGGGCTCTGAGCAACCTGCTCTAGTTGAAGATGCCCCTCTTCATTGCAGGGGGTTAGGCTGGCTGACCTTCAAAGGTCCCTTCCAACTCAAAGCGTTCTGTGATTCTATGATTAAAACTGAGATATAATTTACCATGGAGACACGAGAGCAAAACAGAACCAAATGCTGGTTTTAACAAAACTGGGTTTAGCAAAGCCAGAAACAATTACTGCAAAAGCTCCACTTTTTCACCTGGGGTCCTTTATAACGTCTCAAGGGATTTTGTCCCTTGTGGACCTGTCTCAACCACTGGAAAAAGCACCTTTTGGTATCAGTAGGCTCCAAACCACAGAAACAGACTCAAATATCTCTATCTTCTCTTGTGCTACACTCACAGAACTGTTTTAATATCAATAGAAATAAAGGAGAAAATATTTTTCTGACGTTTAGATCACATCATAGTTCTACTAATGACATAATATATTCCTACAGTATATATAGCTGTGTGCATGGCATGCATATATAGTGGAAAGCCTCCCTCTATGTCATCATCTACACTACATGTAACTGTAGAACCATTCTGTGATTCTGGTTTGAAATCAGAGCGAGCAGATTTAGATTGGATGCTAGGAGCAAGTTCTGCACCATGAGGCTGCTGGAACACTGCAACAGGTTGCCAGGGAGGTGGTTAGGACCCCATCCCTGGAGATATTCAAGGTCAGGCTTGACAGGGCTCTGAGCAACCTGATCTAGCAGAGGATGTCCCTGCTGACTGCAGGGGACTTGGACTAGATGACCTTTGAAAGCCCTTTCCAACCCAAATCATTCTATGATTCTATCTAAATGAGAGATGTACTACAAAGCAGGACAAACCATTCCAGGTGATCTTCTGTGTATCAGTTTAACACCACATGCAGCTCATGCTTTGTTGTCAGGAGCAGAAAGGTGTAATCTGTCAAAGAAGGAAGAGTTAATGGGGAGAAAATAATCGACAAAAAGCAGAAACAAAAGAGGTAGCATGGAGATAGGACAGTCAAGACTATTGCCCATGGAGGGTGTTATTGTATCATCAGAGGCAAGGGTGTTTTCAGACTGGCCTGGGGGAGCTTTTGCTAGGTGTGATCTGGTCTGAGTGGACATAGCCCTTTACAGAGTCTTTGATGAGTTTTGAAAGGGCTGTGCAAAACATGCAGTGTCTGTGAGGCTCTGTGAGGCTGTGCCCACAGCTGGGAGCCAGCTGCAGTGCTGGAGCCACATTCAGGTGTTGGTTCTCTGCTGATCAAGCACTGTTGTAGGAGCAGTGACCTCAGTAATTATTAACAAGGTCCCAAAGAGGAAAAGAGACAGGAGAGAGAGAAAGCTTTCTCCTGTCTTGTCTCTTTTGCTGAGCAGGAAGTACTAGCCTATCTAAAAAGTGATGCTGAGCCTAGGTTGTCTTATCCTTGGAATGCTGCAGTTTCCCAAGAGTGGCTGCAAAGTCAGAGGTCTGCTGTGGGCTTTGTGGTTGTCACAGAACAACCCCTTTCTGCTCACGGATTCATTTCCCCTTGTCATTGCAGCACCTGGGTGAAATCCTGCAGTACTGGAAAGTCAAATTAGTTCTGCTCAAATAGGAGAAACAAAGAAATGGGTAAATAAATACTACTGTGAGTAAAGGAACTGAATCTCTCTCTCTCTTGCCCTTGTAGGAACTCATGTTTATCACTGGGTTTGAATATTCTGAAACCTGTTAGCACTGATTGGAATGTTCCCAACTCCTGATCATCTTTGCTGACCTTTGCAACAATGCCTGTTGTAAAACAGTCTTAAAATGCTCAGTCAACCCTCCAGTACCAGAAGTGGGACTCTGTGACTTGTATGCTCATTCATGGGCTAGGAGCACCATACTTTAGTTGAGGGGTTGACTCAAGTGCTCTACATGCTACATCTTCTGTTGCTGCTGGTGCCAACACCAATTGCTTCATACAGAATGTTAGCAGTGGGAAGGGACCCTCAGAGGCCATCCAGTCCAACCCCTCTGCCAGAGCAGGATCCCCTATGGCAGGCCACACAGCTGCTATGGGTGCAATACCAACCAATTCAGACAAGTGGAGGAATTAATCCAGCATGGCTTTTGCCCGAAATCATGACCTGTGCCCAAATGGCTAAATTCCTACCCAACCTTCACTAAAATAATCATCATGAATAGAATTCAAAATTAGTTGTGGGTTTTCAGACTCCTGCAATGAATTACCCCCCTTCTCTCATCTCAGACTTACCTGTTTTCATGATTCTTCATTTTAAAGAGTTTGACTTGCAGGCTAACGTGACCTCAGGCAAAAGATGGGGAACGTGGAGCTCTGCTTGGTTTTCTCTAGGAAACTGTGGGTCATTGCAGCTTTAATTCAGAATTGTATTGACTGGTTTCTTTCTGCATCCTAAGGAGTTGCTAAGCAACATGGATTCTCTCTTGCCATGCATTTGTCGAGACAGAAAAAAGTGGGAGGAAATAGAAAAAGATTCACCTTCTCTAATATATCTCTCAAGCCACAGAGCATCACTTCTTTCAGTCTCACCTGAAGTTACACTACTGATACATTATTCACTTCCTCAGCACTGGAGCTGGCTCTAGAGTTTAAACTCAAAACCACTGAAGGTCTCATTTTTGCTCTCAATGACAAGACACCATTGGATAATGACTTCCACCCATGAGTTCCCCCTTAGCCAATGGCTCATAAATCTGCTCATAAATCATAAGTAAGCAGTGCCCTGTCGTGCCAAATTCTTGGGTTGTTTTCATGAGGAGCAAAGAGTTGGGAAACAAGGGCTCAGCTGTCTTCAGCCTGCAGCTCTCTGAGGTCTTTGGACCTTCTTGTCTTTGTTCTTTGGCAAAATGATCCTTTGCTGGGTGGCTCCAGTGTCCTTTGGGCAGCTCAGTGAGTACTTCCAAGCTCTCTGGAATCCTTCAAGGTGCAGGAAACCTCCTCAAACACCTTAGTCTCTTGTTCGAGGACTGCAGATAGGCTGAATGGGTGTATAGACTACATGCCATCACTCTGCATGTGGGGAAATTCCACCATTAGTCAATAAATAACAAAATTATTCAGGTTTGAAAAATTGAGCACAGGTTCTAGAATCTCAGCCCCTTCTCTTGAAAAATCGATGTAATATGCCACTCCGAACTCCAGTTCAGTTTCCAGGTCTAGTTAAAATCCCTGTGCTTATGAGCCACTCCATTTTAGTAGATGTGAATACTCACATCAACAAAGCCACTCACAATTGTTTGGGGATCAGGCTCTGTTTATTTACTTCTGGTTTGTTGGGGTTTTTTCTTCAGTCATACTGACTTGGCTATAGCGTGCTGCTAATGCATCTGAGTCACAGCCTCTATTACATCTGTGTGAGTTTATATATAGCTGGCTGCATTTATAGCTGGGAACCTGGGGTCTGGTACAGCAAGGCAGGGAACAAAGCAAATTGGAAAAGGACCTTTCTGAAGCAATAGGCAGACATGCTCTCAGTGCCTTCTGCACAATTACTGCCTGCCCCAGGCACTGCTCTAAGGCACAGAGTCAAAGGTTGCCTTTCTCCATCACTCAGTAAATACTTTAAATCTCCTTCTTATTGGTACTTTGAAACAAAAAGGGGAGGGGGGAGGATTAATAGGTGTGCATTCATTAGGAGTTGTCACTGAAATTCTTCACCTGCTCAGATCATGCTCCATTTGAGAACCTCTGAGATCTTCACAAACATTATTGAATCAAGTCTCATCACACCTGTGAGACTTATAAACCTGGTCTTGAAGTCAGGTTGTCTTCCCAGGAACGTGCCTTGAGTTTGGCTCAGCCACTCAGGTTTAAAAACATCCACGTGCTTGCAAACAGAAAACTGAGAGGGAGGTTAATAGAATTTGCCAGGGTCACACAGCAAGTTGTAGCAGCTGGGAACAGAGCTGAAGTCCCCCAACACCTGGCCTGGGCGTCTTGCCTGGGATGGCACGTGCCACCTCTCCTGTGAAGAGTAAACCAGGAAAATAACCCTAATCTAAACTCATACTAAGAATCCCTCTTCCCCAAGCTAATTCTTTGAGAGCCCTGAGCTGCTGGTGTGTTTGAAAGAAAGCAGCCTTCTGTACTGCAGAGATACCTGTCAGCATGCCCTATTTCCTAGGACACAGGCCAGGAAAATGTTCCATCCCATCCCCCTGTGTCAAATTTGTAAGCTGAAGGGATTTTGCCAATACTTAGAAACAAACAAAACCAGCAAAACTTGGGAGACACAGGATGGAAAATTTCAGCTTCAGGGGAAAGCAACAGGCACAACTGTTCCCTTTGACAGCAAAACAGGAAAGGAGAAACTGCTCTGCAGCTTTTCTTGGCAATACCTGGTAGCACTTGCACCCTAGAAGTTCTTGTTAGATATTCCACCACATCTAACACAGCCTGGGCTTTGCACATCATGTTTCAGGCCTGTGTTTTGGTAGTAAGACATCAACCATATGATGTACACAGCATGTTGTTTTAAATGCCCCAGGACATTCACACATGCAGGTGGGTGCACATTTCTGTGCCTTTGTGTGTGAGAATATCTAATGCATGGACTCCTGCAGGTAACACTTATTTGCTGGGACACAGATTTATCGGCATATCAGGAACCCACTGACCCTGTGGTTTAGATATCTCCTGCATGACACCACAAGTCAGCGCTTTCCAATTGTCTCTGGAGGCAAAGAGGCTTTTGCTGGTTATTTATCCCAGTTTGAGGCTGGAATAAAGCTTTTGGTAAACAGGCCCTGGTAAGGTAGGTTCAGATAATGGGATGCTGTGAAGGACTAAAACCTTCACATTTCAAAGCCACCCCCCGGCATAGTTTGGGGCAATCTGAGTCCAAATACGTCACAGAGTCACAGAATCATATCCTGTCCAACCCCCCTGCAGTCAGCAGGGACATCTTCAACTAGATCAGCTGGCTCAGAGCCTCATCCAACCTGATCTGGAATGCTTCCAGGAATGAGGCTTCTGCCACCTCTCTGGGCAACCTGAGCCAGTTTCACCACCCTCAGTGTGAAATATTTCTTCCATCTAGTGGGAATCTCCCCTCTTTTGGTTAAAACTCTTGCACCTTCACTCATGCCAGGAGCCTCACCAGCTTTGGTGTGCTCATGAGTAACCACAGCTCCCTTGGTAAGGGTTTAGCCTGGTCACCAGATTTGCTCCAGTTCTGGAGGGACAATGACTGAGCCAATTGTTTTGTTCTGTGGGCAGCTTCAACAATGCCAAGTACTGGCCTCAGGGACTCTGGCTGTTACGAGCTGGCCCTACCTGGTTTGTAATGGATGGGTAGCAGAAGCCAGCCTGGACTAACACACTCCCAGGGTGCATTTAGCCCACCACACCACATTATCTTCCATTTTCAGACACTTGTTCTTTAAACCTTTTCTCAGGTAGTTCATAAAATATTGATGGGAGAGATCCCAGAAATCTCTCTTTTGCTGTAGAAAACAAAATGAGGGAAGTGCTTCTCTTCAACTAGCACTTTCTTTTGTAAGAGAAGTATTTTATGTAGCCACTGAGACAATAATTTCTGTTTTCAAAAACAGGAAGAAAAGTATAAACAATGTGCAGCCAGAACAAATAATAGAGGAGGGTTGCCAAGCGCATTCCTAAGCGCACATATACAACGTCTGTGAACAAAACTGTCACAGGCCCTGATTGCTGGCATTCAGAGCTGTCACACCATTTATTTTAGGCTTAAGATTTATGAAACATTAATGGTTATAAAGGCCTGCTGGAGATCTCTTGCAATTCAGAAACTGTCCCTAGTGATTGCTGCAGAAGAAGCCAGGGCGGTGGATGCAGGGCAAGTGGAGGATGCAGCATGCAGGCAAGGCTCTTCTCTCCATCCTTACACATCTCTGGCAAGCTTCCTGTGCTGGGAGCCTCTCTCTGTGGAAGTGGAAGTTTTGCACATGCAATGCAGAGGCTGCAGCAATAAAGACAGGAGGATTCACCTAGCTTAGGCCTTGGCAGGTAGTGCTGCAGGGGTGAGAGATGTCCCCAGCCCTCTGCAAGGAGGTACCGACCCTGCAAGCAGCATCTGCATGTTAGCTCCTCTGCCTGCATTGCAGACACTCAGGATGAATTGCCAGTGCAGACTCCTGAGGAGGGTGAGTTTGCAGTAAGACAGCAAGCTGAGGGTGAGAGCACCAGTGGGCTGGTGCAGACCATCTCAGAGCAGTGATGGTGGCAGGACAGGCACAAGCTACAGGTTTGCAGACTTTGCTGTCCAAACTGTCTAATCAGTGAATGTCAATCCAAACCCTTTTGCACTCTTCCTTCTGTTGAACTTGGCTCTAGCAGAAGGCTGCTTTTCAAAGAGGGCTGCCTGCATTTTCTGGGGCATGGCCCACTCTTAGGAAAGGGCCAAATGCAGGAGGAGAGGCTGTGATGTGCAAATCAGGCACTGGCTGCCCAGCCTCAGCAGTCGTGCTTGTTGCAGGTGGTAAGGATCCTTTCCGTTCCCATCACACAGCTTTGTAAGTAATGTGCTCTCTCCAGCCCTTCCATGCACCCTCTCTGTGGTGTTTGTACCATACTGCCTTGAAATTAGTGAGCTGTAATGGGGCTTGGCATCAGCAGGTATCCTGATTTTATATTTTATATAAATACAAGCTTTTAAAAACATAAGACTGATCACACTGATTCTGCCCCCTCTGTGAATGGAATTTTTTCTGTGAACCTGCTTTAGCTGGGGAGGGGGTTGGACAAGATGATCTTCAGGGGCCCCTTCCACACCCCCATCTTGTGATTCTTACTGTGTCTCTAGGCTGATGTCCTCACCCACTCTGGTGTCACACAGCTTTGTGTGACAGCTCAGAGCTTGTGGTCTGGTGTCACACAGCCTTGTTTTAGCTCAGAGCTTGTGGTCCTTGTTCTTGGTGAAAGCCTGATGCTTCGAGCTAAATGAGCTTTCCACAGCATGGGAGTTGGCCATGGGACCAAGGAGGAAGTGCTGGCTGTATACGAGCTCCATGGTCCTTGTTATGCAGCACTGCCAAGATGAGAGCAGCCCCGAGGACAGCTCTTCTAACCTGAGCAGCCCTGCAACCTCAGAGTCTCCTACAAATGAAATTTAGGACACCTATGTCTTCATGTAAACTCATTCCCTCTTCAACAGATGTCCATGGACCCATCTTCCTAGTTGCTCATTGCCCCACATATGTCTGCCCTTCTCTACAAGGTATCCTTCCAGTTTTAATCTGATGTCCCAGTTAAGAGCTAGTGGGATATAAAGCTTCAGGAAGGAAAAAAAAAAAGAAAAGTCAATAAGGCTGCTGGAGCAGTGTCCCAAATGGCAGACTGGAGCCTGCTGATGCAGAGCCAGAAGGAGAGTCCTCATTGTGCAGCTCTGGAGAAATGGGAGATGCTTATTAGACCAAAAGGGAGTTCTGTGCACAGGAGAGGAAGTGCTCTGTGGCCCCCAGGACGTGAGGAAGATTTGCTAACTTGGCTTTCTACTCTCCATGCAGATAAGGAAGACTCTCAGTCTCCAATCATGAATTGGTATTATACAGTATACTCCCAAAGGCCATAATTACTTCCAGAAGCAGAAATTTGAATGACCCAGATAATTAGTTCAGTGCAGCTGGTCCAAAAATTATTTACATAAAAGCCAGTTTTACTGGAGGGGGAAGCAAAACAACCTTGCTGCTGGAAGAAAGTGACCCAGTTAGTCCCATGCAGGGAGTCTGAGGAGGCAGCGCGAGTGGCACCGCGACCACCTCTGCCATTGCCTCTTTCCTCTTGACTGCAGAGGGCAAACGCTGACCTGCTGGTCCAGAAACGAAGCCCTGCGGTAGACAAACATGCAGGAAGGCAGTGAAGAAACAGGAAAACTGCATGACTGTGGTGGGTTGAAAATTCCCCCCAGCATTAAATTGCCAGCCCAGCCCAGCTGGAAGCAAATGAAGCTGTATTTACAAGCAAAACTACAATCTAAAATGAAATGCAATGAGTATGTACAAAATATACAATATTTATAGGTATTTGCAATTAATAAACAGCACAAGAAACCCCCTGGCCAAAAAACAGGGGAGCTAATAGCTTTCCCTTTCCTACTCCCTTCCTTAGCCCTCTGAACGCAGAGGGACAAGAGAAAGAGCAGAGAATTGTTTTTTAGTACTTAGCCAAAACAAAGAGCACAGCCAAGGTCAGCAAAGCCAGCCAGAAGCAAGTTAGCATCTCCCAGAGCAAGGAAGCTGAAAAGAAGAGAGAAAGGTAGTCTACAGAACTGCACTTTATTGATAGTGTGTCCAGTGGGATTGTTTAGAACTTATCAGTATTTTCCTTTTTCCACCCAAAGGTGATTCATTTACATTCTACCACTTTCTGTTCAAGATCTGTGGAAAGGGTTAAAGGCACAGCCTAAAACTACCACAATGACTTTGACCTTGTGCCTCCTATGAGAATCACTCTCAGGGACATGTGAGGGCCCAGTGCATCCAGAAAGATGGGGACAAGGCAAGGCCTGTTCCTGGAAGCCATACCAGGAGTGAGAGTTTTAAACCAAAAGAAAGGAAATTGAGACTAGACAGAAGGTAGAAATCTTTTACAGTTGAGGTGGTGAAACACTTGGCATGGGTTTCCCAGAGAGATGGTAGAATCTCCATCCCTGGAAACACTCCAGGTCAGGTTGGACAGGGCTGTCAGCAAGCTGCCCTAGTTGAAGACATTCCTGCTTACTGCAGTGGGGGTTGGCTTAGATGACCTTGACAGGTTCTTTCCAACCCAAACCCTTCTGTGATTCTATCATGATAAGCTTGCACTTGCCAAGGTGCAGGCACAGAGGGAGCAGTGAGAGTGGTGAGGAGCTCTGCTCCAAGCTCTGAGAATCCAGCATCATTTATTCCACTGGTGCATCTGGAAGCTAATCACTGTGGTTATGGGGATTAATTTTTAACCATCTCCTCCTCAGAGCTTGGCAGGTAGCTGGGCAGTATCAGGGATGCCCAGGAGGGGATTGCCCAGTGGCTGGGTGGTTAAGATCCCAAGGGGCCAGTACTGATGTTTCAGAGGCTGCCCTCCAAGCTGTTGGGTTGAAAAGGAAATAAAGGATATGATTTTAGAAACCATTTCATCTTAAATGCAGCTAAGTGATTCAACCCTTTGCTGATGACTGGGTACACTAATGGTTAACCCACTGCTGGGTTAACCACCACCCTTTATAGTTATTGTCCTGCGTTGATAAGCCTTGAGTCTCAGCTCTGAGGTGCTCTGACCCCATCATCCAGGCCATCTCCTCATCCCTGCCAGTGCTCCTACCCAGCAGGCAGTGAGGATGGTGGCTCAGTCCACTCAGGGCTGTCCTGTTGTCCCCAGCGAGTGCTTTAGGGATGCACTGGTTCTTGTTTCTCATAGACCAGGGCATCCTGTCCCCTGCCCAGCAGTGAACCAAGACTTGTTGCCACAAGTGTGGCAAGCCATGAAGCTACAGGGCATGGCAAGTATGAGGAAGACGGAAGCCCAGGCTGTATATACCCTTTTCCTTACCTCTTTGCCAAGTGTCCTGAAGGCCACCCCCTTTCCATTCCACTGAAGAATCAGACCAATGCTCCACAACAAAAGTATCCCAGGAGAGGTATCCTCTGTCCCCAGTGTGCCGCAGCCATCACCTGGCATCAGCACCCTCAAGGTAGAAGTGGTTTTGTGCTGCTGCTTCTCCAAAAGCTGGCTTGCTCTCTGGACAGGGCTTTTGTCCCCTCAAAGGGAGCAGAAGATAAACAAAATCTTCCAGGAGCAAAGCAGAGTTAAGTGTGATCTTTTGTATTCAAGAGAGTGCACAAACATACTTGCTTAAAAACCCCCAAATTGTTCTCCTAAGATGTGAGATGTACAAATAGCATCAGTAAAGTGCTGCCTGTCTCACCAGCCCCACATTACTGCTTGCTATTAAGTTAGCTACAGATAGTAGTTGTTATTTAACAGCATAGTAAACAATCAGATAGCATCCCCATAATGCCTCCCGCTCACGCTGCTCTGTGCCAGCCTGTGCCCACTGACCATGGGCTTAATCTTGATTTGCAGCAGTGAAATGGGAAGGAGAATTAAAGGCCACAGAAAGCAAGCTGGAGAGGGGATGAACTGCAGTGGCTGGATCCTGACTGCTCTAACACAAACCTGGGGTAGCTCCAGGAAGCTGAAGAGCTGCCCAGCTGCCAGGGCAGAGGATGTGAAGGTTTAGGGCCTGCTACTCTTTGTTTCCCTTGAATGTGCTCATTGTACAAGTTCCCTTCCCTTTCCCTCACCCCACCTTCTCTCCAGGTGTCTCAGGGGCAAAAGAAGCTAAGACAGATCTTCATGATGTGCATGCTGCACATACTTTGGTTTGCCCTTTGCCTAAAGGTATTGCACACAGTCTTCCATGTGCAGAAGCCTGTGAGATGGAAATGAGATGACTTTTTGTGGTGGGAATTCAGGAGCCAGTTGACTGCATCTGATTTTACACGTGTTGCAAAGTCAAACAGAAATCAGCCTCATCTGTCAAAGTGGAGCTTGGTATAACTCCTGGGCAGTCCTGGGCTAACTTGGCAGCAGTGGGTTTCTGAGCAGCGCTGTGCTAATGGTTGGACTCGATGATCTTAAAGGTCTCTTCCAAAAGGATTCCATGGTTGACTCTCACCTTCCTGTCTCACCAGTGTGGGCACTGGCAGTTGGCGCTGATCAGGCAGGAGGGCATGTCCTGCAAAGGGCTTAAGGGCAGTGGATGGCAGGGCCTGGGTGAGAAATATTAGTAGCGGCTTGCAGGATTGTGGAGTGGGTGAGGGAGGGACCCTCAGGAGCATTTGGGTGAGCAAGCAATGCCATCCTCCCCAGGCCATCCTGGTGTCTCATTCCCTGTCAGTGGAGATCTGCAGGGTTGTGTGCATTTGCATCTCTAACTCTCTTTCATGTGAGAGCCAGCTCCTCAGATGCTATCAGGCAAGAGCGACTGAGCTCAGCAGAAGAGCAGCAGCAGAGCTAATGCTCTGGGATGGCTCTCTGGGAGGAATCACACAGCCTGGGTGATTTGAGGCAGTGCTGTTGGTAAACATTTTCTGCACATTTCCTGTGGCATGAGGGGAATGTTTCCTCTGCTGGCTTCTGGTTGCCCAGTGCAGCAGGAGATGCTGGCAGTGAGAGGACACAGGATGTGCTCCTGCACCTCCTGGTGCTCCCACCACACCCAGGGCTTGCTGATGGAAACCACTTCCCCCCGTGTCTAACTTGGCAGGTTTGATGGCAGCTCTGTGCCAGGACCACAGCTGTAGGCTAGCTCAAGGAGAGCTCATAGGGATACAAGGAGGGGATCTTGACATTGTGTTCCCTGCAGCTGCAGAGCTGGAGTGCAGTGGGTGCTTCGGGACAGCTCCTTCCTTGATAAAACTCCTCCTGTCTTGCAACAGAAAGGAATTTGTCCCTCTGGGCCAGCTGCTTCCCAAGGTGGGAATTTCAGAAACCCCCTTGAGGTGCAAACAGACATTTCCAGCTCCAGCCGAGTATACATAAGCATTTTAAAAGAGCACTTTAAAATTCCAGCCCTCCCCCTCAGCTGCTTGCCACCATTTGCTTTCTAAATGAGTGGGATGTCTCCTGTGTTCAGCTCCATCCGCATCGCTGTGCACTGACATAAGCATGCCCACCTCGCACGCCAAGTATTCCCCATCCCCAAGCCACAGTTTCAGCAGAGAGAGGACAGAATTAGCTCTTGTCTCCACGTCATCAGCTCCCTCTCTGCTACTTTATATAAAGACATCTCAACCCTGAAGGAGCTGGCACCTGGCACCCCTGCCTTCTGAATGCACAGAGTAGAGGAGTAAAGAACAAAACAGTGGGGGTGAGGGAGGGATGTTCTGTTTCTGCTACATAGCATGAAACGTCCTGGAGTTAAATACCCACAAAAATATTCACTGTTAATGTTTAATAATCCCAGGAACTTGTCACTTCCACTTACCACCTCGGAGCTGCCGCTCCCTCGCAGACTCCCACGTCTCAGCTCTGGGCCTAAGATGATTCCCCATTTATATACTAGAAGAACAGAAAAAAACAACACAGAAAAGCCAAGAAGCAGGGAGACACAGTGCCTGTGCCTCAGCTGCAAAGCCAGGGAGGGTTTTCTTATCCTCTCTGCTTTTGCAGAAATAAAATTACTCACACGGCTGCTGTTTTTCAGGGTTACCTTTCTGAAGCTCCCCTTCTCTAACGTCTGAGAGAGCCTCTTGGATGTGTTTGCTTAGCTGTCCTGAGGAACCAGCCTCATCACCCCTCTCCTCCCCCATCCCCAGCCGTTCTCCAAACAGGAGCAGGGGATTGGGGTGATCCAGTGACTGGTGCCAAAAATAACCCCAGTTGAGACTTTGCCTGGCACACTTTAAAATAGCTCATTTGTGGCTGTGAGGGTCCTCTTGAAGAATGCCTGGGCACTCTTTTGCAGGACTCACTTGAAAACTAGGGAGTATTTCTTGGTGTAGGTCGGTGCCAACACAAATGTCTGCCTTTCCCTGCTGGCAATTGAGGCACCAAAAAAAGCAGTCAAGTCTCCCAGCATGCGGTGGAAGCACCTGCATCAGTCACACTGCAAACAGAACTGGGCCATCCCGCCCCTCTCGCTGGCTTCTGCAAAATGCTTTATTATTATTCCTCCAGGCTGAGTAGTTAATGAAAATTCAAACTCCTCTAGCTTATTCCAGTTAGGAGGAGAAATGGGTGATGCAGTCAGGTGCCTCTGCTGCACTTCTGTGTGTTTGGAACAATACCCTGTACAATACCCTGCTTCTGGCAGCAAGGGAGGAACCCAAAAACAAGAGCTCATTTCACTTTGGTCACCACTCCCACCCCAAACTGGTGGCAGTATTCTGCCAAACCCAAATCATCAGATTCTGTTCAAACTTTCCTTGGCTTCTGTGAGCTGTTATTCCCTCTACACCTTAGCTTCCTTTTTCCCCTACAGAAATAAATACGCTCCCTGAAACAACACTCAGCCCAGGAGCTGCAGTGCAGAGCAGCCTGGTCCCCAAAAATGTCATGGGATGGCAATGTCAGGACAGGATCTAATCTGCCTTTTGCAGGGAGTAAGGAGGAGGACCATGACACATGCTTGATGCTTCTTAGAGCCATTTGAAATGAAAGATGCTTCTAAACTGTCTTTTTTCCCCCCCACAAAGGTTTAACCCAGCTGTAGCAACACTTGCCACTTTTCTGTAATTCTTGTAGCTACAACTTTCAGTTAGAAACCCCAAAACTGGGCAAACTGAGATTGTTGTGGAGTTGAGTAACCAGATCCATTAGGCTTATAACACACACAGATGTGCTGTCAGTCCTCTGAGCCTCCAAACAAGCCAGAGCTGCAGGAACATTGTAAACGCTCTCATTTCCCTGCCTTTCAGCATTTCTCCTGGTTCGAGGAGGATCCAAATGTCACTTTGCTACTGATCAGTCAGATACAGATCTGCAGAACCTCCAGCGGGGTCAGAGAGAGTGGCACACGAAGCTCTCTCCCGCAGCCAGTGAGAGCAGATGCTGCAGGAAACCTGCAAGAAAAGGGCAAATTCAGCTCTGCCCTTCCTCTGGCTTAGGCTTCCAGCCTCTGACAAGATGAGCTGAGGGATGGCTTCATATTGTTGTGTCTGACATCCCTCCAGAGTCTTTTCTGATCTCAATCTGTCTGATTGCTTTTGGTCTTCCTGGCATCCTGTGGCAATCAACACAGCATCATTACACATGTTTGGTAGAAATTTGTCTCCTGGGCAACCAAAAGAAGCCAACCCTGGGCTACTGGACACAGAGTAAAACTGAGGAATTGTCAATATCTGTTCTTTGTTCATCTTCCCCCCAGCATTCATGGTTGTATTTATGCTGATCATGTTTAATCAGTCTCACCCCCTTTATGCAATCAGCTTTGGGGCCTGTTTATACCTTTGCCATCTAAACATCCTCAACTTTTGGGCCTGTTATACCTTTGCCATCCTCTGGCAGTGACTGCCCAGTCTAAGAGACTCTGCTGGTGACTTCTTTCGATTTGTCTTATATCCACTCCTTGATTAATTCCCTGGGAATCCCATTCTCACAGGCAGTAACAGTAAATATTCCTTCTGTCCTTACCTTCTGGACACCTTTCTGGACAGCATTTAGGTGATAGGAATGTAAGATAGTGGGGGCGAAAAAGTGAAAGTCTATGTGAAGAAAATCTAAAGCATTTTGTGGAGGGGAGGAAGTGACATTTCTTTCCATCCTTAAGAAACAAGGGGTGAGAAATGTATTCTTAAAAAGCAGCCCATACCAGGGGTTGTTAGGTGCTCATCTGAGATAGTCCCAGACCTTTATTTTTAATTCATGAACTGGGATCAGAGATGGAGCTGCACTACACCTTAAGGGAGATTATTTTTTTCCTGCTAACATGTTTTTAAAACAAGGGAAAATACAGAAAAAGGAAAAGACCAATATCCCTGAAAGACAAAAAGGAAGGTAAGGATGGAGGAGTCCAAACTGAAGTATAGGCAGAGACCTAGTGAGCAGTGTAGACACAGAAGTTATTTGTGCTCCCAGAGACAGGTCAGATGTCAACTATTACACAGTGACAACCTAAGACGTTGATTCTATGGTTCTAGGAAAATGGTTTGAGATTCACCCACATCAATGGGCAGGAGAACTGCATACTGCTGTGAGTGTTTGGGGATGGGATGCCATAGGGTATGTGTGCCATGGCAGCCCTCCTCTTGCTCTCAAGGACTGTTGAGTCATTTTTAGGCCACTTGCCTACATAAATGAGACTCAGGCAGCCTGCCCGAAGAGCCATCCGTTAGCGTTCCCTGGCAACTCTTGAAGCCTTTTGTTTTCAGGTACATGGACAGAGGGGTGCAATTTCAGACCTATCCCTGCAGGGTTTGTGAAAAGAAAGGCCTAAGTGGAGCAGAGAGACCCATTCCCTTCTCTGCTGAAGGACTGGCTACAAGAGCTCAGCGTCAGAAAGCTGCAGGAACAAGTCCTTTCCTGGGCTTCATTGCTTCTGCTCCACGGGAACTTGCTCCTGTATTAACTGAATTTTCTTGTCCTTCCCTTTACAAAGCCAGTCCTCTGCTGTAACAGGGATAATGACATATGCTGCCTGAAATAGGATGCTTATGAGAGCCTGGCTTGAAATAAAGACTATAAAAATGTAATGTCTAGCAATTGTAACATCATCCACGGAGCAGGGGAGGAAGAGACAAACAGGCAGGTAGACAGAGAGAGAGGGCTCTTAACTGAACTCTCTGCTTGGCTGTATTTCCTCTAGGCAAGTACTACGGGTGACTAACAATAAAGGACCCTAAGGAAGAACATGCAGGATTTTAACCAAATTTGACTTATCATAAGCAAGCTTTTACACTTGCATCAGCCTGTACTAGAGATCCCTAAATAATTCAGAGCATTCCAATGATCTAATATTAGTAAAGTAATGTTCTTCTCACAGGTGCTTCAAAGTAGAAACCAAGGTGGCAATATTTCCTTTTTAAAATACTGGTAACACTTCATTTCCCTGCTCCAGAGCATTTAATATCCAATATAAATCAATACCTCCCTGACTAGCTATCAATAAATGAGTAATTACATTTCTGCCTATCCCTAGATGCTCTGCAGCCATTTATTCTAGTTGCTTAATCACAAAGCTGTGATTGCAGGGGAAGTTCAAGCAGATGTGAATACATAAAGCCAAAAATAGAGAGCTAAGCTGAGAACTTCACTGCAAATAGCTGTCTCTTCTGAAGCAAGCTGCCTCTCACTTTCCCAAGAGAGGCAGCAGGTATCTCCTCACTGTTCAGAACAATAACTGCTGTGGTAAAGCTCGGTCAAGCAAAGCAGAACTTCATTCGCTTTGCTTTTCACAGCCAGCATCTGAATGCAACAGGGAGTCCTCACTGGCCTGGTCAGGAACTCTCTTTTTTAGCTCCTCAAAGGCCATGGGATCTCCAGGTGTTTACACTGGAGCCTCCATTTGAAAAGGACTCACACAGTAAGACCCATCTGTCTCTACAGACAAACTTGTTCATCTCAAATGAGTGTTTTGTGGTTTTTGGAATGGCTCTACACCTGAGAATGCTGGAAAGGGCCATCTTCACCCCAGGGAATCCTCAGTTTACCTGCAGCAACAGCATTCCAGTTTGGTCACTGTCCTTTTAATGCCATGTGCTTGCTGTCAGGAGACCAGATATGTGTGCATTAGGAGTGTCTGGGTATGTGTGCACACAGAATCATCAGGCTCAGGAGAGGAGCTGAATTCTAGATTTGATGTGAGAGTGGCAGTTTCTCATTGCCACAGTCTTCATCCTGCACCTTGATGCAAGCCTTAGAGGTGAGTGAATTAGGCTATGTCTAAGTCAAAACACTTAACCAATATTAATTAGCTGAGCCTCCCTCCTGTCTCAATTAGATAGATGCTTTCTGTCTGCAGGAAGGATGGAAACTCAGATGACTTGCCAGAGTTCAGAGAGCAGAGCAGTGATATGTTCTCCTCACTCCCTATCCTATGCAAACCTGTTCTTCCTTCCAGACAGGCTGGGTATGTTTACCACATCTCTGCCTGTGTTTTCCTTCACCTTCCATCCCCACAGGGAGCCCTCAAGCACGTATTTTATTTGCACTTTGAACCTGTGCTTGCTTGCATGGCAATGCTTCAGCTCAAGCTGGGACCTGATTGCTTTAGGGGAGGCAGACTGCCTCAGTGCCTTCATCTGCAATTCCCCCCATTCACCCCAGCACTTCCATGTTCTCCTGCAGCTGTTGCCAACAAGTGGCAAAGAATCCTGCAGTGGTTCAGAGCAAAGCATATGCAGCACAGACACCCCTGGGTGAGCACACAACCGTGCAATCAGGCTGATGTGGACTGAACTCAGCTCACAACAGCAGAATTAGCAAAAGCCTTCGTGCACATGCTAATATATACACCTTTATGAGTGCCTGGAATGGTTCTGAATAGATGGATGGTTTAGGATGGCAGGTTTGGCTTTGGGAGGTGTCTTGCACCCTATAAATTCTAGGTTACAAAAAATGCTGACAGATGTATGTATATAAATACATATGTCTGGGTCTTTGGAAGGAATGACGGCCTGGGCTGGCTGGATGCAGAGATGACTACCTGGCTGCTCACATCCTTCAGTGAAAGACCAAAGCCTTCAAGCTACATGCAGCATTCAGCACTAACTTGACCCTAAACCCCTGCAGCCATCTCAGGTTCCATCAGGTTATCTTTTCACTGAGTTGTATGGCCCTGGATCCTGCTCTGCAGGTCTCAACAGCCCCAGCAGAACAGGCAGACATGGTGAGTTGGTTGGGTAGATTGGTGCCTTCCTTTAATTCACACAACAGAATCTCAGGGTGGTGGGGGTTGGAAAGAGCCTCTGGAGATCATTTAGTCCAACCCTCCTGCTACAGCAGGTTCACCTAAAACAGGCTGTAGAGTATCACGTCCAGGCAGGTTTAGAGTCTCTCCAGAGAAGCAGACTCCACCTCTTTGGGCAGCCTGCTCTAGTGCTGTCACCCTCAAAGGAAATAATTTTTTCCTCATGTTCAGATGGAACCTCCTGGGTTCCACTTTATGCCTGTTGCCCCTTGTCCTGTCACTAGGCACCACTGACAGGAGTCCGGCCCCATCCTCTTGACCCCTGCTGACCCCTGATTGGCACTGATCAGATCCCCTCTCAGTCTTCCCTTCTCCAGGCTAAACAGCCCCAGGTCTCTCAGCCTTTCTTTGTAAGAAAGGTGCTCCAGTCCCCTCATTATCTTTGTATCCTCAACTGGGGAGCCCAGAGTTGGACACAGTACTCCAGCTGAGGCCTAACTGGGTAAGAGTAGCAACTGCAAAGCTTTGGTGGCTATGATTGGAACAACAGCCAGGTAAAGGGGACCATGGTAATGCAAGAGCCAGGAGAGGCCCTCACAAAGTCTTTTTCTGTGTGGTATCCAAACTAACAAATCTTTTGAAGGATGAATGCAAACTTATCCTATTTCTGTTATTCCTGTGGCAGAGATGGGATGGGAAGCCCTCACCCCCCAAGGCTTGCAGCAATGGGTACAGTCCAACACAGTCTACTCAGACCTTCTCTCATGTTTAAGTTAGCTCTGCTTTGAGCAGAAGACTGAACAGGAAGGTCCTTTCTGATCTAAATTATTTTCCAGTGCTAAGTTCAAAACCTGGTTTAAGTGGATATTTGGGTGGCATCTCTAGGTCCCAGTGTAGAGCTTGTCCTGCTCATTTGGCATCACAGTGGGGTGTGACTGTGGCAGCAGGGGAATGAAACCCAGTCTTCAATGAAGGAAACACTCCTGGTGGCAGAAGATTCCTGAGTAGTTCAAGCCAGCTCTCTTCCCTACCAGCAGTGCCCAACATGGATGGAAACAAAGTGAAGGGGGTTTAGACTAAATGAGCTTGGAAGGTCCCTTCCATATCAAAACATTCTATGATTCTATAAAGAAAACTTCAAGCACAACTTCTGCATTTCCTACTCCTGTTCCTTAGGAGGATGTGGCAGCTCCCACTGGTGCTTGCTGGGTCCAGGCTAAAGGCCAGCAGAGCACCATGGCTTTGGGAGGCCACAGTGCTTGCTCCAGCTGCAGTTTGGCAGGGAAGGCCTCTTGTTGTCAGGAGCAGGAAGTTGGTCCAGTTCAAATCCAGTGCTGAGACAGCAGATCAGGACTAGCTTAGGAATGGCTTGCACAGCTCTGCCTGCTTGTGGGGTTTGTGCTGGCTTGATGAAAGGGCTGGCTTCTGTCCTTGACTGAACTCTCGTGGTTCAAAGTTGTGCTGGCTTTTTAATGTGTCTTTGGGGTGAAAAAAGTCTTGCAAGCTGCTGCTTATGATTATTTCCCCTATGTTTCCACATCCTCCAGAAAAATGTCACCCGAAGCAGTGCTCTGAGAGCCTGCAATCGTTATTGCCAGTAGCCCACAAAAAGCAAAAATCCCCAGCTGCTGCAGATTGGAGGCCTCAGCTCTCCATTCCTGTCTTCTTCATGGTGAAAGAAGCTTCAGTCTAACATCATCCTCTTCTGATGTCATCCAAAACCCAAGCTGGCTAGTAGAAAGCACTGGGAGAGTGAACCTTTCCTCTTCATGTCTGTGTTTAATAGCCATGAAATTTTGGATGTTTAATAAATACAGTGGAGGGTAAGAGATGGTTTGTCAGGGGAGCATTTATTTGCCCCTTGGAAGAATCTGGGGAGCTTTTCTCACAGCTCAACCCCTTTTCCATCCAAATCCAGCTGCAGAAGGTGCTTCTCACTGCTCTGTGCCCACAGCAAGCCCTGGGCCACAGCTTGGAAAAACTTTGGTCTTCCTCAGGGGGCTGCTCAACCCTTGTAGCTCTGGAGCACTCCATAACACAGTCCTGGTCACACCTGTCCATGCAGAGCTGAGCAAAGCAACCCCCAACCCTGACCCCAATTTCATCCAATCCATCAGACCCCACCAAGACCCTCTCCTGGAGAGGTGCTCTCAGAAGAGCCACATACAAGGCCAAGCAGTGCGTGAGCCATTCTGCCCAGCAGAGGAAGGCTCTGGAGGCTGTGAACGTCACCAGAGGAGGCTGTGCACGTCACCAGAGGAGGCTGTGCACATCTTATCTGGCATGCCAGAGTGCTGCCTCTCAAGAGCAGCTCTAGATTATCAGAAAAGAGGCTATTTTGGGCTCCTTGGTTCAGCCTCTGGAGCAGTAGGTGACCAGTGCTGCAGGAGCTGGTTTAGGAGCTAGGAGATAGAGAGCAGCCAGGGATTTCCAGCAAGATGGGGTCACCCTGCATTCCCCTCCCCCAGCAAAGCAGGCAGGACAGGCTTGCTGCAGGAAGGCAGCTGCCACCAAATGACCATCGTTTAAAGCATTTTGAGCCTAACCTGCTGAACTCCTGACTTTGCTGGTTCTAATCCCCTGCACCAGAGAAGAGAGAGAATGCCCTGGGGATGAACAGACACAGGTGATACTACTTCAATAGCAGGGTTGCTTTGATATATGCCATCCAATTCCATTCTGCTCCAAAAGTGAAATAATTTACTGTGTTTCTGCATACAGTGCACCAAAACCCACAGGGTTAAAGCAATAATTTATCCTTTGACAACAGGAAGCAGCTGATAAAAGCAGCCCTCTTTTGTTTTAGATTAGCAGGCCATTTCCCATGTGTTATATTTGCTTTGGCTGCCTCCCGGGCATCCGCTGGTGGAGATGAGAAGGAGGGGAAGGCAAGGGTGTTGCTCAAAACACTGCACCCCCTAATGCTGCTACTCCTGTTGTCCTGTGCTTAAAGGTAGCAAGGATCCTCCTGAACCCTTTTCTTCCTGCCTAGAGCTTTCTTAAGGTAACCATGTGAGGCTACTCTACTAGCAGAGCTCCAGAAACTGTCTGGGAAACTAACACAAATTTTCCAGGAATAAATAATCTAAGAAGTCCATAGTCTGGAGATGCAGAAAAAAGGCAGAAAATGAATATCCCAAATAAGCCAGCATGCAGTTGATTCCACCTGTGCAATGCTTTAGTGCTTAGCTGGTGGGTTTGTTTCCTAAAGAAAGCACTCCTCAGGGATGGTCACACTCATGTCACCAGCCATCTAACATCCTTTCCCCTACCCGAAGAGTGAACTTGAGTTGTCCACATCCCATCTTTGTTGCATGGCCTTGTGGTTGCCCCATCACTGCACCTGGGATAAGAAACCTCTAGCCGTGGGTTGAAGTCACAGCTGTGCTTCCTACTCCCTGCATTGGACAAAATCCAGCTCAGTGCTGGAGGGGCTTGGGGAGCGTCACCTCAGACATGGTTTGTGAAGGAAGGGACAAAAGGTATCTTGTCTGTTCTTAATTATGAGCAAAGAAATCTTGAGTTGCTTTCTGTTGGATTCTTACCTGAGGAAGAGCAGGACTGCTAAGTCTTGCCTTGGTTCATTTTTTTCCACCCCTGGAGAACCCTCCAGAGGTCTAAGAGATGGGACAAGCAGGGTATTGAATCTTTTCTGCCCAGCAGTCCTTACAGTCCAAAGAAGGGCTCATCAGCCTTAAGCTTTTCTGTGCTTTCTCACTCTCAGGCAGGTCCTGCAAAACCTGTGATCTTCCTGCGCAGGCAGGAGCCACCAGAAGGTCCTGTTAAAACACTTTCATTTTCCAGGCTTGGGAGACTTTTAATGTTGTGATGCAGTGCTAAAGTAACTGCACCATGTATTTAAAGTTGTCTGAGATTTCCACTGTAGACCTTAAACACAGTGCTAAATAGGGCAAACAAAAATAGCTGTTCCTTTGACAAGTGCTTATTTAAAGCCTGTTTTGTCAGCATTGCTGCCCTGGTTATGACAGGGAAGTTGTCTCACAATTGCATAATTACCAATATTAAACACCGAAGTAAACCAGCACAGATCCATGATGGAGTGGGTAACGTTTGCCATGGCTGTTGCACCCTCCATTAAAGCTGCAGCAGCTCCATCTCAGTCCATGGCCTCGGGAGAATGCTGCCTGGCTGCTGCTTCTCATCTGCTCTCAGCCCAGGGGCTTGCTCTGCTCTGTGCTCTCAGGCTTTCATGCCAGGGAGGGTGATAAGGACACTATTTTCTCACTTGCCTGTGTGATGCTGAGAGAAGGCAGTGCTACTGCCTTTGCTGCTCCTTCTTCAAGTGTCCAGTACTCACCACCAGACTCTTAATGGACTTCAGTCTCATAGGAGTGGGGGGTGGAGACAGAGGGGAGAAGCAGCTTGGAAAGATTCAGAGCTCTTTTCTACACAAGCTGAAGTTCAGCACCTGCACTTCTGTGGAATACAAAACATTCAGTACTCTGTCCCTCTTTCCCCTTCCTCTTCTCTTGCCCTTCCACATAGTGGAAATGACATGAACCCAGGAGGTTCCATCTGAACGTGAGGAAAAACTTCTTTCCTGAGAGGGTGACAGAGCACCAGAACAGGCTGTCCAGAGAGGTTCTGGAGTCCCCTTCTCTGGAGTGATTCCAAACCTGCCTGGGCATGATCCTGTCACCCTGCTCTAGGTGAACCTGCTGTAGCAGGGGAATCAGACCAGGTGATTGCCAGAGGTCCCTTCCAGCCCCTGCCATGTGATAATTTTTTCAGTCAGATCATAGAAGGAATCATTGAAGCCCTGCCTACACCACCATTCTCCCCACCTCTTTCCCTCCCAAGGTTTCTTTCAGGCCCTGGGGCAGGTTTGAATCCACAGACACTTGACACATGTCATGGTTACCTGAATGCAAGCTTGGGATCCATCTGCTCTGCACTTTAGTCTTGCTCATTTACTTGCAGCTAAAACCACAGGGAAATAGAGCAGGGGGCTCTGGCCTGCTGGGGAGGATCTTCTCCTGCAGTGCTTCTTACCCAGCAGCAGGGTCAGGAGTCTGAGTGCTGAGGCAGAAGCACAGGAATGGACAGATGTGCCTTTGGCTTCCACCAATGGAAAACCTTCAAGCAGCTTCATCAGTATTACAC
This sequence comes from Dryobates pubescens, assembly GCF_014839835.1. Taxonomy (NCBI): domain Eukaryota; kingdom Metazoa; phylum Chordata; class Aves; order Piciformes; family Picidae; genus Dryobates; species Dryobates pubescens. The sequence continues at coordinate 20,280,775 of NC_071615.1, read as the reverse complement.
TGATGGGGCCAATCTTTTTAGCAGGGCCTGCTGTGATAGGACAAGGGCTGGTGGTTTTCAAATGAGGGGAGATTTAGACTAGATGGAAGGAAGAAATTTTTTATAAAGAGGGTGGTGAGGCACTGTCACAGGTTGCTTAGAGAGGTGGTGGAAGCCCCTCCCTGGAAACAACCGAGGTTGTGCTGGGTGGGGATAAGAGCAATCTGATTTTGTTGAAGATGTCTCTGCTCAGTGCACGGTGAGCAGGTCCCTTCCAACCCAAACCACTCTGTGGTTCTATGCTACAAGGATGCAGTGGCAGGAGCAGTTATGCCAGCCTGTAGCAGAACTCCTAAGGCACCACCTTCTTGTAACCTGCTGTCTCACGGCCTGCACATCTTCCAGCTACAGGAGCACTGGGGTGAGGACCCTGCAACCAAGGGCTTTCTCCTTAATACAGTCTTCATTCATTTTAACAGTAGAATCATCCTGTGCTCCACATGAGGTTGGAGACATAGGGAAAAAAAAATGAGCATCATCATTTAATTAAAGATAGGTCCTAATAATAAAATCTGCATAGAGGGACTAGCGTGGGATGACCCAGAGAACCTTCACTGTGGAACTCTTCCTGCTTGGCTTTGCGTCTCTGATTTTCCATCCTGTGGCATGTCATTCCCTGTTTAAAAAATGCAAAACAATTAGGACAAACAGAAGTGTGACCATTCAGCCTCACACTGACACCTGCATGTGTCATCAGCAAAGGTGGAATTTCTGCTATCCAAGACTCTTCTCACTTGACCTGAAGGGTTACCTGACAGCAGTAACAGGGTGCACTCCTGCCTGCTCACTGCAGGCCAGCTATGAGAGAAGTGTGGTTGGAGAACTCTCCTCTGTGGTGAGCAAACTGCAACTTTTCAGGGACTCAGGAATTAGAAAGCTTTCCTTTGTCAGTGTAGTGATGTCAGGCTTGTGGTCCCTGCTTGGAATGAAGGCTACTGTCCTTGCTTTCTAGAGATGACATTCCCAGCCTTTTCCTCTCCCCTGGGCAAAACCCACTTTGTTCATGAGGTTGGGAAAGCTGAAGTGTTCCAGCTGACACTACCTGTAAAAATGATTGTTAACATTATCTGGAAGAAGAGCAAGGCTTTGCTCATGCACAGGATTTCCTCACAGGGGATGCATGGGCAACACCCCATACGTAAGAGCAGAGCTTCCCTTTGCAGCTGGGTCAGCAGCCACCTTGCAGGCAAAACTCTGCCCCTTGGAGGCTGGAGAACATGCTCCGATGCTGCTGTGCCTCGACAGACACTGGTGGAGGTGGAAAACTCCTTGCATTTCTCCTCTAAAGAAACCTAGGAGTGGGTGCAGAGCACTGCAAAGCGCTTGGCTTGAGAGCACACAATCCTTTGTATGTAAATTATTAACAAACACCTCAGCTTCCAGCCAAGGGGAGCAAACTATTTCTCTTTTCCTGGCCACACAACTCCCTTGCTTTCTTTACGGTGCTTTTAAATTCAACCAACCAGAGGAAAACTGCTCAAGCTTCAACTTCTTGACATTATTGTCAGTTTGTTTCCATGAAGCTGAACATTGAATATTATGAAACAGCTCAGGAATGCTGGACATAAAGGGAGATTTCCTTTTTTCCCCCTCTTCAGCTGAAATATCTTTTGGCAATAAATCCCCACCAGAAATGTGCTTTCCCTGATCCCCTAGCTTAATTAGCTCAAAAAATGTCAGATATGTAACAGTGGCCACCATGGGAAACCTGATAACAAAGAGCAGCCATACAATGGGAGCCTTTCAAACACAGGCAGGCAGGACCCTGCTAAGACAAGAGCGGATTCAGCGTGGTGTCAAGAGTGCTGCAGGAGACAGCAGCGCTGCAGTGAGACACGTCCGTCTTTGCTGTGCTTTTCTCTGGTCTTGATCTAAAATTGCCAATTCCTCTGCAGCCTGCAGGTCACTCGTTAGGATTTTCAGCAAGGAGGAGGCAGTGACTGCAACAGGGGAGGTTCAGACTGGACATTAGGCAAAGAAATTTTCACAGCAAGAGTGGTCACACATTGGAACAGGCTGTCCAGGGAGGTGGTGGAGTCACCAGCCCTGGATGTGGTTTAGATGTGGGGCTTGGGGATATGGTTTAGGGGAGAACATTGTAGAGTAGGGTTAACGGTTGGACTTGATGATGCCAAGGGGCTTTTCCAACATGAGTAAGTCTGTGATTCTGTGATGCATGCTGCAGCTCCTTGGCACTTGGGATGTGTTTGCTGCTATTGCCACAGGGCAATATGAGAAATGAGAAAACTGCCCCCCAGACTGGCTGTGCTTGTGGAAAGGAGCAGCAGCCCTGGCTGGCAAGACTGCATGTCCCCACATGCCCCTTTCTGAGAGAGCTGAAGCTGCAGTTTCCTCAGGATTTCTTCTTACCCCCTTGCCCTTGCTAAGCATGAGATCCCACCTTTTCACCACCCCTCGCAATGGTTTGTGCAGATGGATGCCAAGCAAGGAGGATGCACTAGCTCATGCTGTGAGTCTTGTGAGTTGTCTTCTTGTCTGTCTTTGCTGCATTGCTGCTAGCAGTGTGAGTTTTCCAGTCAGAACAAACCCAACTCTCTCAACCTGTCCTCGCAACAGAGGTCTGATCACTTTTGTGGCCTCTTCTGAACTCACTCCAGAGGCTCTTCCCAGTGCTGAGGACCCCAGAGCTGGACACAGCATTGCAGATAGGGTCCCACTAGAGCAGAGTAGAGGAACAGAATCTCCTCTGCTGGCCTTCTGGTCTGTGAGTACACATTGCCAGCTTATGGCCCTTTATTATTTACAGTTTCTTAACTTTAGAAATATTTATGGAGTTCCATTTTCTTTTACTTGCATTTGAAGCTTGAGTCTTATCCCTTCTGTTCCCCAAAACACTATGGGGATGTCAGAGAATTAGCAGGATGATAATGTCCCAGGGGCACTGGCAGGGAAGTGCATGTAAACCCAGGAGCAGGGATTTCTCAGTCAAAGCATTTTGAGTTTGCTGGTTCTGTTGCTTTTGTCATTACCTGTGTAACTCAAGTGCCCTGCAGGAGAATGGTGAAATGGCTTTGGCTAGGGCCACTTCGCAGAGCTGTGTTGACTCAGCAATGCCTGTGGAAGACATGAAACCAATCACAGAGCCAATCTGCATCCCTGCCTGATGGGCTGGGGCCAGGCAAGATGGCAGGACTGGGCTTTGGCAGCTGCATTTGCTTCACTCATTCGGCTCCAGAAGCACAGTGCTCTCCCTGCACAGCCCTTGCTACATACACCTGGCCCTTCAGCAAAGCTGAGAAAGCTCTAAATCCATAACAATGCTTGCAGAAGGGCTTTCAGACAAAACAGAGGAATAGCAAATCCAACCAGTTCAGGGTCTAATGACTTATGTATGCCTGGTGTTATATCAAATGGAGTTAAGAAAGCCCAACAGCTGTCTCTTGGGCGTATTCACTGTGAAGAGCCAAAGGTCAAGGGCTCACTTTTCTTCTGTGACTTGCCTTTAAAGTGCAGGTGTCATTGGTTCACCACAGGGTCCCACACAGAAGGTGCCATGTGATCTAAGCCCATAGGTGGGCAGCTCTTTTTGGCATCTGTGGCTATCACTTTTGGGTTACAAGGCGAATTGCCCTCTGACTGATCTGTGAAACGAATTGGATTCATCCCTCTGGCTCTGCTAAAACTCAAGTGCAGCCCTTAGCTGGGTAAAGCACAGACACTCCAGCTTTATTTCCATTAGTGTAATTATAGCTGGACCAATACTGACATGGCCAACTTGCACTGTAGGCAAAATAAATGAACGTGCATCTTGGGGTGTTTTAATTGCAGCCTGCTTGCTAACTCTAGACCATACCTAGCAAAACTTAACAAATGTGGCAGTCCCTAGTTCCCAGCGGCAGTAAATGTTGCTCATTTTCCAGTATATCAAAGTGAGAGAGTCTGCAGAGTAGGGCATTGTTTTATACACCAGGTATGAAAGTATTTCCTACACCAGGTATTAACTCTCAGTCCCACAATGGTGTAACTGCCACTAACCAGCAGAGACAGCACTTCAGTCTAGGAAGGGGGATGTGTGTGCAGGGATAGCTGTAAAGAAGCCTAATGAAAGAAAAAGAAATATCAGAGATTAGAAATCCTAGCATGTCTGTCAGGAGTGCTGGGCAGCCACCTGTGTCCTGCATCTGGTTCTCCAAATAGTTCCTTAGATGACTGCAGCATCACTTACAAAAGAAGCCAGTTCCTGGAGTCTTACAGAGCTGTTATTAAACACTGTTGACTAGGCATAGCTGTGCCTCATTGCTGCCTCTACAGCCCTTGGTTTCATCAGGGATCTGGGAGAGGTTCTTGTTGTCACCACAATTCTGGAAGCACAAACTTGCATGAGAAAATGATGCACAGCTCCTTCCTCATCTACTTTTCCAGCCAGACAGCCAGCTCTGCTGGCACCAAAGCCCTGGGTGGATGCAGGAGGGCTGGTGTGAACATCTTCTTTGGTTTGCCCCCAGAGGGGATAACTGCTGCCTGGGATCTGGGGCTGATTGTTCACTGCTTCTTCAAAAAGAGCTCCCCCAGGGCTCTGACACCGGGTTGTAACTTCTGATGCTCTGCAGCTGGAGATCTGCCAAGCCTCTACCTCTAGGTGATACACACTCCCATTTAATGGGAATCTGCCACCCCCAGCCCACACATGCAGAGGGTTTCAGGCAGGAGGTGCTACTTTTTATGGGCAAAGTATCGCTGTGCAGGCATGCAGTAGCTGTGCCTGAGCTGTTACACAGCTATGGGATGCTCAAGCTCAACTGGGTATGTGGCAGACAGTTGGACACCTCTTGCATGGCAAATTGCTGCCATGCAGGGTAGCTCTGTACCTTGAGTTCAGTGAGTTCATGTGGGCCCGGTGTGCCTGGAGCTGGTGAAAGAGCTGTCCCTCCAGATCACCACAGAATGCTGTCACTGGCACCATGCTTCATGTGTACTTGGCATGATGACTCAATCAAACCACAATTTTCAGGCTGTTGCCTGGTGTTTGGTTGGCTCAAGCTCATTAAGCAGATGTCTCCAGAAGAAGGTCAGCTCAGTAAGGGAGGGAAACATGAGCCAGTGAGAAATGTGCTCACTTAGGGCACTCTTGCCATCGTAACAGAAATATTCACAGGGCAGCTTCACCCCTTCCCCATCCAGGTGGCTTCATGGAGGAATACCAAGGAAGACTTCAGATAACTTGTAGAGCTTACTAATAAATTAAAAAAAAGGGCAAGAAATAGGTTCCTAAGGTAGTAAACATAGAGCAGTATTTAGGCATTGAATTACAAGGTGTGATTTTGCATTCAGAGGAATTCCAGTTGTTTTCTTCTTGAAGTTTGCAGTTGGCTATGGGAAGACAAACTTACTGAATCCTTATACCAGGCTTGTGTTGTTGAGGGAACTGGAATCATTCAGTCCTCCAGTACTTACAAACTGAAATTTATAGAGAACAGTCAAGAGTTACAGACCTGCACACATCTATTCACCTGGTATATTTCCAATCTTTATTTACCATGTGGCCAGAAAAAACATTTGGCTTGCTGGATGGAAAAGTGGAGACAGCACTAAAGTTCCTCAGTAACTGCTGCTCTGGTTACACAGCACTGGTGCCAAAGATGACAGTGGTTGGTGGCCTCTCTAAACCCAGTGCACACAGCTGAATTTTTTCTTTCTCTCTCATTCACCCCAAAGGGAAACCCAAGGTTTCATATGAGCTGTGGATACAGCTATAAACCAGCTTTGCCTCTTCTCCATGATGCACAAAGCCTTGTTTTAAGTGATGAACCAAATCTTGGTCTCTTTGTCATCTGGCATTTTGAACAGCTCGTGGTCCCAAGACACTGATGAGAAAAAATGAAGAACACAGTTGATGAGATTCAGGGCCCTAGGCAAGATGTCAAATCCCAAAGGCATCTCATCATGGACTGAAAGGTTGACCTGTGCAAGCTCCACTTACCCAGACTAGGTCTGAAACCAAAGCAGGAGTCACAGCCTCGTGGCAGCAACTTTAACTAAAGTAGGGCTCTCCTCCACATTCATGCAGTAAGTGTTGTTCTTGCCTCCCAGCTGTTTGTTACCACGTCTGCTGGGCTGCTATCTCCTGACCACAATGTCAGCAGCAGGACACCAGTGTCTGAGCCCCAGCCACTAGAATGCAGACACTGCCTAGTCTAGCACCTCGCTGTGAACCCTCCCTTCTTGGTGGCTTGAACTAAATACACAGTGAGGTACTACCTGGAGTGGCTGAGGTGTAAGTACATGCTCCTCACCATGACTTCTATCCCAGAGGGGTAATTGTCTAATGCCAAAGTCCTCTGCTCATGTAGGAGGACAAACTAAGGCAAATGAAAAGGTTCACAGCATTACAGCCTGCCACTACCACTCACTGATAACTAACAGTGAGTGTGATGTGGGATCCAGAGCAGCACTCAGCAGGTAGCCTCCCACTCCCAGCCCAGCCTGTGATGGTGGGACAAGCTCCTGTGGGCCACTAGCAGAGCTTTGCTAGAAGCCACAGCACTAACTGCTGATGGTGCAGCCAAACCCACACCAAGGAGGCTGCTGTCCCTGCTCTGCAAGGTCCCACTCCCCACCACAGTTTTACTCCAAATCTCTCCAGATGTGTTGGTTCCCACTCTCTGCCAGAGCCTTCTCCCATGCACTCACACAGCAGCACTCTCCAGACTTGCTCTTGAAGGTGACTTTTGCCAACTACTTTAAAAAATGCAAGCTCCTGCCAAGTGCTCCACGCTTGTGGCTGCTGCTGTACCTTCTGGAGCCATTACTGCAGAGTGGCATCCAGTCCTGTCATTATGGAGCTCACATTTGGGTTTGAAATGTTCTGTCCAGCTCCCCAGAGCAAGGCTGCATTTTCATTTTATTATTACAGTTTGATTATTGCAATACATTTTTTTTTTATTATTGCTGCTAATTATTGCTTAGGTTTATTGGTTATTAGCTTCAGCACTGCTTGGAAACTTCTGTGTTAGATCTGGTCTGGGGAATATTAAAAGATTTGGATACTGGTCCAAGAGTTTTGATCATGCAAAATTGTTTTTATTCCTGGAAAGTTAGCATATGAAAGAGGAAGATTCAGACAAAGTACAGCAAATTAAAGGGCAGCCTCTGGTACCTCCCATCTCTGGGAGAATTGCTTGAAACTGAGACACAGCATCCTAGTGAGGCTGTTCCCGCACAGCTTGTGTTAACTTGGTGTTTGTGTTCTACCATTACCCTTTCCTCTCAGGCTTTCTGTGGTGGTCAGGGCTACACATCCAAGCCACATGAGCTAATTAAGCAATTTTTGAGTGATATAAAAGATATTCCCATAACAGCATTCCCATAGTATTTCATAGTCCTAGACTCTGGCTGAACTTAGAGAACAGCTCCCTGGGGTTATTCAGCCTGGAGAAGAGAAGACTCCAGGAGGACCTTAGAGCTGCCTTCCAAAACCTGAAGGGATTCTACAGGAAGGCTGCAGAGGGACTTTCTGTGAGGATGTATAGAGACAAGGCAAGGGGGAATGGTTTGAAGCTGAGGGAGAGTAGGGTTAGACTGAAGCTTAGGAAGAAGTTCTTTAGTATGAGGGTGGTGGAACTCTGGAACAGGCTTCCCAGAGAGGTTATGGCTGCCTCCTCCCTGGGGGTGTTGAAGGCCAGGCTGGATGAGCCCATGGCAGAGGATTTGGAGTAGATGATCTCTGAGGTCTCTTCAAACCTGAGCCATTCTGTGATTCTGTGGTCTCTTTTCTGGATCATTAAGGAGAGGATTTTCAATTTTTAAACTTCAAATATTTGTGAAAATATTTCATCTGAGCCAACACATTGCTCATTAAGTTGTAATGAATAAAATTCCCATGATTTCTGCTGCTGGTGGCAGAAGGGTGGAATTTAAATTCAAATAGGTTGGTGGTTGTCAGTTCCTTCCTCCTCCCCCTTGGAAATCAATGAAAATTCTATCCATAGCTTATCATCCACATTTAGAATTGTGCTTAATAGCTGATGACATGATATGACCTATGGGGATAAAAAAGAGAAGGACTTGAAGAAATGTAAGCCTAGATATCTAGGGAAAATAATCCCAAACTCAGTTATTCCTTGGAAGGAAATGAGGAAAGTAATGCTGAGAGAAGCCTGAGGGTGATAGCAGAGATTGCATTAAATGTAACTGAGCAGAAAAATAAAAAAGAGAAAGGGAAATTTTTGGCTGCAGATTCAAAGACATCACCTCCTGGAAAAGGGAAGAAAAGATTCCACTCCAGATGGCTTTGGTGTGACCACACTAGGAATACTAAATTCACTCCTGGCTGCCTTATTAGCATCTAAAAGGGCAGGTTCAGTGGAGAGCAAGAATGGTGTCTAAGGGGTTGTCTGGGCTGACTTTTAAGGGAAGATTAAAATAGTTTAGGGGTGCATGGGGGCACCTTTTATTCCCATGGAGTAGCACTTTAATTTTTATTCCATCCTTTTCCCCTACATTTTAAGCAGCCTACTCACAAAGCAGAACATTATGGGCAAGTGTGCAAAAGTCTAGCCCTGGAGATGTATGCCTCAGCCAAGCAGCGAACAAGGGAAGTTCCAGCAGACAAATGTGTGTGTTGGATGGGTTACTAACACCACTGGGCATCACTGGCAGCAGGATGATATTTTTTTAAGGCAAAAATTGTACAAGAAGATGGAAACTTATTGACAGGCCTGTTAGGGGTATTGATCACCCTCATGGAATGAAGAGGTTCATCTCTTGATGTGCTTAAATTGTGCCTGTAAAGCACATGGGACTGCACCCAGAAGAGAAATCCTGCACAAGACATAATGTGGACTAGATGGCCTTGTGGGTTTCTCTTCTTTCTGCCTGCCTTGAGTTAAAAACTCCACTGAGAGGCGAGGAGTTACAGGACAGTCTGGCAATAAATATGCCCCAGTGTCTAATGTATGATTTGGCCAAAGCCCAGACAATTCCTGAAGCACACCTCAGGGACTTGTAATGACTCCTGTGCTAAATCTCTTACAGTCCCACCTCTGCCTGTCTGGGCCAGTGAAACATCACAATGTAAATAAGAAATCAGTCAGGGACCCTGAGCTGCAGCCTCTAATGGTAGTTAGGGAGACTGTGGACATGCTGGAAGCACTGTTTAGATCAGCTCTGTGCTGGGTGTGAGTCTGCTAAAACCTTCCCAGGACTGATGCTTTCACAGTTTCTCTGCCATGCCCTTTTCAAGTATCATCTTGTGCTTGCTCCTTACTTAGACCCAGGGCTTCCATCAGGAAGTGTATCATGAAGACAGGCTGAGAGAGTTGGGGTTGTTTAGCCTGGAGAAGAGAAGACTCTGGGGAGACCTTAAATGTGGCCTTTTGGTATTTACATGGGGAGGGTGGGGTGGGAGGTCAGGTATAAGAAAGCTGGGGACAGTCTTTTCAGCAGGGCCTGTAGCAATAGGACAAGGGATGATGGTTTTAAAATAAAAGTGGGGAGATTTAGACTAGATAGAAAGAAGAAATGTTTTACACTGAAGGTGAGGAAACACTGGCCCAAGTTTCTCAGAGAGATGGTAGAAGCCCAAGGTCAGGTTGGATGGGGCTCTGAGCAGCCTGATTTTGTTGAAGACCTCCCTGCTCACTGCAGGTGGTTTGGACTAAATGACCCTTCCAGTCCAAAACATCCTGTGATTCTGTGATCATCACCACTTCATTCAGGGAAAAAGTTCAGATCCTCTGGTGGACAGATCTGCCACCTTTTGATCCTGCAGACACTCAGCAGTGATGGCAGGGCTCCTGTGCTGTGCTGACCCCCAACTGCACTCCATGGCAGAGTGCTCCTTGCCTTCCTCAAGGCTGCCCTCTCTTCTAGGCTTTGTTGGCACCATCTGCACTTGTCAGAATGGCTTCTTTTCCTTTCAGTGCTCATTGGATCTCTGTTGATTTCAAGCAACTGGTTCTCCACACTGTACAGACTTGGCTGTAAATTACTGATAGAGGCTGGAGGTGGTTTGGGTCCCCATCAGTGTGTTTAGCAATGAGCTCTCAGTCTCTCTCCTCCCAGTGCAGTCTACACAAGGACAGCAGCAGGCCTGCTTTTCTCCTCAGCTTAACACAGGTCATTTCCTCAGCCCAGGCTCCCCAGGAGAAGCCGTTTCATATTCATTCATTTTCCCTCCTTTCAGTGCAAATCTACTCTCATCTTTCCCCCTCCCCTGAAAAAAAAACCACATCCATATTAAATTACTGCCTTCCAAAAATAGGCTTTGAACAAACAGGTGATGGATCTTCTTGCTTATTTTTTAATCACTTTAAGGCAGTATGATAGTGTCTTTCAGCTGTGAAATTGCATGTGCTGGGAAACTTTGCTTCCCTAAAGAGGAAAGTTCTTGTGTGAAATGGAAACAGAGCTTCAGGGCTTACTGCAAAAATCAGATTTATGGAGAGATCTGAACTGAGATCTGTGAAAGTCTGGACCAACTCAGGGTCAACCAACTTGCATCAATCTGACAAGAAGAGTTTCCATGCAGTTTCCCCTCAGGGACATCTGCAGATGTTTGTGCTCCTTGTTACCAAACACATATTTAATGTCAGAGGTGCTAACTGCTTGCCCAGTATTCACCCCTAATTATGTCCATTATATTTTTGCTCCCTTTCATTATCTTCCCAATAGAAAATATTCTGTTTGTTTTTAAAAAGTAAAGAAGACACAAGTTGGCTTAAAACCAGCAACAGAGAAAACTGTGCTCCTCCTGCCATATTCATTTTACCACTCTCATACTCTCCTTGCCCCTTGCCCACCAGGCACAGTTTACATGATGGGAACAAACAGTGCAGAGAGAAAACAGGCCAGGCACAGGGAGGAAGAACAAGCAAGAGACAGAGAAAAAACCCTAGGAACCTTCTTCTGAGCTATTCAATGGAGCAAGGGCTGAGGGAAGATAAGCATAGTGCACAGGTTCCATTCAGCCAAACCAAAACCAGTCAGAAACCTCTGCAGCAGGAATTCTAGCTCTCTGAAGAGCTCTGTAGATGCAGAGAATCAGGAGGAATGGAAGAAAATAATTTAGATTAACAGTGGCTCTTCAGAGCTTCAAGACCCACAGTAGAAGGCAGAGGTGAGCTTGCAGGCTGGTCCACTGGCTGGGGAAGGAGGTGCTGTTGCCATCTGGCAGGGCCGAATATATCTCTTGTTATCATGGATGTTGGACACTCTGTTGTGACACTGTTGGGTGTTCTTGGAAAAGAGAGAGCTTTTCCCCTGGAGCTCCCTGGACATCTGATCACCCCTTCAGAGAGGTCCACTGGGAATTTTTATCGCCATTTGTATAGAAAACTGGACCTTAGTTTAATATTGTATTGAGGCAAGCACATTGGCACCATCCTGTGACAAACCTGAATCTAGTGTGAGGTGTCCCTGCCCATGGCAGGGGGATTGAAACTAGATGATCCTTGAGGTCCCTTCCAACCCTAACAAATTCTATGAAACAGGACATCCCCCTTTCCACCAGCAGTGGTTTGTAATGTGCCCTATTTAACTAGAGACAGCAGACTGATAGTCTGGGACCTTTGAAAGTCACACCAAATATTACCAGCTTGCTATCTGAGAGCATTACAAAGGCAGCCAGCCCCACAAATGTGAGATGGGCAAGGTTTCACCTTCTCTTCCAGTGTAACATGCTATGGTAATAAAAACAACCCAACCTGACCTGAGAACCCACTTCTTGTTTTCCAGGTGACTTGTTGGCAGGCTCTGGTGGGTGCAGTTGCGCAGATTTGTTCATGCTGCCCCCTTGAAAATGCTACAGATGCTTTGACAGCAGTAAGCCTGGAGATGCAGCACCACACAGAATCCATGTTGCTAGCATATGAATAGCCTTTAATGTCTGCAGAGCCTTCTAAGCAGCTCCATTCTGTCCCCTCACAGGAAACCATGAAATGCATTTGACGCTATCACAGTTTCGTTAGCTAGAACTTCCCTGGCGTTAGCCCTGGGTGATGCAGCAGGCCAACCCTTACTTCCACAGCAAAATACACAGCTCCTCTCTTTGGCTTTGCTGCTTCTGAAAATGCAGAAACACAGACAAATTGAAATCCCATGCTTGAATGAAGTGGAAGGAGAAGAACTTAACCCCAAACTTTGGTTTGGATAGCACTTGGGTATGTCAAGAAGACACAGATGTAATCACAACGCGGACATGGCTCCGCCTTGGAAGGAGTGGGCAGCAGAGACTCAGCACAATTCTGATTCAAGATCTTAAAGGTAAGGCATTACAGTGTCTCAAATCAGATAAGCTTGGCTCACATTTCAGCTGGTCATTAAGTGTATTCCATCTGTTTGGGGCTGCAGCCTGGCCTGACTCCCTCTGAGTAGCATCTGATGCATGAAAGCATCACCGAGGTAGATATGTCTGTGCCCTGCACAGAAAGGTATCTGTCTGGGCTGCTATGCAAAACAAAAATGAATTTCCTTTCTTTGCATTCCTTCAAAACACATTCCTCTCTTAACCCAAACCTTTAAAAGGCTGTCCTAGTTACTACAAAACTGACCCAAACCCTGGAAGTTGGAGCCCATCTTTTAAAGGTTTCCAGGCAGCCTGTATCAGCCCAGAGGAAGGGAGGGTCTGGTAAGCTGTCTTCCATCTTCTCAACTATCCTGATCTGCAGTTCTGTTTCTAGGGTCAGTAAAAACACACAGAAATGACTATGCAGGAGCCAGCTCTGAGGGATTATGCTGTTTGTCAGAGTGGTAACAGTGAATTCAGTATGTGCAAATCTCTTCTCCCTGTGCAGTGGATCTGTACTCTGGAATACCAGAGGGATGTCAGCAGGAGGCATTTCCTAGGCAGCCTACCTTTGTGGCAGTTTGTGGCTGAGCTAATAACAAACCCAAATACTTTGTAATAACTCACAAGTGGTGAGGTACGGTCCCATGGGCCCTTTCTGCTAACAAAAGCAGCTGAGATACTTTGCATTTTCATCAGTGACCTGGTAGAGAGTATCAAATCCTTGCTGATAATGCTGGCAGCTGGCACAAAGCCTGGAGGTGAAGAAAGCAGAGAGGTCACTGATGCAAGCACACAGCATGCTCTCTGAGGCACCCCAACATAAAGGTGTAAAGAAGCTATGGTTGTAGGAGATCATTAAAGAACCAGGGACTCTGTCCTGCAAAGTAATGACAGCCTGGTCATAGAAGCATCAAATCATAGAGTGATAGACTGGTTTGAGCTGGAAGGTACCTCTAAAGGTCATTTAGTCCACACCCCCCCCTGCAATGAGCAGGGACATCTTCAATTAGATCAGGTTGCTCAGTCCTGCCCTACCTGACCTTGAATGTTTCCGGGAGTGTTCCAATTTCTGAGGAGATGCAATGGCCAAAAGACGAAGTCCCTAAGACAAGGCTGGGAGAACCTTGGTATACAGAGGCTGCACTTTGTACTTTGGCACTGGTTCATCCTCTAGAGGCCTAAGCCCATCTGTGAATCCTAACAACCCTGCAACCTCATTTTGTGAAAGCAGCCTGTCTGCTGGGAGTGATTCCACACCTGGTGACCTGCTAGGCAGCAGAAATCATGGCTCTGTACAACACTTGGATGGGGATCTAACTTCCATCTGTATGGGTGACCTGTACAGATGTGTGGCATTCAGCTATGATCATGCATACCATGTGCCTGTGCCTCCTGCGGCCTCCAATGGGACACAGAGACTGCCAGAACATGAGTTCTTATTGAGGAACACCAGCCTTCTATGCCATGGTGTCCCAGAGGCTATCATGTGTGCAGCTGGTCAAAAAGCCCAATATCTTTAGCTCACTGCATCACCTTGTATGGATCTCAGGCACAGTCGAGATGCAGCCACTGTGTCTCATCCTGATGCCTGTGGCCAAGAAGGGTGTTAGCAAGCTGTGAAGCAGAGCGGGTGTGGAACCCTTGTGCTGTACAGTGAAAGGCTGACACTTTATCACAGAGCAAATGAAGGACTGGTTTGATCAGTCTGTAAGAACAGAGCTTCCTGCTGGGTTGTGTGGTGTAGAAGACAGGGGTGTAACGCCACCCAGGAGCTGCAGATTGAAACTGGACAAGTTCAGACTAGTCTTGATGTGTTCAGAAGTGTTGGTGTTTGACTGCTAGAAGGATCTCCCGAAGGTTTTGCTGGGTTCTTTGGCCGTGGCAACTTTTAGATTGGATCAGGTCCCTTCTAGAAGAGGTTCAGATGAATTAAGCATAGCAGTACCTCTGGCCTCCTGGTCTGTAAGTCCCAGAAGCCCACTCTGAACTTTCCTTTCCTTTCCCCCACCCCCCACAAGAGCATCAGAGATGCTTTCACTGACTTGTCTTCCAAAACTGATGCGCCAGAGGACAGTCACAGGCTATGGCTAGTGAGATACCAAAGGAATTCACCCTCTCTGTGATACTGTGTTGCTGGGCATGATAAGGACCTGAAGGTTAAAATCGAACCAGCTCTCTGCCATCATACAAGCTAGGAATAAATCTGTCACTTCCTGCTTAAACAAAGATTTATCTCTTGCAAAGAGAGCCAGAGAGAGCAAAGACACAACTGTCTGAGAGACTCTCTAGACTGGAAATATCATCTTGGGATGGGGGGATCCAACAAATGCTCAGCTAGCAAAATCAGCTGGGGATGGCAGTGTACAAGGAAGTAGGTTGTCAGAATATGAGGCCATAAATAGGCTTTTGGAAAGCCTGAAGCTCACACAGTTATTGCTTGTTATTTTAAAGTGTTAATGTGTATTTCAGGCTCATGAAAGACATGAGATTGTTGGTGAAGATCTGTCTAGCCACACATAGGAGCAGCAAGAAATTCAGGTTCTTCTATCCTGCTCAGCCTTGCCATAGAAGACAGACCAGCTCCTGGTAAGTTTTAGTCTTTATGAAGAGTTTCCCCCAGGGCCTCCTGATGTCCTATGCCAATTCCAGTGCCTGCTTTGTGATACAGATGCATTCATGCTTCCTGGAAACCAGACTGGTGTGGGCCACTTACTTCTTTTTTTGCTCATTTTCCTCCTTATTGTTGAGTAGTAATAATAATAATAATAAAGCAGCTGTAGCACCACATGAAAAGGAACAGAGATTGTCTAATGCTCACAGGGACTGCAAGGGGCTCTCCCACCATGCCTCTGGTTACACCAGAACACGCCAAATGGATATTTGAGCAGAACAGGGCTCTTCAGCAGTGCCCCTGTGCATCCCTTCTGAAGAATCTGCCTTGTGAGTTCTTGACTCAGGTTCACTCACCATTTGGTGTCCCCTCCCCACAGCACATACCTTAATCTCAAATGGTTACAGCCTGGCTATTTGCAGAGTCCATTTCTTATTGTGCAGTTTGTTCATGTTAATTGCAAATAGGAGGAAAAAAAATCAAGCTGTTTGGGGAAATATTTCCCATTTTATCTCTTACTTTAGCTTTACTTTCTAGGCTGGATGAGTCAGATGGAGATGATAGCCATTAGCACTGCATTAAAATACTGTGTTAAAAAAAGAAAATAAAATGCTTCTTGCAAACATCTGATTAAAAACACCCTGAAAATGCTAATTGCTTAGAAGGTGAAGGAAATTATTAGCAATAAGCTCTTTTGCATAGAAAAATAGGCTTATTACTATGCATTTCCAGCAGCTGGCATGAGCCTGGCATGTTGCCAGCAAATCATGCCCTGCAAACACCATCCTTCCACCTGATTTGAGGAAAAGCACCAGCAGGACAGGGTTGTATGGAGTGGTGTGGCTCAGTTGGTAGCACATAAGACCTTTAATGGGGAAGGTCGTGAGTTCAAGCCTGCAGTGGGCCTGCAGTGGGCACTAGTGTCCTCCCTACTCTAGTCATGAGGTCTGTGGTGACAGGTTGGACTCGATGATCTTTGAGGTCTCTTCTAACCTTAGTGATACTGAATACTGAATTCTCCTCTCAATCCCTGCACACTACCCTGCCTTTGACTGCTACAGCAGTTCTGTGCATGTTGTGTGTGTGTCAAGGCTATGGTCCAAAGAGGAAGGGTGGAAGGGTAGTGAGATGTGTTTTGCTACATCACTGAAAGCTAGAGGCCACCTGGGAAGGGAAGAATCAATGAATCAAAACTTACAGCCAGGTGAAGATCTTAGGTCACATCAGATCTATTAGAGGGTGTGATGGGGTTTGTTTTGTTGGTGGTGTTTGGTGTTTGGGTTTTTTTACTCTCCAGAAAATGGCATTATGTATGGCATGTTTGTCAGCTCCTGCATCTGCCCACACACTCAGATCCTGAAGCACATCTGTGGTTTGCTGAGATCCAGTGTTGTTTGCTTGCTTTTCTTGTCCAAGGGCTTTTCTGTATGATTATACTCTACAAGTGTGCCATAGATTACATGCTCCATATCCAGGTTACAAGAAGCAAACACAAGTCTGCATTTAGGAAACCACCTTTAATCCCAAGAGGAACAGTTCAAACACTGGAACAGGCTGCCAGGGGAGGTTGTGGATGCCCCCTCTCTGGAGGTGTTCAAGGCCAGGCTGGATAAGGCCTTAAGCAACCTGGGCTAGTGGGAGGTGTCCCTGCCCGTGTCAGGGGGGTTGGAACTGGATGATCTTCAAGGACCCTTCCAATCCAAACCATTCTGTGATTCTGTGATTCAACCTTTAAACTTTTTCCTTACTGACTTGGTTAAATGTAAATGCCAGGAATGTTCAGTTTGCTGGGGGAGAAAAAATGCTCATCATTACCATGCAAACTGAAGCACAAGAACCCCAAACAGACTGCAGGATTAGGCTCCGGGTGTGCAGAGCAGGCTGGTAACAGCTGGGTGTTGTGAAGGGAATCGGGCATTTATCTGTTTATTCCAAAAGGCCAAATTATGTAGGATTGCCAACTCTTTAGTTTAATGGTGGTGCAAAATGCTGCCTGTAAAGGAGATGGCTGAAATGGCCTGTGAGGCTTTCTAGGTAACAAAAATCACTGCTGAAACAATGCTCCCCTTGCACACATCGACCTGTGCTGAAGAAACGCCGAAGTCTCCAGCGCGGTGCTGGCTGCTGAGTCCAATTTCAAGTCAATCGAAGGAAGCAAAATACAAAGGGAAAGGTCATATTGACTTAGTGTAACAATCCTAATGAATCCTGGCATTCTGGGTTGCATTTCCAGTGGAAACATGAACTCAGTGGCTCGTTCCCTTCCTCTCTGTGCTGCTTCCAAACGCACAGGTAGAGGGAATAAGCTTTTGCTCGGCTTGATCCCCGAGCAGCACCGTGTCTCTGCTTAAATAAAGCCTGAAATGGCCTTTTTATATTTAGAAACAACATTTACTAAAAGGACATATTCTTGACAAGAAAAGCCACTTATACATGAATATGAAAGACTGAAATAGGAGGGGAAAGGTAAGCAGTTCATGGGGTGACAATCAATAAGAAAGAGACCATGAAGGATTTCCGGACGTGGAATTTTTCTTTGTCTCCCAAAAGCATTTGTCCTGAGCAAAACCAGAGTGGGTTTGGGCACTGCTGTTGCTTGTAGGAGTACCAGGTGTGGGCCAGCACCCAGGTGTGTGAGGTGCTGGACAAATGCAGAACAGTAAGGCAAATTTTAGACAGGAGCTCCCGGATGGATGCAGACAGACAGCTAGGGAGCTAAGTGCAAGCAGATAGGGTGACACTGTAAGGTTTGAGTCCCTGTTGCAGATGCACAGTGAGAAGATCTCTTTGTCATTTTTTTAAGCTGCTGCTCCCTCCATCAGCCCCAACCCTGCCATCCCTCAAGCCTGAAGGAAATAAGCCTGCCTGTTAATGACTGAGCAGCACTGGAAGTCAAGGACAGAAGTCTAGTGAAAGACAAATGGTTAAAGTTTACTAAGTAGTTACAAACCACCAAAAACAGGTCTTAAAATGGGAAGTGTCAGGCAAGCCCTTAATAACATGTAATACTACCAGCCCCACCTATAATTATGGCCCTGCTCTCCCCACCCTCTGCATGTCACTTCTTTCCATGCATTGCAGGCTTCCCAGAGCACCATCAGAGCCTCAGCAGTGTCTGCCGTGCCACAGCAGAGTGTCGGCTTCTAGCTGAGCTTCTGAGGAGCTGCTGTAACACACATATTAAATAATCACCGCACAAATCAGAGCAATCATAACAAACCAGCAAGTCCAGTTCTGCCCATATCTCACTGTGCTGATGCTATCACATCCCCAGTGCAGTTTTGAGGCACCCTTGAAAGACGGCATGTAGAGGTACTGAGAGGAATACATTTTCTGTACATCACAGGGTCCCCATTAGGAGGTTCTGATGATCACATTACTCTGTGCTTTGTCTTCAGACAGAGGCTCTGCTGGCTTTTCCAACCATAAGCAAGAAAAAAATGCTTGCCACACTCATTATCAGCCTCTTGGTTCACATTTTCTCTCTGATGTGCAGCTGCTTCTCGTCGGTTCTCAGCTCCACCACGATGTGTTGTTGTCACCTTGTCCATAACAATTTCCTTACACTCCTGAAACAACAGTCAAGGAGATGACTGTGAGCCTGAGACTGGTATGTACTTAGAAATGCTTGGGATGTGGAGAGCTGGTTGAATATTTTTGTTCGGTCATTATGCTAGGCATTTGCTACCATTTGGGTTTGTTTAGTCATTGTTTTACACGTTTGCCACCATTTGGGTGAGAGGATTTTTCAGGATGCTGTCGGTGCTTCCTGAGCAGCACTGTGTGCTCCTGTCCAAACCAAGACTGCCTGGGGGGCTCAGGAACTGTACAAATCATCTGTACGCTTTCACACTTGCTCATTTGAGATGGGGTGCTTTTAAACAGCAGATCTAGCATGCAAGAGAGAGTTTTAAAAAAGAAAAATTAAATGAAAGAAAGGAAAGAAAAAGAGAGAAAGAAAGAAAGAAAAAAAGAAAGAAAGAGAGAAAGAAAGAGAGAGAGAAAGAAAGAGAGAAAGAAAGAAAGAAAGAAAAGAAAGATAGAAAGAGGAAGGAAGGCAGGAAGGAAGGAAGGAAGGAGGGAGGGAAGGAAGGGAGGGAGAAAGGGAGGAAGGAAGGGAGGAAAGGAGGAGTGGGATGTATTTGAAAAAAATTAGGGAAGGTTTGGAGAGACTTAATGCCTCAGCAAACAAGCTCCTGGGTACTTGCACTAAGGCAAGCCACAAATCACAGTAAACCAAGCGTGGTGCTTTGATTGGTGAAAATATGCAGAAAGGTCCTTTTTAGCTATCTGTCAGCTCTGTCCTGAGCCCTCACATCATCGGAAGGTCAGGAGCCAAAAGGGTTAAGTATTGACTGACAAGAGGATGAAAGGAAAAGCAACAGAATGTAGGTGTACAGAGGTCTTGAGGGACATTCCTAAAAGTCAGTATCAGTTTTTTACACTTCTTGCCCAGGACCAGATATGAATTTCAAATAACGAATAGATTTGGATCATCTGCACTCCTCAAAAATGTGAAGCTCGTATTTAACTGTCTCCATGCCAAAAGCTTTGCTTCTTTTTTCTTGCTCAAGCCTTCATCAGTTTGAAGATTCATGCCAAAAAAATCATTATTTTTGCTCCTTCTCAGCCATTTTCCCCTCTCCCATCTCTGACCCTGCAATTTGTGCGGTCACTCACTGAATAATGCAGCCCGAGCTTGCAAAACAACACACATGGGTGAAACTTGCTCATTACCCAGGCATGACAATATGTTCAAAACAAATGTTTTCCAAAGCATATAAAAGCCCATGTGCTGCCTATTGCCACTAGCAGGAAAATAAAGTGAAAGCTTTTACTTCCTAAATGCAGAGGGTTAGAGAGTTACATGGACAGGGTTGTGCCTCTGTCTCTCGGTCTGGCTGCAGCAGAGCCACTCTGGGGACTATTACCCAGTCACAGGACCCTCCACGATGGTGGTGGCAGGATGGGAAGCTCACAGGGTGAGAGGGCGACTGGAAAAGGCCCTTGGCAATCTGTGCTCCACTCTCCTTTTTTTAGGGGCAGGATGTTTTGGGAAGAGGGAGTTTGCTGGCAACCTGATCCTCCCTCCGGTTGTGAAGATCTTCAAAGGAGGCTGTGCTGGCAGCTGACATTCCTCCTTCTCCTGCTGGCTTTTTTTTCCCCCTCTTCTCACTGCAGATACATCCACAGACAGACCTCCTGACCAGCCCCTTCTTCCCTATGCAGCACAAGCACAGCCATGTTCCAGTCACTTCATCCTGTGCACCACCACATTAGGAGACCTCACCACATTGTTTGTGTGGCAGTGGCATTAACTAGCTTAAAAAAAACCCAGCAATCTGAGAAGTTGCATGGCTTCTAAATGGGAGCAGGAACTTGATGGTCACCTAGGGCATCCCCAGAAACCATAGATTAGTGTCTACCTTGTAGTATTTCAAATGCAGCAGGCCCCTGCATGGGGATAAGTAAATCTGTTGGCAAAGCCCTTTCCCCACTCCTGATTCTAGAGGATTTGGTGCCCAGAGTTAATCACCAAAGACACTTTGCAAGACATCCCTCTGTGCTAGAGGTAATCTGGTGCAAGGACAGCAAGACTGACTTGTGCAGAAGAGCTCATAAATTGTGAACCCAGGCCCCATTCCAAAACCCTCCAGCCATACAAGATCCATCTCTGAAGCATGACCAGATTGCCTGGAGGGACCCTCCAAGACTCCCAAAAAACAGCCTCTGCTCTGTTACAGCCTTCCACGTGGCAATAAAAAGTTGCCAGTGACACTAGCTGCATTGCCCAGGTTGTCTTACATTGATCTGCTTTTCCCCAGAGCTGGCTGGTAGATCCCCTCCTCCTGTTTTTTCATTCTTTGGTGAGGGAAGAATGCTTTAGATTGTAAAAATGAACCTTTTTTTGCATTTTTCTCTCCCCCCTCTTAAATTAATCAGGTGGTGTAGCACCTCCAAAACTATTTGCATATGTTTTGCTGATGAAAATGAAGACCCCACGATTCCCACTGTAATGCTGTATTGTGTGGAGCCACTGTTCTCTGATATGTGCATTTGTCCTGTGCAGACTTAGGTCACCCATGGTTTCTCTCCCAATTTTCCTGCTAAATAGCAAGTAAGTGGTTTTGCACGGCAGGCAGCAAATTTCCAAAAGCATCAGCTAGCAGAGCAGGAGCAAGGGATGGTGTGCAGCACTCCACTAACTGCCTAATAACCTGGAAACCTGCCCCTCAGTTTTGCTTTGGCTCTCCAGTTCTGATTTGTATTTGCCCACCTTGTGGGATGTGATCCTAATAACCTGAGCTAGGCAGGTGCTTGGATGCTTCAGCAGCAGGAAGCATTTAGAAGGATGAACAGCTTGTAAAATCACCCACTGAAATCACCTGCCAGCAAAATGTGGACATCCTTAGAGAGCATAAATAGCAACCTGCCTCTTAAGAGCTTGGTACTGAAGGTCTGAGGGACAAAGCCTGAAGCACCTCAGGAGAGAGAGGAGACACAAGGCTGTGGAAATCCCTGCACAGGAGTTTGCAAAAGCACATCTTTGCCCTGTGCCTGATCTGCAGAAATGCTCTACTGTTTACTCACTTGGATGATGACTGGGAGGCTCATTACCATGAGCTATTATGGACCTGAATGCCTCAGTTTTAGGAATTCATGTCCTAGTTGTTAATCTTGAGAAAATAGTTATGGACACAGATGGAGACCGAGCCCAGCTAACAACTTTAAAAGCAGACCTTTGGAGTAGATGTGAAAAAGCCACAGAAAACAAAAGAAATGTCTGACAGAAAAGCAGCATTAAACCCAAGCCCATTTTCCCTTGCACAGCATCTACATCTTTCCTGAACTGATGACAGGTTTTCCTCCTGGGGTAAAAGGGCTCTGAGCCATGCAAATTCTAGCTTGGAGAGGGGTTGTGCAAGCCTGCGCTCACTCATCAGCAATGCCATTGACCTCCCTGGGCCGCCTCATGTGAGCAAGCGCTCATCACCGCCACCACCACCAAGGCTTGCACAATCCATGGGGTGTCAGTGCACCTCTCTGCACCACCCTGCCAGACAGCCCTGTGCCTGCCTTGCTTCAGCAAAAGGCTTGGTCGAGCTTCTCTGGTGGCTACAAAGCCACGCCAAAACGCCGAGGAAACGTGTCCCGTGAGAGGAATTAGTTTGATTGCTTCTCTTAGGATACACACCACGCTTGTATTTATTTTTCTAAGATCACAGAAAGAACATTTCAAGGTTGCTCTGTGAGAAGAACCCAATCTTTTAAAACACACAAGTTCTCTAATTGCATTTGCAAAGAAGAAGACACCGAAGCTGTGCACGCTGTAGCAGTGAAGGCACTCGTAAAGTCATCACAACTTCAGTTTGCCTTTGTGCCAGGTTTCACACGATTAGGTTTGTCAGCAGTAAAAATAAAAAGGAAGGTGGGGGGGAGGAAGAGAAATCAAAAAGAACATGGTTAATTTTTACATGATGGTGCCCAAGCGAAAGGAGATCACTTAGCTTCATTTAACTTCCCATCTTTGTAGTCTGAAGAATGCTGCAACATGCTGCTGGTGCATGCCTGTAAGGGAACAAGGAACTGGCTTCCAGAAACACTGCATTGACCAGGAAAATAACCAGTAAAAATTCCTCTTAGCTCACTGGACATTATACAAATCCAAGAGAGTTTATTTTCTTTTTTTTTCTCTGCTGTGAAGCAAATGCAACCTATCAACATATCCAAACGTGCATCTGTTCCTAAGGAGGTGTTCACAGCCCCTGCCTTGCCAGTCCTACCTAGGTAACACTCGGGTGCCTGGGTGCCTACAGAGCCCTGGTGAAGAGACAATAGGTGCACACTGATGTGTAAACAGACATTAGCTCTTCAAGCCTGGGCATGACTTGGAGCCTCCTGAAATATTTTTAAATGTCAGACCTTTCTCCTAAGGTTCTAAAAATCCTCTCTTCCGCCCTGTGCCAATGGTGCAAATGTTCAGGGGACAGGACAATGTACGTAGAATAGCAGGACGTCTTGCTCTGCACTTTGTTTTAGCATGTGGGGGGAATAATAATTGTATTCAGACTTGAAATGGCTTGGGTTAGGCAGTTCAGAGCACAAGCACCTGCAGCAAATTAATTTGTTGTAGCATATTTATTATCTCATAGCTTCTCTTTAGGCTGCAGCTGTTGCTATTATGTTAATAATGTTTGTTATCACCACTGTATACAACAGGTTATGGTAATGGAGAAATTCTGGGGCGTGGCGCGTTGGTTTGGGGTTATTTGTGAAATTTTATGTCTCAGGCAGAAAAAGGTCAGGAGAATATATAGACATAAGCATCAATCAGGCATTTAGCTTTCTGTTTATTAGCTGATTTGAAAGAGAATGGGCAGGAGAAATTAGAAAAGAGTAACAATAGACAAAGATGGCGCGTGCAGAATTTGTGACAGCAGAAAAGACAAGGTGGGGAAAAAAGAAAGGCGAGAATGAGAGAAAGAAAGAAAGAATGAAATAAAGAAAGAAAGAATGCATGAAAGAAGGAAAGAAAGGAAGAAATAAAGAAAGAAGGAAAGCAAGCAAGCAAGGCAGCCCGAACACCGCAGTGCTGGGGTGGTGAGTGTACGGGTGGGGGTGGGGAAAATGCTGCAGTTTTCGTGAAATAATAAGGTGGAAAAAAAGGCATACAAAGAGTAGGTTTTTCATTGTCTGTAAAATATAAACACAGATGAATTCTGTCTTTGGTTTGTTCATGCTTTTCACTCTGCACAGCAGGGATGTTCTTAAGAAGTTGCCCTCTGCGAAATTTCACTAAATGGAAACCGTGGACCCTGCATGATGCGATTATAATCACACCAGCCATTCTTTTTACATAATTTTTTGTTTAAAATCCAGTAATGCTTCTTGTTTTAAAAACCATATATCTATATCTATGGGCGCAGCTCAGAGGGGGCTGCCTCGCGTCCCCCCAGCGAAGCGCCGGCTGGAGCCAGGGCTGGCTGCATCCCATCCGCAAATCTCCATGGGCTCAAAAACAAGATGAAAATTGGGAGCTGACAGGAAGATGTCTGCTGCCTGCAGTCCCTGCAATCGCTCACCATGTTGCCTACTAACCAAAAGATCAAAAATTATCGATTTCATGGCGCTGCGTGCTCGGGATAGAAAAGCTACTTTAAAATTTGCATTATTTAAGAAACGAATTAAGAGAAAAGACTCCTGGTGTTAGCGCGCTTTGGAAGGTAGCAATGGCTTTATGTTTTAATCTTATCAACCATTGACTATAATTCTATTATTTTTAGCAGCCGGGGTCTGGAAATGATTTTTTTTTTGCCGATGAATTTAGGATTTTGCCGCAGTATACATCTGCAGTCCCAGAATCCTCCGCCAAGATAATCCCTCCTGCGATGGGAGACGCCTTTAACCTTTTCGTGAATGACAAACGTGCAACCATTTTGAAATAAAAAGGGGGACGGAGTGATGATTCCTGAGAGCCCCAGCTGAAAAGGACAAGGGAAGGCAAACCTACTGTAAGGGCGTCGTGGCGCTGGGCTTTCTGCCTGTGGCCTCCATCGCTCCCACCCTTTCTTCCATGGTGCCTGCAAATGTGCCTGGAGCATGGTGTCGCCCATAGCTCGGGTGGGTGAGAGATGGAGAACCAGGTCGTTAAGAGACACGGCGTTGCCTTGCTGTAACTGCAGGCAGGCTACTACTGCTACCTCTTTTTGATTAGTGGTCATTGAAATTCGTTTGCCCAGTGGATTCCTAAGATGACTGGACTGCTTCTAGCCAGCCAGAGGTGTTTACAGCTAGAAAGGGAAGAGGACATTTTTATGCAGCATGAGGAAAATCCGTGGCCAGCCGGTTTGGAAATTTGTTCAGATGCAGCTCCCACCCTGATACTCTTAGAGTTTCAGTAATTAAGAGTGGCCTGAACAGAAAAATCATCTCTTAATGATTTACTATCTTATAAGATTACACATTAGAGTCGATTACTGGGAATAAGGAAATCTGGCCTAAAGCCACTGGAAGAGAAAAGGGAAAATTTCTCTACCAACCACCTTTTCAGACAGACATCTGTATTAGAGTACAGCTCTATGTTTAGAGTAGTGACAATTCAAAGGTTACAGCTCCAAGAAACCAGGGATTTAATGTGGACCAAGTGTGATTAGGGAAGACGAAGGTAGGTGCCACACCTCTGCCACCCTTACTGTTTTAGCCTGTGTGCCTGTTTTTGTGCCTGAACACCACCATTGCAGTGGTTTTGAAGGAGACGTATGAGATCCACAATCATTTAGAGATAGGCACGTGGAGAAACGTTAAAGGAAAACTTCAGAGCTGAGGTGCCCTTGATAATGGCATTTTGAGAAGGATCAATATTGTGGATTTCTATGTAATATATTTGGAATATAAAGCCATCCTGATAGATGTCTGGTTAGCAGTAATTAAAGTCTATGTGTTGGGAGACGCAGTGCTTCATGTTTATGCCGTTCCAGTGCTCAACATGCCAGTAATCAGATATGGTGATGTGCAATGCCTCAGCTGCTACATCAGCTGGAGACTTTTTTCACCCGATAAATGAAGTTAAACTCTTGTAGGCATTCACAGGTACTGAACTGAAGGAGTGGAACGTGGAAGCACATTGCATACATCCAAAGCAACAGCACTGAGGGAAAGAACTTTCTTTAAAATAAAAATAAACCAAAACCAAATTGATGGCCAATTCTATTTGTGATGCTTGGAGCAACATTTACAGACTGCTCCGTTTCAGGTTATTCCAACCACTTTACAAGGTATTTCCATCAGTATCTTCTATATTAATTAACAGTTTGTAGGGTCTCTCTGCCCTTCAAAATGACCCAGAGTTACACACCTGCATCACTTTCTGAGAAAAGCAAAATCTCACCGGTGCCGTGCCTTGGGTTAATTCTAATTAACAAGTACTATTTTGTTTTCTTGAAACAGCTGGAATGGCCTCACTGTCTGCTTTAACAGAGCAAAGCTGCTGACACCTATTAGGTCTCAGGTATGAGGGAGAAGTTACATTGATTAGTCCCAGATCTCAAAAAATGCTTAAATATTGCAAGCAGCTCCTCTCTTTTCCCTTTCCCTCCTGTATGAAAGCCAGAATGTGACTTTTTTAATACACTAAAACTTCTCTTTGCTGGAAGAAGGGGTTTTTTAAATTTATTTTTATATTTTTTTAATCAGAACAATGGTTTTTGGGTTTTTTTTTTGCTGACAAGTGAATAGCTATTTAGTCAGTCTGAAAAAATATCTGTTGATTCTTGTCTCTGTTCCTAGAACATGCGGGCTTGGAAGCCAATGATGCATATGTTTTTAAGATCCATACAGGAAATAAAAGATCCAGGCCCAGAACCCAAGATGTTTCTGTAATTGGTAATTTTACTTTGTCCTTTATTATTAAAGCCATGGCCACTCATTTGTTAATGTGCTCCTTACTAATACTAACAGCCAAATGCCAGGATTTCAGCAGGCACAGTGACCAAGTTTACCTTTAGCTATTTGTTGGTTTTAATAAATGGGCTTCCTGCTTTCTACCCTGTTAAAAGCTGAGTCTCCAAAAGCAGTGCCAAGGATGTGAAAAAAAAAAAAAGGGGAAAAAAAAAAAAGAGGCTAACAAAAAAGATTTAAATCATTATCTTCTAAAATGTAACCATGAAGCTCTCCTTTGCACTGAGGATTTCTTACCGCAGTGATACACAATGGACATGTTAGGAGACTGCTTGACCTTTGGAGAAAAAAAAATATGTCTGCAGCGTACTCCTCCAACAAACAGCCACCAAAACAAACCTATTAAAGTATAAAAGAGCTCCAAGGAAACTCCTGAAGCTGCAAACACACACACACGGGGCTTTAGGGGAGGAAAGGAAAAGGGGAGAGGATGAATAACCAGACTGCTCCTGAATACACTCGTGAAGCCCTGGATGGTAACAGCCGGTAAAACATTTATTCCTCCTGTGCTCAGAGTGGACCACAGCAGGCTGCATTTACACCCAGAAAACAAGAACCAAAAAAAGGCCAAATCCAGAATGTATTTCAGAAAGACAAACTGTATTTTAGAAAGCTTTATAACTGAAAGAACAGTTTTACAATGGAGAGCTAATCAAAGCTGCCACACTTCCAGCTATTACCATCTTAGTTTTCCTGGGTAGCTTCTTTCTTTTCTTTTTTTTCTTTTAAGAAGAAATTGTAGGAAATTTTTTTAGCTACTGAATAGCTAAAAATTGTCAAGCTAATATGAACACAATTTCTATCAGCAATGGGTCCAGATCTGAAAGCATCCTAACGACTTAGCAGTGAATCAAATACAGATTAAAATGACAACAAACCATGCAAAAGTAAAGTAAGCAAAAATCAACAAGAGCTTAGCATTAGGTACTAAAGGTCTGATGTAATTTTTTTCTATCTATGTATCTAAAGCTATATGTTTTAAACCTGTTTTTAAAGGGCTAGTTCCAGCTGTCCTCCTCGGAAGGAAAAGCAGTCCACGGTTCGGGGGCCAGAAGCAAAGACACGGACTGTACCCCTCCTGCTCCTGAAAAATCCAGGCTCCAAAAGCCCCATCCCTGCAGACCTCAGGGGGTGGGATGGCACACAAAGAGGCTCTGAAAGGTATCTGGGACCATGCAATGCATCAAGGGGGTTTGACCGATTCCTGTTGTTATCAAGTACCCAATGGAATTGCTTATAGCGAATTTGGCAATAATGCCTGATGGAAACAGCACTTTGAACTTGCAGAGTACCTTTGATCCAGGGATCTAAAAGGAGGGCTCTGTCTGTAGGAATATTCCCAGTTTACAGAGGGTGACACCGAGGCAGAACAGATTTTCCCAATGTTGTAGACGACGGCAGCTGAGAAAGAGAGGTGGACAAAGAAATTAACTCTTCCCCCCCTCCAGTATTCCTGGACCAGCTCAGACTGATCTCCAGGAATACTTTCCTTGATTCTTATCAAAAGTTGAAATCAAACTTCTGGTGTCAAGAATGGAAAGGTCCTACTGCTCATAGATACACCAAGTAACTCCCCTGGAAGGCGATGAGCCTGCTGGCCCTGATGCAGCAGGGTTCGCTTTGCCAGATGTCCCTGTGGGTTGGCCTGGTTCTTGCCCCCCGTTTGGCCAGTGTTGTCAAAACAGGCAGCTGTCCTAACAGAAGGCAGCATGACAAGGAAAGCTGTATTTCCACAACATCCAGCTTCGGGGTTGGCCAGGTGGCATTTCATTTCCTTACTAGTGGGGACGGGAGGTTGCCCACTGCACAGGGAGGCTGGCAGGTGGATGATTGCCATGTGGCCTGTAGCTGCAAGTAAACAAGGATTTTTTTTTTTATGACCACTACCTTCTTAGAGCCATCTCTGTAGTGACAGCTGACCTCTGCCCTGCACCTGCCCCACGGGGCTGTGCCCCGACATCTATGCCAGGCTCACCTGTGAGGGTTGGGGGACTGTTTGTGAACAAGCCCTACATTACTTTTTTCCCCACTCATTGGGAGCCCTTCCATCTTACACATTGATAAAGAAAAAACAAGGAAAAAAGAAAAGAAAAAAAGAATCAGTCGACACAAAAATCAAGTAGCACAGTGGAAATCCTTTAGTCTAGCATTATACAGTACTCCATAAACCAACGGCAAAAAAAAAAGAAAGAAAAAAGAAGTGTAACTTCCTGAGTAGAAACTGTTTAAAATACGGGTGGAGAAACAGCTATAGAGGTGCCCCCTCCATGAACTGCACGTCTCCTTGCTGCAAGAGCCACAGAAGCTGAAGGCTGGTGGGGAACAAGAGGCTGCAGGACCAAGAATTCAACCCCCAACATCCGTTAGTGCCAAAGACAAATTTATACTGGGGGGGGTGGAGAGAATGAAAATCCCTCTCTGACTAGCAGTGGATGTTTGACAAAAACACATCAGTCGGTCTTTCATGTGCAGGGGGAGGTATGCAGATTTTCTTTTCCCCCTGCATGTTAAGCAGACTTTGGCAGTGCAAGCCAGCACAGGTAGAAAGTCTGTACAACATTTTGCTGTGCAAGCCCCAGCACGCCGAGGAAGAGGCTGCCACGGACGTGCCTTCACACGCCGCGGAAACCTTGTGCAACTCATAGCATTTTCCTGTTTTTGTGGCTCACTGGAGAGGCGAGGGGCAGGCCAGGAGGTGGTGAGGGGGAAGAGGAAAGCTCGCTTCTTCCATTAAAAAAAAATATATACACCAAACAAACAAACAAAAATCCCCTGCACAACGAGAGACTTTCTTTGGCAAGTGCTTCCCGACAAGTATTTACAAGGGCAGAGCGGAGCGGCGTTTCCGCCGACGTGAGCGGGCCCCGCCACCACCTTCCCGGGCTCACCCAGAGCGAGCCCAGCCCAAGGCAAGGCAGGGCCGAGCCGAGGGCCGGGCAGGACCGAGCCGCAGCTCGGCGGGCGCCGAGGTTCTTAATTCCTCGATCCCGGACTTGGCGACAAGCGCTTGAGAGGACGAGTTTCGCTACAGCTCGTGGCGTGCGTTTAAAAATAATAACAACAATAAAAACCTCGGGCAACGAAACGCCAAATTAAATGGGGGGAGGGGGCACACGCTCGCCTTTCGACCCCTCCAGGCAAGACCCAGGACTAATCCCTTCAGCTGCATCCCCTCCCCCGCCGCCTCTACTCCCCCCTCAGGCAGCAACTTCGCTCCCAGGCGAAGACTCGGCTCCTTCTTCCCTACCTCCAGAACAAGGTGTCTCCGCTGCCCCCCCCCGCACACAGCCCCGGCCCGGCCCGCCCTGCCCGGCCCGGCCCAGCCCGGCCCTGCCTCCCCACGCCACCGCCACGGCCTTCCCCATGCGAGCCGCTTCCAGGCGCTGCCACTCTCCGTCTCCTTCCGCCCTGGGAGCCGGGCACTATTTCTCCTCCCCCTGCTCTGTGCGCTGGGTGCCTGTGGAATGCTGCGCGCTGGGCCCGGCCGCGGCGGCAGGATACAGTCGAGTCCGGCTCTCACTATAAGAACCTCCTTGTGAGCGACGCCATTTTAAGCCTCTCGCTCGGTACAGCAGTGGGAGCAGCGGTGGCGCTTGGGGCAAAGGGACTAACGCTGCCGCCCCGTACGGTCTCCACCCGGGAGGACAGCGGCGGGAGTACCGCCGTAAGCAAAGAACCGAGCGAGGAGGAGGTGGTGACGAGGGATCGAGGAGGAAAAGACGGACCAGACCGCGATCGCCCGGGCGGCAGCAGCAGCAGCCGGAGCCCGGGGGGACTCTGCACTCTCGCCTCCCTGCAACGTTAGTGCCGCTTTCCCCGGCGGGAACTCGGGGCGAGCCTGGGCCGCATCCCCCTCCCTCAGTGGCCGCGGTGCCTCGGGGCGGGCGGGAGCGGGCGCCGCGTCCCGTGAGCGTTGCGGGGTCCAGGGTGTGCCCGGCGCCGAGGCGGGAAGGATGGGGCTGACGGGGGTGGGTGAGGGTGGGAGAAAGGCGGGCGGAGGAGGGCAGGAAAGGAGGAGAGGGTTCGTGTTTTGTGAGGTCCGGACAGCTGCGTGGTTGTAGGAGGCGGCAGCTGCAGCTCCCGAGGTGTCTCTTGGGAAGCTCGTCCTGGGGCGAGGGGGCGGCTGCTGGGGTCTGCCGGCGGAGGCGAGTCTCGGCCGCCCACCCGGGGCTCCGCTGCGGGCTGCGCTTGCGGCCGAGGTCGGAGCTCTTGCCTGCCTGTTTGGGGTGGGGGGAGGTTCTGGCTCGGCGGTGGACTGCAGACCACCGCTGTTGGTAGGAGGGGGAAGAGAGCAGGGGACGGGTTTGTTTGTGCCGAATATAATGAACTAATCACGGTCACTGCAGTCAGCGGGAGATAACTAATCTGTTGCCTTGTGGGCTTTCGGATTTAGTTGCATGCATATTTGCTGGGGAGGTTGTGCTACTTCTGGGTGTCGCCGAAATGAAGCTCCGCGGAGCTGGGAGCAACCAGATTAAGTTTTTAACACCCACGTTACCAGAGTCCTGGAACGAGTGGCTTGGGGTAGTGCGGGGGTCGCCTGCTGCTTTCCGTGGTCGGCCTAGGGGTACGGCGGCGGCTTCGACCCCACGAACTACTGAGGTGTGAGAAGCAACTTGCTGCTAGTCCCAGTAAGATATAGGAGTCTTGTTTGTGATTTCCCGCGGAACAGGGGCTCCAGATATGTTGTGTTTCCTTTATTTGTTTTACCCCAAAGCTTAGTTACTCTCTCTCGTGCATAATTAGCTGCTCCTGGGACAGGAGGGTTTCTTAAATCCAGCAGAACCCTAAATTCATCCCTAGCTAAAACTTGGATGTAGGACGTGGGGCTGCTTCTTTTTTGACTCTCTTCCCCAAAACCTCTCCTGGAGATTATCCCTCCTAGGAAGAAAGGACAGGCTGTGAAGGTACTACAGGCAACTTGTGACTTTAGAAATAGCAGTGTTGATCTTTGTAATCAGCTACTTCTTGATCTCTTTCTCATGGAGCAGCCATTGTTCTGACACTCTGTATATTCCAGACATCTGTGGTCTTCCCATCCCCCAAAGTATGCAAGTGGTGAATGGAAAGAGGCTGGGCTGGTATGCTGAGGTCGATGGAAGGAAATCAAGGAGGGGTTTCAGTAAAATAGGATCTTTATGTGCTGAGACTATAGCAAAGAGAGACAACTAAATGAAAGACGATTGGGGTTTTCCTGATACTAAAAGGCACCAGAGAACAACTTGCCAATTCTGATTTTCCTTTTGAATGACAAAAAGGTACAACGGGAAGGCTTTAAAACGGCACGAAGGACAAAACTTAGTGGTGTTTTTGGGGTGAAGTTGCAATGTGAATTTCAGTAACCGGCAGTCCAGGAACCTGATGTTAATCTTGCACTTTTAATAAGTGCTGACGGCTGCAGGTATGTGGCTACTGTGTCGATTGCCTAATGGCCCGTACTGCTGGAAATCAGGCTACTTAGTAGTTCAGACAGAGCTTTAAGACTCTCTAAATTCAGTCATTCAGCATAAAATCATATGGAGTGACTTTCCGTGCTGGGGTTGTTCTGTCATCTTTGCTTGGATATTTTCTGTTTGGGCACAAACTCATAGGCGTGGGAATGCTCACGTTGGTCTGTGTGGCTGATCGTTTCAAAGAGTCTAGGGGAGAAATGAGTAAAAACATGTTGATAGAGAGGACAAAGCAATGCACAATAGCTTCTAAAAGCAGGGATTTAGTACAAAGTAAAGCTTGATTGGAAAATTCAGTTCTTCAAATGTTGTGCTACAGCCTCAGTGACTCCAGCTTTGTTTTCTGTACCAAAGCAATATGCAGGCTGGGCTTTTTGCTTTATCTAGAGCCTGCTGCGGACACCAGCGTTTTGCTGTGACTGTGGTGTGTCAGTAACTGGCTTATCAAATCTTGGCCATGAAACCTGGCTGCCCTTCAGACGTGGTGAAATGAATGTTGGTCTTTTATGGTGTAACATCGCCAATCCCAAGCTTAGCTCTTAAGAACACACTGCTCAGAAACTTAATCGAGGTGTAAAGTCAAGTTAGTACTAGTAGCCTTCTGAACTAATTTTACAGCATTTTGAGAGGTAGAAAGGGAAGTGGCAAGAATGGGATGAAAAACATGGCTGTTGTAAGCTTTGTTCTTGTAAAACGCAGTCTGAGGGTGCAAACTTGTGGATGAGAATGTTCCTGCTAAATGTCCAGTAGGCAGACGGGTGTGCAAATGCAGCACTAATGCAAATCACTCCTGTTAATTCATAGTTAAAGCTGGTAACACAGGGCTTGTGGTGATTATGCCGTTGCTTGCAGCAAAACTTGTTCTGTGACTCTGGTAGGCAGCGTATCCTGGCAGGAAAATCAGGACTTATCTTGAACATCATATTTCGGTGAAGCCTGATAAAGCTCACTGAGAAACTGTGCAGGCAGCTGAGGCTTGCTCTTGGGTCCTCACATCATCCATTTGCAAGCTCTGAGCCCCTTGGTTTGCTGGAGGACTTAGAAATGGTACCACGTGAACTTTGCAACGTTTTGCAAAGTCCTTGGCAGTCAGTGCTGCCTGTGAATTTTCTTGTCTGTAGCTAAAGCGATTACCCTAGTCAGACGGGCAGGGCAGTGTTACTGGCTTTCTAGTTCAGTACTGGAAGACTTGTTTTGGGGGTGCTTTGATGTTATGCACCTACTGAATTGGTTAGACTTGCAGAGTAAAGTAGCCTGACAATGGTTAACACTTAACCATTTCTGGCACTTGATTCCAAGGTAAAGCTTACTGTAGCTGATCAGGCTCTAGCCCAAAAGGGTAGTGTCTCAACATGAGGAGGAACTTCTTTACTGCAAGGTTCGCAGAGTACTGGAACAGGCTCCCCAGAGAGGTTGTGGAGTCTCCTTCTTTAGAGACTTTCAGGACCCATCTGGATGTGTTCCTGTGTGACCTGCCCTAGGTGATCCTGCTCTGGTGGGGGGGTTTGACTCGATCTCCAGAGGTCCCTTCCAACCCCTAACATCCTGTGATTCTGTAATGTGATGGTGAGGAGCCCGAGAAGTTTTTTGTACTGACAAGTAATTTCAAGTGTAAGGGGGAGCTAGTGGTTGTAGCCAGGAAGGGGTTGGTCTCTTCTCCCAGGCAACCAGCACCAGAACAAGGGGACACAGTCTCAAGCTGCGCCAGGGGAGGTTTAGGCTCGAGGTGAGGAGAAAGTTCTTCACCGAGAGAGTTGTTTGTCATTGGAATGTGCTGCCCAGGGAGGTGGTGGAGTCACCGTCCCTGGAGGTGTTCAAGAGGGGATTGGATGTGGCACTTGGTGCCATGGTCTAGTCATGAGGTCTGTGGTGACAGGTTGGACTCGATGATCCTTGAGGTCTCTTCCAACCTTGGTGATACTGTGGAAGCCTTGTTCTGGCATTTCTGTCTGCAAAGAACACCACATTGATAAGGTGAGCCAGGTGAAACATACCTGTAGCTCAGCCTGCCCTCAAGAGTCTGTTTGCTGTGATTTAATGTGAAAGCAAAAATGTGTCCTGTGCTTTCCATGCCCTGGGAAGTACTGGTGCAGATGTTGCTTTACAGTTTTCATCATGGAAGAACGTTTTGTTGGTGTTCCAAGTTGCTTTAGGAAACAACTTAAACTGACTGGGTTGGTATTGCAGCAGTAAAGGACTTGCTGTGTTATTTAATACTAAAACAACTCTGGAGCCTTGTTTAAGGGATGGATTAATTCTGTTTAAAGCTTGGAAGAGTTAATCTAGTATTTTAGTTTGCTGCTTTTACAAAGGAAGTGTGAGCTGGATGGGTCTGACTGGAGTTGACACATGCACAGTGTGCATTTCTGGCGTTTCCAGGCTGCCTTACTGTGCTAAACAGACTTGTATCAATTGGAGGAGTTTGCCAACTCTGCAGCAACTGTAGCAAGTAGTTCTGTATTGTCCTGGCAGCAATGTAGGTGCCCTCCAGTGGCCAGAACTCCTAACATCCTAAAGGTGTCGATAAATGCTCTTTCTTGCCTTGGCACTTTGCCTGAATTAACTGGGAGCAGAAGAAACATCTTGCAGAGTCAGACCTCATTAGCATGTTTGTTGCTTAAACAGTACTTTTTTGGAGTGTTGGTATGTCTGACTGTAAATATATAGTTACTCTGACAGGCAAAGGCAGCCTCTTTCAGATTCATGAGCATTTCATTAGTGTCAGTGCAATTGTGACTAATCACTCTGGTTTCTTTAACCGTGGAGATTAATGTTTAACAGCTATATTCAGGGCTGGCTACATGGTTGCAGATGAAGAAGAAAAGATTATGGTCGGTTGGTGTTTTGGCAGGGAGATGGTTTGCTAAATTGTAGCTGAATTAGAGTGGAAAACAAGGTTTCAAGTTCTAGATAGAGGAAAGGGAAAGATACTTGTGTAACATAGTGGTTGTCACCTCCCTGGTAGTGGTGTGCAGGATGATGAGAAACGACTGCTGAGCCATTACGTGTCTTTTTGATACTGAAAACCAAGTGGGCAGGAAGCCTTAGAGCTGACAGTGGTTTGTTGCTGAACTTTTAGTGTTAAATGACATGTGGTATATTTATTTTTCCAAAGGTTATCTCTAAATGGTTATGACAGTAGCTTGTGTTATGTGGCTAGGTAAGACTGAAAGTGTTTGATCCTGGCTGCTGCCATCTCAACTACAGGCATCTTAGCTAAAGTAGGGGCACGTGGACTTAAAGCTGCAAAGCAGCGCAAGTATCAGAGTGCTGCTGGCAACCTAAACCTTAGAAACACTGCACAACCTTGTCTCAGGGATGATCTGCAGGTATGGATACCTGCAAAAAAAGGTGTGGGAACTTTCTGAGCTGTGATAATAAAACGGCTCTTGATGTTTGCCCAGCCATAGAATACACAAACATAACGAATGCTGCATGAAACCTCATTGGAATTGCTTGCCTAGTGACCAAAGGATCCATTTCTGAACAGAAGACTAAGGTTTGGAGACTGCCTGCTTGAGTTGGTTGTGCTTAGTCGGTCAAAACTATTAAGGGTTGATAATCTTATGAACTTTCAGGTTTATGAACATAATGTAACTGTCATACAATCCTTTAGTGCAGCCTGTGCCCAAGGACTGATCTGTACATCATGTGGAATTACTGCTTCCCCCCCTCAAGCTGGATGTGCAACACCGTATTTGTAGTTGAAGCAGTGGCTCACATTACCTAAAGATCATCATCAGCTCCTCTCTTGGGCAGAGATGGATCCATGATTACTTGGAGCCAGCCTTGCCTACTAGAAAAGTGATCTGTGTTTTGCTAGTGTTAGTCTACTTGCCATTGCTTTCAAACGTGACCTGTTACTTTCTGTCAGCTTGAGCACAGCTGCTGCTTATAGATAGCTATTGAAAACAAATTTCTGTAGAGGACAGATGCCCAGTGCAGAAAGTGCAGCTCTTCTTGAGAAGATGACTTTTTGCTGCCGTTTATGCTTGCCCCCGATTTTGAATACAAAGCATTGACAGACCTCTTGCAAAGCCCTGAATATAATTGTGCTGTGGATCCAAACACTAACGGCTCTGAAGTGACAAGATCCTGTGCTGTGAGATTTCGGCTACAAGAGCACAAATATGCTTTTCAGTAGCAGAGTACAGGACTGTGTGAAAAGGTGTGTGTGGTCTTGACATTGCCTAATGTGCTCAGCCATGTGGCTCTGGCAGCCTTAGGCTCTGGCCAGCATCAAACAAAACTCTGTGGGGCATCAGTGGCAGTTGTAAGACATTATGTCGGTAGGTCGTTAACTGCTCCGAAGTACCTTTTGATATCTCTGGGTGTCAGTACGGACTTTCCACCAAAGCTTCTCTAAAATGTTTGTCCTAGAGAGTGAAATACAGTGCATCAAAGCTACTGCAAACCCTTTGTATGATATCGCCAGCTCAATTTTTGGGGGAGGCTTCCTGCCAGGTTCTAAAGTTTGAAAGGTCATCTCTTAGAATGATGCTGTAGATCAGGTGAACTTTATTACTTTGTTAGTAACTTAGTTGATGTGCTTGTGAATTCTCCAGGTTCTCACCATCTTACAGATGAGTTATCTCAAGTATTTGTTGGCTGAGCAAGGCTCTCAGGCCAATGCTAACTGTTGCTTTATTGAAAGTTTTAATGGGTTGGTTTTAAAAGGATACTTAAACCTTTAGTACCTGTGAAGACCTGACTAATCACACAAGCTGTTAGTTGCTGGAAGTGCTGTGTTTCAGTAACACTCAATGCCTGCAGCTGGAAGATCCTATCTGGCAGTGAAAGCTCACAAAGTCCATGCCTAATACGTTTTTGTTACCTGACCTTTTGGTCAGTGGCTAAAGTTGCTCTTCGGTGGTCCATTAAAACCACCTGTGTTCTGCGTGGCATTTTGTAGTTGGGGGGGTGAGCAAAACGAAATGTGGTGCTTATTGCACTTAGACTGTACCCTCAACTGCGCTTGAAATGCTGAGTTGTCAAAGGCGATCATTTGGCAATCAGTCTGGGAAGTGAAATTCTTTACTAGCCTGCTGTCTCTTTAGGGACCAGGGGGGCCCGAGTGAAACAGCCGAGTGTCCTGCGGTGTCAGAACACTGGGGTGCTCCAGCCCTAATGAAGTGTGGTAGAACGGAGCCTTACAGCTCTGCTGTAAAGTTTCCCTCCCCTTTGCTTAAGGCTGCATGAATTCAAAGATAAGCCTCGAGTTTCCTGACCTTGTAACCCGAGTCATTCCTTCACTGGACATTTTTTGAGGGATAAATTCTCTTTTAGTACAGCTAGTCTAGTCGAGGCTGCCAGATGCCTGCATTTCAGTTCCATTTAGCAGTTGTAATCAACTTACAAGTCTAGCAGGAACAGAAGTATTTGCATGCTGTTTGCTTTAGGTAATGAGCATGTGACTAGAAACTCTACTGTGCTCTTAATTGGTCCTAGATTGCCGAGACGACTTAAAATAGGCATAACACTTTATTTTGTGATTTGGCATCAAATGAGCTCTTAACATAAAGCACTAAACTTTTAAAAAAGCTAATGCAGAGAGCCTCTTCTGCCTTTGATTTTTAGATCCTGTCTGAGGCAGAAGACAAAGGCTCAAAAGCCAAAACAATTGGTGTAATAGCAAAATATGCCTGGAGGAAGAAAAAAATGAAGTGGAAATGAAGCAGCAAAAGACAGGGTCTGAAAGCAGAGGTAACTTGCAGTAAGCATTGTGTGTTTTGTCAAATACCCCTCCTCCACTTTAATTCTCTGGATTATCTGAGTTTGTTGCCTCTTCAGCCTGTATTAAGGATATTTAAAGCTTGGAAGTTACAACCTGTTAACCTCTGAGGTCAGGAAAGCAGACACTACTGAGATTTCTTAATTGTTAATGTTTGGTAGGAGAAAGATCTTAGTTTTCCAGATCTCATTATTAAGATATTTTAAAGAGCACTTTAAGACTGTTGTATATTCTGGGCTCAGAGTCAAACTGACTGATCTGATTGGCTAAATCTAAATTAGAACATATTGCTGTTTGCAAGGGATCTCTGCAGGCAGCAGCAGAATGCATTGCCTGAAGTATCTAGCTTGGATAAATCTGAGCTGGTTGGATTACACAGGATATTGACTTTTATCACTGGAGTGAGTATTCTTGCTGAGTGGTTGGATTGAATGATGCTAGGCAAATGTCACTTGAGGGAGATGCCCAGAGCAGTTTTGTTGTTAGTTTATGAATGAGTTTGATCTGTTGCAGTCTGGGCTCAGTAAGCTGGATTCCAGTGGGGGGGGTGTTGTGGTATGCAGGTTAAGATTATTGGTACCTCTTAGTTTCCAGCAGACCTACTGAAGTAGCTGATGCTGCTACATCATGGCAAAACAGGTTAGTAATGCTCCTCCATCTTTTGCTGTGGCATTTCTTCTGAGGTGGTAGGGAAGACTACTAGTGCATAAGAAGACAGAAATAATTTAGAGCTCTGAAAATTCATACGGTGTTTTAGAGTTGGCTCCGTGGCTTGGCTTGTTTTTTTCTGATGTTATGTAATGTGTAAGTTACTTGCACTTACCTGGGATATTTACCCAGTATTAAATAGCATGCTGCTGGAAACAGATTCCTGGTATAGCTAAAGAGGTAGACTAACAGTCTCCAAAATCATCCAAGGGGTCCATTGCTTTGTTTAATGTGATAATTTACAGCCCCCAAACTATTGCTGGAGAGGCAGTTTTCAATGAGTGTCAGAGTAGGTTTTGTCCATCTAGGCCTGGTGTGAGGAGGGATTGGAAGAATTAAAATTACTAATCCATAAATCACTACTGGTGACTGATTTCACAATAATCGAGGCCCTCTAATGCTTGCACATAGCTTCAAAATAACCTCCAGCACTGCACACAGCTGTTCCTGTTGGTGGACAAGATGACTGGGGATTGCAAATGCTGCTGCACAGACTATTGGAGTGCACAGTATCTTCTGTTCTTTGTATCCAATAATAATTAAACACCAACTGTATTTCCTGGTGTAAGCTTAAAATCTCTTAAAACACCAAGCACTGATACTATACTTCCAGGACTTAGCTCTCAGAAGCATCTGATATATGAAGGGCCTCCAGAGCTGCCTGTAAAACGTACTTTGCTCCAGAGTTAGTAAAAGCCAGGCAGAATTCCTGAGAGTTGTGTTCTTTGGAATATCTGGGAGGATATGGGGAAAGAGGACTTTATCCACATTTGCATAAGGAATTAAATGTCTACAACAGATTGCTGATGGTAAAAAAAAAAAAAAAAAACAAACTTGAACTTCTTCAACCTTTAAAGACACAAAATGCAAGTTCAGTACCATCCTTGTTTTATTTGTGGCTATGCAATCTGAAAAATCAGTTCTCATAGATCAGCTGCAGTTTCTCCCTTCTTCAAATCCCTCCCAAACTGTAGCTGCCACATTTTCTCCAGCTATAGACTTTAAAAATGAGTAGGCAAGTATAAACTGATTATAGCTTCCCTCTTTGAAGGAAGAAACTTTTTAGTCTTCCTAGTCCTAATTAATATTGAAGTGACTATCCCAGTTGGATCATGTTTTCATAAGACTAAAAGCATTGGGTTTCCCTGCTGCAAGAATGCTTGGAGCTGTGGTATAGGTTAGACTGAAAATCACTGAAGCAGACAGGTCAGCCACTCATGCCTGAAAGAGCTTCTGTACCATGAAAGCTTCTTTCATATTTCCACTGCCAGTATTGTCACACTCAGATGATTCCCCCTCCCCCTGCTTCCTTCTCTAGGAAACAGAACAACAACTTCCAGTGTTTCTTTAACTATTATTTTAAAATCCTTTACTTCAATGGATTTTTCACATCTTTCACTTAGGGACAGTGCAGAAATTCAGAAGCTTCTGCTACATCAACCTCTTATATCTGTTCTTGGATCACATGAACGAGTGCTGTAGTTACCTGGTGGTATTAGTTGTAGAACTCATGTTGCCTGTGTATTCTGGCTACTGAGTCTTTAAAGCAGACATAGAGACAACTTCATTGCCTGAAAGAAGACCACTTACAAAACTGAACCCAAAGAATGCATCCAGTAACACCTTGGTAATGCTTGCAGTGGAGAAAACCTCTCTTCCTGTACACCTGCTTCACACTGGTGTTTGGATGGTACATGTTTTTAACTGCTCGAACTCTCATGAGGACCAAGATCTGCTTGTTCTGTGTAAGCAAATGTGCTGTTGTTCAGCTCTGATGATCATTTAAAGATACAGTTTCTTGGCCTGTCCTAGATAAAACCTGGTGTGAAAACAGGGTCAGTAGACATGTTTGCTTTAAATAGGTCATGCTGATGGCATTTATCAGTAAGATGTTGCTTTTGAGCAAAAGATTTCTAGAAGACTTGCAAAAGAGTTCTGGAAGACTCCTGATCAGATCAGTCAGGTGTAATGTTGATTCTGTTGAGATTAAGGTACCAACCCTGAAAGAAGATGAACACATCTTTATTTATTACAAGCTGCAAATCCAAGCTGTTTTGTAGACTTAGAAACTGGTTTAGCTGACAAAGAAAACGTGTTTAGGTTTGATAAACTGCAGCAGAGGTGCAAATGTGCTGTGATCTTGCTATCCCAGGCAGGTAAATGTGAGTGTGTGTGTAATGTCCTCCCTCCTTCCTCCATAGGCTGTACTCGTAGTTCTCTGTAAGCAGAGAAATGCTGTGGGCTTCTGACTTCCTTGGCATGTGCCTAAACCTACACCAAAATCAGAAGTTAATAGCTAGATTTTATTCATCAAAATACTCTCCTGTCATTCCTTTGAAAGCCAAGAAATTTGAATTCTTGAGAAGTTACTTGAAATGATGTCGCTCCCAGGCCTGCCAAGCTTGCAGAAGTGTTTCTCAAGGCTTTTTAGGCCTCAGGTGCAAGGCTGGGACTGGTGGGACATGATACGCCCCTGTGCAGGAATTGGTTTTAAAAACTAAGCCTCTGGTTAGACCCAGCACTGCTGATGGTAAACAAGTGGGTAGTGACATCAGGAGGAGGAGGTGTTTATGAAGTGACCAGTCCCTTAACTCGTGGCAATACATCCATAGGAACTTCTGCATAACATGATGTTTACTAAAATCTGTTCTTTGAGTACCAGGTAGTCTTTGAGGCTTGCAGGAGCTTGCAGTTATGCTAAGGTTTGTTTGTGGAGTATAACCGAGTCCTTGATGAAGGTCTGTATTACTGACCTTGACTATGTAATGCCACTAGTCATGTGTCCTCCAGGAGATGTGAAGAGGAGCTTGATTTAAAGGAGCTTGCTAGATGCTTCATGGTTGAGGACTACCAGCTTAATTACCTAGCAGGATGGTTTTTGTTGTTTTTACACACACACCCAGCTCACCCCCATCCTGCACTTACCCAGTTTCTGTCAGAAAAATGAACACCACAAACATTTGTACCTAGTCTGAGGCTTTCCAAGTGTAGTGGTTAACCTTGGCCATAACAGGCAGTAAGACAAAGTCAGCAGCTTGCCTGGATTCGGTTTCCCCCTTTTGCAAAAGGAGAAGAGAAAAGGAAGGAGAATGGGAGGGCATCAGTTACAGAAACCTTAGAACCAAATGGAATGTACTCCTTCACCCTGGCTACCTTTGGCTGCAGTTACGTTGGATTAAACTCAATTTCACATCAAATGAAAAAGCTACCTGGAATGGCAGGGGGGCTGGGGTGGTGGTGTTACACATGTATGAAATGCAGATTAGGATGTTGGAAACTGAGAGGTGCAGCAGCATACTGCCTGTGAGACTGACAGTGCAGTGCTGAACACAGCCAGTGTCCTCAGCTGCTGGTTTGCAGATGTTCCTCGCTGTCCGTTTGGAGGTGAGCTGCAGTTCAGTGGCTAGTCTGGTGTGTTGGATTGTACCTAATGGTACAGCTGCTCTTCTGATCTCCTCAGGCTGCTGAAATTGAAACTACCATTTCAGACTGCAGTTGCTGCAAGCCAGCTGCCTTCATATGTGCACAATTCAACAGTGGAAAAAGATTACAACCCTTGTTCCCAAACCTTGTGTTGTATTGAATCTGAGGTGGTAGTAAACATCTCGGGTATTTAGTAAATACCTCAGTCAGTGCGCTCAGCTGGTTCAGCTAGCAGTATGTTAACTTTAGCACTGGTTTGGTGACCACTTATTAGTAGCCTTCTGATAGGAGACAGGAATGAAAGAAGATCTTTTGTACTAAGCATATTGCAGATTGTGTACAGCAGGTAGGGACTGCCCAGTGGTTGGAAATGTCTGACTTACTGAGGACTCCAGGGAGCAAGATACACATTGCCCTTCTTAGTGCTATTCCAGTTCCTCCCGGTTGGAAGTGTTAGTGGGGCTGCCAAAATGACCTGCAGGCAGCTGTGGGGCTTTTGTAGAGGCACTTCCTCCAAGTTAGCTACTTGGAGAATTTCTGTATTTATGGTCAACTGATCGAATGACTGAGTTTTCGCTACCCCTTACTACTGCTACTCCCAAACTCTTAACAGCATGTTGGAAGAATCCAGTGTCCAAGGGACTGGGGAAAAAAATGGTATGACAGTGCATCTCCCATGCAGATTGAGGAGTAGCTGGAGCTGGCAGTCTTCTCCAGGCTGCGCAGTAGGACTGCTTTAGGGACTGAAGCATTTCCAGCAGCAGAGCAGGGTACTTACCATATGTTGTGCTGTGCCTTAAATCATCTCAGTGCTGCTAATCTGCTGGCAGATGGAGATCTACTGTCCATTTTAAAAGAGCCAGAGAAGGGTTGCTGCCAGAAGTTGTGGGAGTGCAGAGTCGGGACAAACAGCATTGGCATTTGTACAGCAAAGTTAAGGAGACTGCTCAGGAGCTGCTGGGCTATCCTGCAGCTGACTCAGGGACAGTGAAATAGAAGGTTGCCTGAGAGTTGCCTAATCTATTCAGTGAGACTTCTTAAACTGCAGGCCTGCCTTCTGTTTAATTATGGCTTTCTAAAAGGTACTCCTGAAGGAAACTTGAAATGGGAGATCTGCCTTTACACAAATACAGCATCAAATGGGCCTTCTGATGCAGTGCTGCAAATCTGTCCTTTAAAGAGATTAGTGGCTTGCCTTTACTTCATTGTCTAAGAATGTTTTGATCAACGTAGCTCTAACACCTAACAGCACTCTGAAAGCTGATTGCTGGAAGAGATGGTTATGCTCACTACCAACATGTCTGTGCAGCCAGCTCCCAGGAGGGCAGTCACCAGCTCTCTCTCTGCTGAAAACAGGGCTGGACTGTGGGAAGAAGGGGTGCAAGCAAAATAGATGCATGACAGCTCTGAGTGACTTGTTGTGAAGCTGCAGCCTTGAATTTCTCTTTCTGGGTTACCAAACACAGCAACAGATTTATGGTACAAACACTTCTGTGCTGCTTGGTGATATCAGATGGAGGTGCACACTGAGAATGTTGATAGGGCATTTGGATCACATTTCAGCCTCCTGCCCCCAGTTATCTTGACATGAGGCTGGTTCAGCTCTCAGGATAGCTTCAAGGAAAACTGTTTTGTGTAGGAAGAAACTTTTCCTCATGTGGAAAGCAGTAGGTTAAATTATAACTATGTAGGTAGTCTTTGCACCACTGAAATAACAGCAGTTTGTCTTAAATGGCCATTTCATCTTTCCCTGCAAAAACCTGTTGCAGCCTTGTTTCAAACAGTTTTGCTAGTTTCCGAAGAGCAGTTGTCTTTGAGGGACATGAGGCATTTAGCCCTTGTCTTTGTAATGTGTCCAAGCTGTGGAATTTAATGTCTGGAGTGCCTTTTCTGCAAGGATAGAGAAGTGAAAAATGGCGCTGTAATGGTCAGGGTTGGGGCTGTGGTTTTGTTCTTGCAGTTAAGAGGAGAATCCCTTACATCTAGTCTGCCAGGTAAAGTCTGGGTAATACATCTCCTCCTTCTG
The DNA here is from genome assembly GCF_014839835.1 of Dryobates pubescens. Lineage (NCBI taxonomy): Eukaryota > Metazoa > Chordata > Aves > Piciformes > Picidae > Dryobates > Dryobates pubescens. The sequence continues at coordinate 20,237,083 of NC_071615.1, read as the reverse complement.
TGTCCATGGGGCTTTGCTAATTAGCATTTGCATTTATCTGCTGTAGCAATGAACTGGCAAAGCCTTAGCTTGCATTTCCAGTGTTGTAATATGAAATCTTACCAGCTTTGATTAGTGTTTAACTAGTTTTAACTTTGCTTTTTGTAGGGTCTCTGAAAGGCAGCAGGAAAGAGTTCTGGGAGCACAAGGAAGATGGCAACCCAAGGTATAGAATGTATTAATTTGTTACAAGAATCTAGCAGTACTGAATAAAGAGTGACTGGACTGGCTCTTTAGTCCCCTTCTTTAACTTACTTGGACTGAATAATATCTGCTCTACTATGGTGTTTGAGTATCTTACATTGGAACTCAAACTGCCTCATCCTAAGCATTTTGGGTCCCTTAAGTATAGCCAAGTAGTAAGTGGAAAGGGAAACCCTGAAGCAGTAGACAAAGGCAGTCACAACGGCAGTGCTGGCTCTGTCAGGTTTATAGATGTCTGCAGTGCCTTGGCTTGAAGCCTCAGTTTAAAACTGCTGTCTTGCTTGCAGTGCTGCCTCTGGGTTGAGGTAGCTGTGACAGTTTATTTTCATGTAAAATCTGTGTCATCTCTTGAAGGATTGATGCGTGCTGGTGTAACTGAACTTTCATGTTCAACCATGATTGATTTCTTACAGCTGACTTGATGGAGTTGGATATGGCAATGGAGCCAGACAGAAAAGCAGCAGTCAGTCACTGGCAGCAACAATCGTATCTGGACTCTGGTATCCATTCTGGAGCCACAACAACTGCTCCCTCCTTGAGTGGCAAGGGAAATCCTGAAGAGGAAGATGTGGACACAACACAAGTGCTCTATGAGTGGGAGCAGGGATTCTCCCAGTCCTTCACCCAGGAGCAGGTTGCTGGTAAGGCCTTTGCTTATTGCACTTGTTTGCTTAAGACATGCAGCCTAGCAGTGCAGAACCCCCAGCACCGAATTCTTCCCAGCCCAGAAGATGAGCTGTTTGCCTCTGGTGTGAGGTAGTGACTTGCCTTGTTTTTCAGATATTGATGGCCAGTACGCAATGACCAGAGCTCAGCGAGTGCGTGCAGCTATGTTCCCCGAAACGCTGGATGAAGGAATGCAGATCCCATCCACGCAGTTCGATGCTGCTCACCCGACTAACGTGCAGCGCCTGGCTGAGCCGTCCCAGATGCTGAAGCACGCCGTCGTCAACTTGATAAACTACCAAGATGATGCTGAGCTGGCGACTCGTGCCATCCCAGAGCTGACCAAACTGCTGAATGATGAGGACCAGGTAAGAACTTCCTTTGCCTCCAGCTAGCTTCTTTGTGGGGCTTCTTCCCCGACCTCAAAACTAAAAGCTTGCTTCTGACTTGTGCAGGTGGTGGTGAACAAGGCTGCGGTTATGGTGCATCAGTTGTCCAAGAAGGAAGCGTCTCGCCACGCCATCATGAGGTCCCCCCAAATGGTGTCTGCCATCGTCCGCACCATGCAAAACACAAACGACGTGGAGACAGCCCGCTGCACTGCAGGAACGCTACACAACCTCTCACACCACCGGGAGGGCCTGCTGGCCATCTTCAAATCGGGAGGCATCCCAGCTTTGGTCAAAATGCTTGGGTATGTGCACCGCTAAGATGGTACTTGTGGGGGTTTGGGTCGGTGCGGGTAGGTGCAGCTACTCAACGGTGCGGTTTCCCTCCTTAGGTCCCCAGTGGACTCGGTGCTGTTTTATGCCATTACAACTCTTCACAACCTCCTGTTGCATCAGGAAGGGGCCAAGATGGCTGTGCGGCTGGCTGGGGGGCTGCAGAAAATGGTCGCCTTGCTCAACAAGACAAATGTCAAATTCTTGGCCATCACAACAGACTGCCTTCAGATTCTAGCATATGGCAATCAAGAAAGCAAGGTGAGTGCCTCTGCTCTGAAGCACTTCAAAGGAGCAAGCCTGCTGCCAGGGGCCAGGCAGTGCCTGTGTACTGATCTCCTTACTAGGAATCTTCACCCACGCTGGGCTTTGCCCAGCCAATCCTGATCTCACAAGAGGTGTGGGACACAGAAATTGCAGTCTTGTGTCCAGTGAGACTGCAGAACTTATCCACAGCAGCAGATGTGAGCAGTATTTTGGAGATCTGTAACCTGTGATGGGTGTAAGCCAGCAGCAATTACTTCTGACGTGCACAGGAAGTAGCAGATAAATGTTATTTTTGCTGTCTTTCAGCTGATTATTCTGGCCAGTGGTGGACCACAGGCTCTAGTAAACATAATGAGGACCTATACTTATGAGAAGCTATTGTGGACCACAAGTAGGGTGCTGAAGGTGTTGTCGGTCTGCTCCAGCAACAAACCTGCTATTGTTGAGGCTGGTAAGTGCCTTGAACCCACAGTAACTTCAAAAGCTAGACAGTATGTAAGGATCAGTACATGCCACACAAGAGGAGAAACTGCCAGCATGAAGGATTGAACTTTGGTGGCTGGTCCTTCAGTCTATAACTAGTTTGGAGGCCTTCAGTATACAGAAGTATAAAAGGCAAGGGGGGTTGAGTAAGCTTACTGTAGTGTTAGCTGGGTGGCTTGGTGACTGAGCACTGCCAGAATGGAGCCCTTGGAATGTGCATACATTTGAAAGGCCCAGTGTCACAACATGGATCTTGGGTTGTGTTTGTATGTATGGAACTGCTAGGGCCTAGCCATACTATATTAATGCCAAGAAACACCCAGAATCTGGTGAGAGATGCACTCAGACTTGAAGGAAGAGAAGGACCTGACTGTTCACAAGAGAAACATGTGAGTAATAGTGTCAAATGTGTGCCATCTTCTAGGCGGGATGCAAGCTTTGGGACTCCACCTCACAGATCCTAGCCAGCGTCTTGTGCAGAACTGTCTCTGGACTCTGAGGAACCTGTCAGATGCTGCCACAAAGCAGGTCAGTGGCTTTCCTTAAGTGATCAGGGTCCAAAGCCAACACAGGGGAGGAGTCTGAATTGTTCTTCCCTCTCTTTTGCAGGAGGGCATGGAAGGCCTTCTAGGAACTCTGGTTCAGCTTCTAGGATCAGATGATATTAATGTTGTGACTTGTGCTGCCGGCATCCTTTCTAACCTTACCTGCAACAATTACAAGAACAAGATGATGGTGTGCCAGGTGGGCGGCATCGAGGCTCTGGTGCGCACAGTGCTGCGGGCCGGCGACAGGGAGGACATCACCGAGCCTGCCATCTGCGCCCTGCGGCACCTCACCAGCAGGCACCAGGAGGCAGAGATGGCTCAGAACGCCGTGCGCCTGCACTACGGGCTGCCGGTGGTGGTGAAGCTGCTGCACCCGCCCTCGCACTGGCCTTTGATCAAGGTAAGGAGTGGCCAACAGCTTTCAGCTCTGAGAAGTGGTGACTTTTTAAATGCCACTCTGTGTCCAAGGTGCTGGGGGCTGTACGGTTGGATGAGGAAAGCTGCTTCAGCTGAGCAGCTTGGTGTTGTCTCTTGGGGATCAACTGATAAAAAGGAGGGTTCCTACCAGCCAGCACCCCTGCCATGACCTTTCCTCCCCACCCCTTTGTCATCTGCAGGCCACGGTGGGGTTGATCCGCAACCTGGCACTGTGCCCTGCCAACCACGCCCCGCTGCGCGAGCAAGGAGCCATCCCCAGGCTAGTGCAGCTGCTGGTCAGAGCGCACCAGGACACCCAGCGGCGGACCTCCATGGGCGGCACACAGCAGCAGTTTGTGGTGAGTGCCACCGCTGACGGGCCTTGTCTCTGGCCTTGTCTCAGACCCCTCCGTTGTTTGGTCTAAACAGCTGTTAGCAGCCTACCTGGAATGGAACAAGTACCTAACTGTCCTGTCAGGCCCAAAGCTTTTCTTAACTAAGCACAAAGACACCTTGGTTCTTGTTTTACTTCCGAACCTCTCGAGTTTATGAATGCTGTAGATCACAGAAACTGCTTACTCTGGCAAGGCAAGGCAAGCTTCTACCAGGGAGCCAGCGCTGCCTCACCCTTCTCAGCAGCTTACGTTTAAGAAAAGCTGTCACAGCTTGTTGTGTATTTCCAAGGGTGCTTAAAGTTACTGAAGTAGTGAGGAGTTGCACAGGCTCTGGCCTGTTCCCCTTTTTAGGTACCAGGTCAGTGTGGTAAGATAAGTCCTGTTTTTTTCTGTGTTTATTGTTTTGTTTTGTGTTTGTTTTCCTGCAAACACATGAACAAAGGGGAATTGGCCTCAGCATGGACAAAAGAAAGCAAACCCTACTAGTCCAGCAGTGTAGCTCATACTTCAGAGGCAGGAGGGGGCCTCTCTATTGCTGTAAATTGCCAAGCTAATGCAGCTTGGGGGAAGAAGAGCTGGTGTTGTCAGATAAAGTTCATCCTGCACTGAAACAACAGTGAAAAGTGGGAGAAGCTCTCCTGAGATGCTTCACTTACTGAATTCAATTGGGTGAACTGAACCAGCTTCTACCAGGCATCTTGACTTTTGAAGGCCGGCAGCACAGTGGGCAAGAGCCCTGCTGGGAAGGGGGCATGTGCAGGGAACAAGTGATTTGTCAGCAGGCTGCTGAGCTTTCTGCCAGTCACAGGAGGGGATAAGATGCCATCTCTTGACTTGACACGAGATACCTGTTCTTTCCCTAACCAGGAGGGTGTGCGCATGGAGGAGATTGTTGAGGGCTGCACTGGAGCCCTGCATATCCTTGCACGCGACGTTCATAATCGGATTGTCATCAGGGGCCTCAACACCATTCCACTCTTTGTGCAGGTAAGCAGGAGCTCCAGGCAGTGCTTCAGGATGGACTGGGAAAAGGGCTCACGTGCTTCCTTGGTAGAGCTGTGCTGAAAAGTTAAAGAAACCTTTGTGTTCTGGTTGCAGTTGTTGTACTCTCCCATTGAGAACATCCAGAGAGTAGCTGCAGGGGTACTTTGTGAATTGGCTCAAGACAAGGAAGCAGCTGAAGCAATTGAAGCTGAAGGTGCAACTGCCCCTCTAACAGAACTGCTTCACTCTAGGAATGAGGGTGTTGGTAAGTGAACCCTAAAAGACAGGGTTTGTACGTGTTAGAAAAGCTGCTAAGACTCAGCCCCTACTAAAACAGCTGCTCCTCTTGACAGCAACCTATGCAGCTGCAGTGCTCTTCAGGATGTCTGAGGACAAACCCCAAGACTACAAAAAGCGGCTTTCAGTGGAGCTCACAAGCTCTCTGTTCCGCACTGAGCCCATGGCTTGGAATGAGGTGAGTTGTGCTCTTATGGATTATTGCTTCCTTGGAGACCTTCTTCCCAAGTCCTCCCTCTTTTCAGTAGTGAAGTGTAGATGCGTCAGGAAAACAGGCCCAGCTCTACCTCCTCCTCTCTTTAGATGTTGAGGCCCAGTGAACCCATGGCAAGCAGCCTTAGAGCTGCTGCTTCCCTTGTAGATAGGAAGAGCCCGTTCTCTGCTGCTGCTGTTCATAACTCACTGTTAAGTGTGCAAAGCTGTAGAGAAGAGCTTTGCACAAGTTTCTGCTGCATGTCAGAACCCACTGAACTCTTGAGTGCAAAAACGTGGTGTGAGTGATGAGGGAAGCATAAACATAAAACATCCTGCAAGGCCTCTCTCAAACCAGCTGTGTAGGACAGTCTGTGCATGGGGTAAAGCAAAGCTCTCATTAAGTCTGTCTTAAGTCCAGATTCTTCAGACAAGCTGGGCTTCTGATCTTGCCTTGTAAGCATTTACTGAGTATAGGACAGTAGCCCTTGATGTGTGCTGTTCCAGTGCTCTTCTGTTTGTCCAAAATTTGTAACTACCACAGTAGTGAGAAGAAAAGCTAAAATGAAACAGTGCTGAGCCAGCCTGTAGGGCAGTTGCATCATTCCAGCCAATTACTTCTGGAACTGGGCAAGCTAGGAGAGGGCCTTGCAGAACTCAAAAGCTGCTGCTGGCTTGGGAATCTCTAAACTTGTAGAAGCTGGGCAGGAATGCTCCTCAGCCTGCCCCATTGTTGTCATTCCCAAAGAGAAACTTTCTTCCAGTGAGCTGGAGATTTCCTATGGCTGAGACTGGCAGCTGGATGCAGATACGTAGGAAAAAGCATTTCCTGTTCGCAGAAGTGCCATGCTGCAGCGCTTGCTGTACAAGAGTGACTAAAAAGGGATCTGGGGGAGGCTTCAAAATGTTTTAGATTCAGGATGAGTAGTGCTGGCCCAGAGCCCTGCTGCTAAAACTGCTCTGTGCCTCTGTGTGTACCTAGACGGCAGACCTTGGACTGGACATCGGTGCCCAGGGAGAGCCCCTCGGATACCGCCCCGATGGTATGTCTGCTCTGTTCCCCTGGGCCAGGCTTCCCTTGGGGTCAGCCAAGGCAGAGATTTTAAAGGAGAACTGCAAATGAGCACAAAGTGAATTACTCCTCAGTGAGGTGCTGCAGACCGACAGGCAGATGGGGAGCTGCCAGCTCAAATAACCCATTTCTGCAGCATCACTGGCTGCAGCCAGTGTGCAGAACTGCTGTCTCCTGGCTGAGCCTTGTGGGAGAATCTCCCACTGCGCTTCCAGACATCTTCTATGTTCTGTACAAATGGACTTGACTATTCCAATAGTGCAGTTTTTCTTTAAAACAAAAAAGCTGCTGCTGAGCGTCTTAGTCTGCAAGTGTCTGCAGATTTGAGTGCAATCCCATCTGAGGGTTCTGAGCTATTTTTGACCAGGCTCTCAGAAGCAAGTCTCTACAGTCTTGGAGCCTGGTTTTGCTGCAGCGTTGTTGAATCGTAGTGGTGTTGATTATGCAGACTAATGGCTTGGCTGGAATCTGCTTGTGCTTCTGCCTGCAGTGTGCTTTGTCTGCAGAACCCTACCGGGAGGCTGTTCCCAACAGTGGAACCAGCCAATAAGGGCAGGCAATAGATTGTGTTGAATTTGGCTGGGCTTTAGAAAAGAATTAGATGGCTACAGAGATCTTCTCACACACTGATACTTGCAGCTTCTGATGCCTCTAACATCTGTTAACATTATGCTTTTTTTCCCTCTGCCACCTTTAACTTTCTTAGATCCTAGCTACCGTTCTTTCCACTCGGGCGGATACGGTCAGGATGCCTTGGGTATGGACCCTATGATGGAACATGAAATGGGTGGCCACCACCCTGGTGCTGACTACCCAGTTGATGGTCTGCCAGATCTTGGCCATGCCCAGGACCTTATGGATGGGCTGCCTCCAGGTGACAGTAATCAGTTGGCCTGGTTCGATACTGACCTGTAAATCATCCTTTAGGTAAGAAGCTCCAACCTTGAATTTCAAACCAAAACAGAGAGCAAAGCAGATGATGGCCTGAGGACTTGGTTGGCAGGGCGGGCTTGGCTCCATTGGGTCCCAGTGTGCCAGAACAGTGCCTGCACGCTCTGGAAACACAGCAGTACACTCCCAACCGCCTTCTGCCGTGAGGTGTGGAAGTGATTAACTGCCATGTCTTGTGCTCCAGCTTCATGCAGGCTTAGAATGTGCTGGAAAGAGAGCCGAGGCAGCCCCGGGGCGGGCAGCGCTGACGCCTGTCTCTTTTCTCTCCACAGCTGTATCATCTGACTGACCTTGCGTTGATTGGCTGTAGAGTTGCTGAGAGGGCTCGAGGGGTGGGCTGGTATCTCAGAAAGTGCCTGACACACTAACCAAGCTGAGTTTCCTATGGGAACAATTGAAGTAAACTTTTTGTTCTGGTCCTTTTTGGTCGAGGAGTAATAATACAAATGGATTTTGGGAGTGATTCAAGGAAGGAAGGATGCACAAGAATGAACTGCAAGATGGAATTTATCAAACCCTAGCCTTGCTTGTTAAAAAGTTATTATTTTTTTTAAATCTCTGTAATGGTACTGACCTTGCTTGCTTTGGAAGTAGCCTTTCTTCTCGCAGTAATTGTTGTTAGTTTGGGGGTTGGTTTTGTTTTGGGGTTTTCTTTTTTGATTTTTTGTTTGGGTTTTGTTTTTTTTTTTAAGTCTCTGGTAGTATTAAGTTATAGTGAATATGCTCCAGCAGTTTCTAATTTTTAAGGATTGAGTAAAGGTGTAGAACACTAATTCATAACCGCTCTAACTGTACTCAGAATAAAGTGTAACATTGTGTAGCCTTTTTGTATAAAAAACAAAAACTAGACAAATAGAAATGGTCCAATTAGTTTCCTTTTTAATATGCTTAAAATAAGCAGGTGGATCTATTTCATGTTTTTGATCAAAAACTTTATCTGGGATATGTCTGGGTAGGGGCCAGTAAGAACTGTTTCTTTGGAACCTTGTATTGGACAGTTTACCAGTTGCCTTTTATCCCAAAGTTATTGTAGCCTGCTGTGATACAGATGCTTCATGAGAAAAATGCAGTTATACAATGGTTCAAAATTAAAGTAAACTTTTAATTCACTCTGTGTCAGATTCTTTCAGAGCAGAAAGTGGAGCTGGGTCCTACCAGGTTTCCTCAAAATGGTCCTGGAACTCAGGACCATTGCTGTACACAGCTGCACTCAAGGACCATTGCCACAGAACCCTTCACTAAGAGCCAGGTGTTCCTAACTCCAGCTGTGGAAAGGAGACAGCATGCACAAGGTAAAGGCAGAGCACTTGCTTACCTCCCTCTGGGCTGCACCCTGGGGCTGTCCAAGAGCTGGTTGGGAGCAGCAGCTCTCAAGAAGGCTGCAACAGGCAGCTTTGAGGAGCAAACACACACTAAGGCTGAGCCATGCTGCCGGCAGGGGAGGAGAATTTAATTCTTTGTGCACTGGCAGCTGCTGGCTCTACAGGAGCCTCCCAGGAGAATCGGCTTCTCCTGGGGCTCAGCAGCTCACCTGTTTTCAAACAGGAACTCCAGCCAGCAGTATGGCCAGCTGACAATGACCTTCCACCAGTGCAGCCCTTGACCCCAGCAGGGCCCACAGGCTCCCTAACCCAGGTGAAAACCTGACCTAAGCTGTCATGCATCTCCACAGCCTCTGTGCTCACAGAGCTTGGCTCTGGGTGTGCAAGATAAATTCTTTCCTGACACAAAGGTCTTGTGCCAGTCGCAGGCATGAGGTGAGCCTTCAAGAGGAAGAGAGACAGCATTCTTTCACAAGCTCAACAGTGGTAGCAAACAGCAACTTCAAACAGTGAAATGCTATCTGGGCTGACATAACTGCTATTTATTTACTGTACACTGGTCAAAGTCTGGCTGCCAAACACTTAACCACATCATGTAGTGCCAGCAAGGTCAAGTAGGACCCAAGACTTCATCCTTACAGGTGTTTAAAAAAAACCAGTGAGTTTCCAACTCTCACCCCAACAGCAGGCACCATAACCAAACCCCCTCCCTACCCCAGCACCCACCCCCAGGGCTCTGGGAAGGGCTCTTCCACCAAAGATAAGCAATAAACAACTCTTCCCCCCAAAGTAAACTGTAACACCCCAAAAGAACCCCCAAACCTCCCCACCCTCCCCACCCCCTACACTTGCTGCCAACACTGGAGCACCTACCTCACAAAGGAGTGATGGATTAGATGCAAACACCACCCCCTTGAAAAAAGGCACAGCCCCCCAAAACACATCAAACAGGTCACAGCAATCCTTGCTGGGCCGCTCTCCAAGAGCTATGACTCCAAAAGCTATTGTGACTTCAACCCCAGGAACTACTTAAACTGCTGCTCTTTCCCCCCCAGCCAGTGACAACTGTTCTGTACACAGTTGCACAGGGCCCTGTGCTCCCCATCACTGTCACATTAACTCTAGGGCTGGACACTTCTGTGCAACCAACAGGTCCTGCTCTCAGATCTCAGGCACTTTGTGTCTTACCACTTGTCCAAGGCCCAGAGGTGGGAGGTATGAGGAGCTGTAGCAGAATCCTGACCAGGCCAGAGGTGGTGAGCGAGGTGCCAGGGGTGTAGGTAAGCCCTCTGATGATGAGGGCTTCTGAGTAGAATCCTTCACAGCTGTAGCTAAATTCTTCACTCCTGCTGTGCTCAGGTGAAGCTGCTTCTGCAGGCCTGAGGTGCTGCACAGCACACAGCCTGTGTGTTTCTGCACTGGTCAGCAATGGTCACTTGGCAGGCTGGACGTTGTCACATCTCACCAGTCTCAGAATTTCAAATGCTAAGGAAGCTACAGCAACATCTGCCTGAGAGCTGGGAATTGAAACCAGTGACAGCACCCATTAGACATTCACAGGGGAAACACTGCTTCAGATTCCACACGGGACTTGCCCTGTGCTGGAAAACTAACAAAGAGCCAGGAAGTGCCCTGGATACAGCCCACTTGTGTTGAGCAATGACACAAAATGAGTGATTCTGCAAAGCTGCGACACGCGCTCTCAACTCGCCCCACAGTAGCTGCTGCCTCACTTCCAGCTCAGAGAGCTGAGCTTCTACACGGCATTGCTGCTCAGGGGCTTGCCCACCTCCTGCAGGTTATGGTGTGGCCCTTTGTTTCGTCACTTGAGTGCTTATCATGCTCTTTTTGCCTAATCCTTCTGCAGCCATGGGGTTTTTTTATCTAGCACTGGACCAGAGGTCCTGCCACATCACTGCTAAGCCACAGAAACTTCTTAAAGACTCCCAGCCCTCACCTTGACCTTGGGAAGGGTATTAGTAAGCAGATCAGTCTGCACCTTGCTCAGTTGCTGCTCATGACAAATACCTGCTGCTGCCACACTCCACGCAAGCACAGAACTAGCCAGGACCTCCAGATGATCAGTCCACCCTCTAAGCTGTTAGTTCACAAGGAGCAGCAGTCTCAACCAGAAAATTTACTTGCCTGAAACCACCTTGGCAACTGCTCACTGAAAAAGAAAAGGCTAGAAGCCCACATTTTGTCACGCTGCTTATGATTCAATTCCACAGCACTAAAAGAGCTATAGATGCGGTGCTGAGGGACAAGGTTTGTTGGTGGACTTGGCTGTGCTGGGTTAACAAACAGTTGGACTGACTTAAGCGTCAAGGTATTTTTCACCCCAAGTGACCTTAGGATTCTGCATTTGAAAGTGCAGGTTTGGTTCTATCCAGTTACTAAGCAGAAGGGGTTGGTTGTGTCACTCTTAAAGCTGCCTGTATCTCCGAGATGGAGCTTGGCAACTCGTGGCTGCTCCACAGCAGCAGGAGAGCACTGAAGGCAGCTTGAGCCCAAGCAGTGCCCCTCTTGGCACGTGCCTGCTTGGCTGGTCTCCTTCTGCCACACAGGCAGAGCCAAAGATTAGAAACCTGTTTGTAAAAAATGAGCAAAGCAAAACCACTCCTTGCTCCCTTCAGCCCAGTGACAACACGTGGGTGGAAGGGCCTGAGAGTTTAGGCTACTCAGAGGATGGCTGAGATCCAGGAACTCAGCTGCAGCCCTCTCTAAACCACTTCCAATTCTGCATGAGATACAGAGGCTTCTTAGCTGGGTTCAAGCCCAGGCAGAGGAGAACAAGTTTATTAGGTCATAAGGAATACTCTGGGAAGAATGCCACATGAGGGAATCAGGGGAGACAGCAGAAAATCCATAACCTCCAGAATCAAGGTGGCCATTCAGCTAGAGCTGGTAAAAGCTTGCTAGCCCCAGGCTTCTGCCTGCCTATTGCCAAGCTGCCAGTGAGAGTCCACTACAAGTTTGGTTAGTTCTTGGTGTGCACCTCCTTATGTTCACCGTGTCCCAACATTCCCTCTCCTGCCCACACAGAGTACACTCTGCCCTTAACCTTGAGGAGCCCATTTCCCAAGCACCTCACCCACCAAATCACAAAGAACACCAAGATTAGCTTGGTGCTTCACACACTGATCTAAACCCAGCACAACAGCCCGGGGCAGCAGTGTAAAACATGTGAGGGGCAGAGAACAGCAAATCCTTCATGCTTATTGTCCAGCGGCAATATCTACAGAGGATGAGCTGAGGTTGGCCAACCTGTTAGGACTAGCACCTCAGTTTTGGCAGAGGCAGCCACAGCATTCCCCCAAGAGAGGCCACAGGTACCTTGCACCAAAAGCAGCTCTGCCATTCAGCTGTGTGCTTGAAAGGGATCAGCTTGCCAGGGCACCAAACAATTGCTTCAAAGCAGGGCACAAAGAGTGCTCTGTGCACCCAGCCCACTGCTGAGACCCACTGGCCAGGGCCCAGTTCAAGTCACGGAGTGTTTGGAGTCAAATACTTATAAACCCCAAATCAGCACAGCTGGGGATCAAAGCAGGACAGCACCGTGCCAGGAACACCAGCAAGCTCTGAGGAGAGCAGCGCTGGGAGTGGGGCCAGGGACGGAAACCCGAGCAGCTTATGGTGCAGGGAGGTGATTACAGGAGACCATCGCAGACAAAGGAGGAGACAAAAGTGCTCTCAGCCCTGGAAATTCCTGGGAGCCCGAGGGAACTCACCTGGCAGTCTCGGCCAGGCTCTGGAGCGTTTGGATGAGAGCATCACCATCATTCTTCAGGCTCTCTGAGCACTTCTTGTTTGAAGTTACCTGGAACAAAAAGAAAGAACCGTTATCAAAGGCTTCACAACAAATTCCTCTCTGTCATTTTGGGGGGCTAGGGGAGAGGGAAACAAGTTCTAGCATTGATTACAACTGTAAATGGAATGTGGCTTTAAAGAGAGCCAAGAGAAAGCCCCTCACTGAACAGGGCTGGAGTTCAGGCACAGACCATCTACAACGACTTGGCTCAGTTAATGACTCCTGTTCCAAGTCCCTGTGTGTGTGCAAATTCACACATCACAGCCTGCCAGCCCTGATCCCATCTTCAGTACCAATGCAAATCCAAGCTCTGGGAGAGCTTTCCCACTTCAGGGGGCTTCTCTGAGAGGAGCCAAGTTAAAATGTTAGCACAGTTACAGATGGCATTTCCCAGTCAGTAGGGAAACACCCGCACAGGAATGAATTTCACCTACAGAGCAGGGGACTGAGGGACCAAAGCTTGACACCTTTGTGTGTCAAGTGAATCCTGGTCAGAGCTGGGTTTGCTGCTGGTGTGCTTTACCACACTAATCTCTGGTGACAGGTTTAGTGTTTCCCCAGCCTTAAGCATAAGCAGTGTCAGGACTCAGCTCCAAGCAGCCACACATTTCCTGAGCAGTTAAGCAGGTGAATGGGAAGGTCACAGGGGATGTGACATGGCACTGAGCAACAGACACTGAATGCTTGGCAGCTTGCTGAAGAAGCTCTCATAGCTCCAAAAATCATTGAGAAAAAGGTTTGTGTGTCAGTTCCTGCTTCCAAGGGTAAATAAATCTTGGCTGAAGAGAAAGGAGAGGAGGACCAGGGCAGCTGATTATTTTGATACTGGAGGAGTTAATACTTAAAAGATGATTTTTAATCCAAAACCCTGGCAAGGAGTTTCAAGCTTTAGCATGCCACAGCTGGCCCTGCTTACCCCTGATCAGGCCTCTGGGCAATCTGCCTTCACATCTCCCTCTGAAGTCCCAGAACAGCCACGGGCACAGCTGCCACCCCACCATCATTTGTCAGCAGTGTGCTGCAAGAGCAGCATCACTGCATCCACAATGGCAACATCCTGCAGCTGCAAGGAACAGGAGGAGCTGTCTGGAAGAACCAGAGGTGTAAGCTGTGTGCTGGAAAACCCCACAGATGCTGTTACCCCGGTGCAAATCGTGAGTAAATCCTGATTACAGGTTACTAAACCTTTCCACTGGAGGTTTATATAAATTGTGCGTCAGGAATCCATTCTTCTGCATCTGTCACTTGTTGCACACAGGATGTTTGGTCACCTGGGTCCTGACTGTGGGAATCCCACCACAGCTAAGTAGTAAGGCAGGGAGAAAAGCGCCTTCACCATCAGACGTGGCTTCCTGTTCCTGCAGAGTGCTCATGTCTTTGCCAAACATTTCCTCCATCCCTGCAAACGTTGCGGGTCAGGTTGGATGGGGCTCTGAGCAGCCTGCTCTAGTTGAAGATGTCCCTGCTGACCTCAGGGGGGTTAGAACTAGATGACTTTTAAAGGCCCCTTCCAACCCAAACCATTCTATGATTCTATGAACTTCTGCAGCTCCCCAGCCACTGCCACATGGCTGCCAAGTGTCTCTGCACTTGCCAGATTTGTGCCCCTTGTTTATCTGCACACTTAAAAAGTACCAGAGGTCCTGGGGGGAGGAAGGGCGCCAGGACTGGAGCTTGCTCCATGGAATTACAAAACCAAACAAAGGTCACAGATATCTCTAGTGCTGGTACATCCTAACTCCTGGGTCCTGACATCTGTACAGCCCTCAGAGTCTTTAAGCAAATTAGCCTGTGTTAGACAGAACACCCAAAACACGCTGAGCTGCAAGATCTGCTACCAATCACAACTTTGCCTCCTCACACGCTCTGTCCCGACCTGACACAGCCCCACCGAGCTCTGACTGCCAGCTTGCCTGGGTTGCAGCATGCCTTGTGTTATTATTAAGAACACACTTGTGTGGATACAAAGCATTTGAATGGAGAGGATTACAGTGGATTTATTTGCACAGAAACCCTACTGGACAGAGGGAGAAAGGCCCATGAGATCATCCTCCCCATCTCCTGTTACACCTCACTGCTCAGAGCAGCTTTCAGCCACAGGCAATGGGCTTCTGTACTATCCATCCATGGGAGCTATTCCCCTGTCCAACAGAATGCTTCAAGACCCTTTCAGCAATAAAAGCAGGGCCAAAGGGAGGGAAATGATCAGGGCCTTTAACACCACGAGCAGCCTGCAAACTGATTTAAATGGTGTGAACCACATTGAGTGCACATTCTCTTGAGAGCGTCACCCACCAGCTTCACACCCCCCGAGGGCTGTTGGGTGAGAACAGCCCCAGCCAGCCGGCGGTGCCACCAGCACACACAGAGAACAGGCACAGAGAACACAGGGCTGGATGGATTTACACAAGCACTTGGGGTGTCCCCACCTGCTCTCCATCTCTGGTGTCCAGAAAGCTGCCATCTACCGCCAGTCACCCACACTGTGGGGCCGGGAGAGACCAACACTGCAGGCTGAGGATAGAGCAAGCTGCTGGTGCCCTGCAACCAGCTGCACTGCAGCTGCCCAGGAGTTTTGGGCAGCTCTCCCCTGCCGGTACTGCTCTGAGTGCCAGCACTCCTTTGCCCCTTCCATCAGTCTGTGCAGCAGGTCTGATTGTGCCCTGAGGGATCAGAGGGTCTCTCACCTGCTTGACGTAAAGCTGATGAGAAATGCTGCCTGAATCGCTGGGTACTGCCAGGGCCCAGACTAAACTTTAGCCATGTTTCTAGTTTAAAAATTGTCCCACTTTTGGCTTTGGGTGTTTTGGGTTTTTTTCCACAGACAAAAATAAATCATGACAGGACAGAATCAGAGAATTGTTTAGGTTGGAAAAGACCTCAGGTCCTCTTCTATGAGGACAGACTGAGGGAGTTGGGGCTGTTCAGTCTGGAGAAGAGAAGGCTCCAAGGAGATCTAATTGTGGCCTTCCAGTATCTGAAGGGGGCTACAAGAAAGCTGGGGAGGGACTTTGGAGGGTGTCAGGGAGTGATAGGACTGGGGGGAATGGAGCAAAACTAGAAATGGGTAGATTCACATTGGATGTTAGGAAGAAGTTCTTCCCCGTGAGGGTGGTGAGACACTGGCACAGGTTGCCCAGGGAGGTGGTGGAAGCCTCATGCCTGGAGGTTTTGAAGGCCAGGCTGGATGTGGCTGTGAGCAACCTGCTGTAGTGTGAGGTGTCCCTGCCCATGGCAGGAGGGTTGGAACTGGATGATTCTTGAGGTCCCTTCCAACCCTTATAATTCTATGATTCTAAGTCCAACCGTGAAGCCAGTGCTGCCAGGGCACCACTAAACCATGTCCCTCAGTCTCATATCTACACAGCTTTGAAGTCCCTCCAGGGATGGGGACTCCACCATTTCCCTGGGCAGCCTGTTCCAGGGCTTGACAACCCTTTCTGTGAAGAAATTCCTCCCAGTGTCCAACCTAAACCTCCCATGCACAACTTCAGGCTGTTTCCTCTTGTCCTGTTACCTAGAAGAGACCAACTCCCTCTTTGCTACAACCTTCTTTCCAGTAGTTGTAGAGAGCAAGGTCTCCCCTGAGCCTCCTTTTCTTCAGGCCCCAGCTCCCTCAGCTGCTCCTTAGACTCTTCACCAGCGCCATTGCTTTAATTCAGGTGTGCTCCAGCACTCAGCAAAGCCATCAGTAAACCATGTTTTTCAATGAACTGAAATCACCTGCACCAAAGATTTTAGGAATCAATGTCTCTTTCACTTGGCTTGTTCCCTTTTTCTGCTCCCCAGCAGCACTGTGCCTTTTCCCCACACCAGTTCTAGCTCTCATTCACTTGGACTTTAAACGACTAGCCCGATGGGCTCTGGTAACAATGCTGTTTGCTAGGGCTGGCTACAACACATGTTCAAGGACATCATCAATAGCTATTCCCTTAATTAAAAAGGTAATTAAATCTCATTTAGTGCTACACTTACTGCAATTTAACGAGGATTTCCAAAGTACTTTTCATTATTAAGCCAAGAGCCACTCTGTTCTGTGACAGGAGGAAGGCCATCATATGTCAGGATCAGCATTGCCCAACATTCAGGGTACCTGTTCAGGGATTGTGGTGCTGCTAAAGCTGAGAGCAGGAGAAGACCTAACATAAAACATTGACTGGGAGACTGTCTTCACTAACACACTGAGAGCTCTGGGGGCTCCTGGTCTAAGAGGTTATTTTTGCAATTCACATTTGCAAAAGGCAGGGAAACTTAAAGGACAATTCCTTTTCTTACAGCTGCTCTCACAACCCAGGGCTGCTTTCTCTGATTACTCATAACCCACATCTTCTGAGTTCAATGATCTGGGTAGGAAACAACTCTCTCACCATTTTGAAGGGAAAGAAATTCTGCTTTGTTCAGGTTTCAAGTAAGCCAGAAAACTTGATGTCACTAAATCCTAGAATGGCTCAGGTTGGGACAGATCTCAGAGATCATCTCCTCCAACCTCCCCACCACGGCCAGGGACACCTCTCAACTAGACTCAGCTGCTCAAGGCCTCATCCAGCCTGCCCTTCAACACCCCCAGGGAGGAGGCAGCCACAGCCTCCCTGGGCAGCCTATTCCAGAGTCTCACCATCCTTGTGCTGAAGAATTTCTTCCTAAGCTCCAGTCCAACCCTGCTTTCCCTCAGCTTCAAACCATTCCCCCTTGTTCTGTCTCTAGAAACCCTCACTAAAAGACCCTCAGCAGCTTTCCTGTAGGATCCATTCAGGTATTGGAAGGCAGCTCCAAGGTTCCCCTGGAGAAAAAAAACCTTCCAGTGCTGTGGGCCACTCTACCCCCATCCCAGGGGAGTCACTGGTACTCTCCTCCCAGGCTGTAGGTGCTGAGCTGTTCCCAAACACTGCAGTCATTGTCACTTGGTTTGTCCTTCACAACTCACAATGACCTGGCCAGAAGTATGCAGCCACACCTCCTAAATGAAGAAGGATCAGCAAGAACATGCTGCAAGCAGGGACTCCCTCAGGTGAGCATCTGTGTGACATAAAACTTAGAGATCCTTTGACTGGCATCAAATGTCCTAAGCAGGAACCTTTCTATCAGTACAGATATTCTCCAAGCACATTAATGAAGCTGGCAGTGCCCAGAGGAGGGGTGACAAATGTGCTTCCTGTCCCATGAATGGTCAAACTTAGACAGTGACACAGCCCTGCCTTTGCCTAACGAAGGGCCAGACCCAGTGCAGCATTCAGAGTTCCCACCATGGCACAGCGTGGGAGGCAAGAGGCAGTGTGGCTCTCCAGGATGGAGAAGCACAAACTCCCACTCCCAGGAGAACACTCCAGCTATTAGAATGCATTTTATATCCAAGCCAGGAAGTTTGTTTTGGGGGTTTCAATATAAAATCAAACCAACTAAAACCAGCAACAAAACCCTCAGCCATCTGCAGCGGGCTTTGGTGAGGTGTTTAATCTGACAGTTGCTAGACAAGCTCTCAGCAGCTATGTGGGACCAGGCCCTTCCAATCACTTAAAGGCAATCACAGAATCCCAGAATGCTAGGGGTTGGAGGGACCTCCACAGATCATCCAGCCCAACCCCCATCAGTTTACAGGTTGTATAATGAAAACTGAAGGTAGCTCTTGCCAGACTATGTGAGTGTAGCAGAAGAACACCTGAGGCCAGTGTGCTCACAGAGACACTGCACTTGGGTGGCCAGGAGTTATTTGTGCTCTCCATGATGTATGAGAGCTCACTGAAAAAGGGTCAGAACCTTCCAGGCCTTCCCCCTGTCCCCATCAGGGCACACTTCCCTACTGCTCCTCTCTCCACACTATCACAGTACCACAGTACATTAGAAGTTGGAAGGGACCTCAAGAGATTGTCGAGTCCAACCCCCCCTGCCAAAGCAGGATCACGCATGGTTCAGCTGCAGAGACACACAGGAGCTGTGTGTGGGAAGAGCAAAGCAAGTCAGGCAAGTTGTATTTCTGTTACTAACTGCCAGCTCATTTGAGCAGGCCTGAGCAATGCTGCTGGACCATAAAACCGAGAAAGTTACAGCAGCAGGAGTGTCCCAGGTGTGCTTTGGCAAGCACACTGCAGCCAGCCATTGCAGGCACCATTACAAAGGCTTCGTGGCCTTCAGATCCTGCAAATACACGTGGAAACAAGCAGGGATCTGTGACAAACCCCCTGCACCTGACAGCTTAGCTCTGATTTTAGAGTTCAAAAATCTCTCTCTTTTTTTTGGCCTTTCCCCCCCCTCCTCTTTGTGGAAAACATTTCTTTCTTCACTGAAGCCAGCAGCAAACTCCTTTTAATTCTGATAAGGCCAAGATTTCATTCAAGGTGGTTTGTTTTCTCCTCTCATTTGTATGTGTGGGCAGGTTTACTCCAAGTTCAAAGGCACTTCCATGGGTCCCAGCTTCCCAGCAGTCTGCAAGGCACCGTCTCAAGGACCATTCACAGAAAGTCAAGGACTGACTCCCACACCATACACAATGCTTGAGTGATTTTATACATTGCTTGACACCATCCACTATGAGGCCATACTCCAAAGACACTCCCTGTGCTTGTTGTGGAGCTGTAAAACCACCTGCTGGAAGGTGCACTGTCCAAGCATTGAGCTGATTGCTCAGTGGAAAACCTCTCTCTGTCTTGTTTGATTTTCTTATGCATTGTGTATTGCAAGCAGTGCTCTCAGCTGGCTCTCAGGAAACACAAGTTGTCTTTACAGCACAGAAAATAGCCATGACTGCAGTTCCCATTCTCTCTGACTAGTGGTTTGAAAATATTTGACTATCAAGAACAGTGTGGCCAGCAGGAGCAGGGAAGTCATTCTGCCCCTGGACTCAGCACTGGTTAGGCCACACCTTGAGTCCTGTGTCCAGTTCTGGGCCCCTCAGTTTAGGAAAGATGTTGAGATGCTGGAAGGTGTCCAGAGAAGGGCAATGAGGCTGGGGAGAGGTCTGGAGCACAGCCCTGTGAGGAGAGGCTGAGGGAGCTGGGGTTGCTTAGCCTGGAGAAGAGGAGTCTCAGGGGAGACCTTCTTGCTGTCTACAACTACCTGAAGTGAGGCTGTAGCCAGGTGGGGGTTGGTCTCTTCTCCCAGGCAAGCAGCACCAGAACAAGAGGACAGAGTCTCAAGCTGTGCAGGGGGAAGTTTAGGCTTGATCTTAGAAAGAAGCTCTTCACAGAAAGAGATTGCCCATGGAATGTGGTGGGGTCGATGTCCCTGGAGGTGTTTAAGAAAAGCCTGGATGAGGCACTTAGTGCCACGGTCTGACTGATTACTTAGGGTTGGGTGATTGTTTGGACTCGATCTTGGAGGTCTCTTCCAATCTGGGTGATTCTGTGGCTCTGTGACTCAACAGCACTGAGGAGTGCAGTCTCTTCACATCCAACTCACCACAGCTCCATTAGCAACAGCAAATGGCAGTCCCGCCAAGGCCTCTCAAAGGTCTTTCCAGAGACTTCCACAGAGCGCTGTGGTGTCAACAAGCCATGCCTGGCCAGAAGCCAGCCCAGCATCCATGTGACATCAAAAATAAACACTGGTCACCCTGTTCCTGGTGATCTCACCGGCACACACTGGCTCATCCATCAGCTACATGCCAAGGACTCCTGAGCTACCACCTCAGACAAGGGTCACTGTGCAAACAACGATCCCAGCTGGTCTCAAATATCTGCTTTAGCAAAACAGAGCCCCAGACTGAGCTTACACAAACCTTGCAGACCCCTCAGATCTCACAGCTCCCAGGCAGCTGCCCTTCCCCACCTTGATGGATCTGCTAAGAACACCTCATGTCCTCAGCACACATCACCTTGATGGTCTGTTATGACTTCTCCCTCACAAAAGGAACAGGGAAATTCACTGGAAGAGTTTTTCCTGGGCTGCATCCAAAGCATTGTTGCCAGCAGATCCAGAGAGGTAATTCTATCATTTTGCTCTGCTCTGGTGAGACCTCACCTGGAGTGCTGTGTGCACCTCTGGAGCCCTCAATACAGGAAGGACATGGACCTGATGGAGAGGGTCCAGAGGAGGGCCACAAAAATGATCAGGGGGTTGGAGCACCTCTACTATGAGGATAGGCTGAGGGAGCTGGGGGTGTTCAGCCTGGAGAAGAGGAGGCTCCAGGAAGACCTAATAGCAGCCTGCCAGTACCTGAAGGGGGCTATGAGAAGGATGGGAAGAGACTGACTGAAAAAGCCTGCAGTGACAGGACCAGGGGTAAGGACTTCAAACTAGAGAAGAGCAGATTCAAGTTGGATATCAGGAACAAGTTCTTCACTATGAGGGTGGTGGAACACTGGAACAGGTTGTTCAGGGAGGTGGTTGAGAACCCAGCCCTGGAGATATTCAAGGTGAGGCTCGACGAGGCCCTGGGCAACCTGATCTAGTTGGGGATGTCCCTGCTGACTGTGTGGGGGTTGGACTGGATGACCTTTGGGGGTCCCTTCCAGCCTGGACTATTCTATGATTCATTAACCCAGCAGGACCAACTGAGTCTCAGATCCAATGTTTATGTTCCTATTATTGAGTCTCAGATCAAAAGAACCCATACAAACACTTAGGAACACACACTGAAACAAGGTACAGATTCTCTGCATATCCAGATTTCCCCTCAAGTTCATCATTCTCTAGATCTTATACACCAATGTCCTTCACAGCCTCTTTTTCTTCATCAGCTTTTCTCCTGAAAGAGCTTCTGACAAGTACCTCCCAACCCTCTTAAATGTTGATTCCTGTAACTCATTTTTTCCAGTGCTGCTGTCTTTTTATAGTCTAATAACTCAGCTCCTGAAAAGGATCCCTGAATTTCAGCACCTGCCATGCCTTATCAGCTCCCCATAAAATCACAGAACAGCCTGACTGCTGGGGTTGCAGCCAGCTTTCACTGATCTGCCCCACGGGTTGGGGCTGGCTGCCTTCTCAGGTGTATCTTCCTGCCATGATCACCTAGCAGAGCTGAGCCTGGATCTGTCACTGACCTGTTTAGTGCTAGGACAATTCAGATAATTTCAGATATTTACACATTTATAAGGGTGAGAATCATAGAATCGTAAGGGTTGGAAGGGGCCTCAAGGATCATCCAGTTCCAACCCCCTTGCCATGGGCAGGGACACCTCACACTACAGCAGGTTGCTCACAGCCACATCCGGCCTGGCCTTCAAAACCTCCAGGCATGAGGCTTCCACCACCTCCCTGGGCAACCTGTGCCAGTGTCTCACCACCCTCATGGGGAAGAACTTCTTCCTAGCATCCAATGTGAATCTACCCATTTCTAGTTCTGTTCCATTCCCCCCAGTCCTATCACTCCCTGACACCCTCCAAAGTCCCTCCCCAGCTTTTTTGTAGCCCCCTTGAGATACTGGAAGGCCACAATAAGGCCTCCTTGGAGCCTTCTCTCCGGACTGAATAGCCCTAACTCCCTCAGTCTGTCCTCATGGAAGAGGAGCTCCAGCCCTCTGCTCATCCTCCTGGCCCTTCTCTGGACATGTTCCAGCATGTCCAAATCTTTTAATAATGGCTCCAGAACTGGACACAGTGCTCCAAGTGTGGTCTAACCAGAGAGGAGCAGAGGGGGAGAATCACCTCCCTGGCCCTGCTGGCTATGCTTCCCTTGATGCAGCCCAGGCTCTGGTTGGCTTTCTGGGCTGCAAGTGCACACTGGTGGCTTATGTTGAGCTTCTCATCCACCAGCACCCCCAGGTCCTTTTCTTCAGGGCTGCTCTCAAGCCAGTCCCTGCCCAGCCCATATTGGTGCTTGGGATTGCCCTGACGCAGATGCAGGACCCTGCACTTGGTCTTGTTGAACCTCATGAGGTTGGCTTGTGCCCACCTCTCCAGCCTGTCAAGGTCCCTCTGGATGGATCCCTTCCCTCCAGCTGTCTGCTGCACCACACAGCTTGGTGTCATCAGCAAACCTGCTGAGGGTGCACTCAATGGCACTGTCCATGTCACCAACAAAGATGTTAAACAGGACTGGTCCCAGTGCTGATCCCTCAGGGATTCCACTTGTCACTGGCCTCCACTGGGACATGGACCCATTGACAGCCACTCTTTGGGTGCAGCCATCAAGAATCATTACTGCAGATCACTCCTCACTATTTGGGAAACCAGTGACACCCGTAACACACTGAAAGGCACAGAGCTTTAAGCAGCAATTAACTCTACAGGAAAAGCATGCAAGCAACCCAGGAATAGGGTTCAGCAGCCAGGCTGCTCAGGTGAACTGGCCAAGCCCCTAGGAATTGCCAAGAGGTTGCAGCCTGAAGAATTTGCAGCCTCCAAAGAATAACACCTTCAACTTGACAGGGCCCTGTCCTGCTTTGAAATGCTCCTCACAAAGCCTACTACACCATGAAAAAGGCAGAGTGATGTCCAAGAGAGAGGCTGTCAAAGTTGTCCTCACACAGGTCTATCACTGCAACCCAAGCCTGATCTAGCATCCCTACCTTCCCCTGAGCAGCAGAACCATTATATGGCATTGATTAACTGCCATAGAGGGTGAAACAAGACCGTAAAATCTCCTGCTCACACTGGTTGTAATCTGGGCTTCAACACAGGACTCCAACAACCAGTCTACTCTACTGTGTTAGATTTACCATGTCAGCAAAAGCAGGAGTATGGGAAATTAAGAACTAACTCAGACTATGAAAAATACAAAGCTAAGGAATCAAGAGTACCAAAAGCATGTTAGAAAGTCACAGTGAAGTCTGGTTTGGAGTGAAATATGAAAGCATTAAAAATTAGCTCCTCTGTAGCCCCCTCTAGACTTGGTTTCTATGGACACATAAAACTTGGGCATAGAACCCTTGAGGTTTTCCTGAACTACTAAAGACCGATATGCAAAAAAAAGAAAGCTCTGAGGTTTTTCTTATTAGGGGGAAAAAGCATCACAATATTTATGCTGTATGTAAAAGCAACTAAGGATGTAAACAAGGGAGCAGGGACACAAGTCCATAACCCCCCAGTTTCTGAGGAAAATGCTGCCTCATGGAACAGCTCCATTTCCATAAAGTGGTAAAAACTGCCATTAAAACCAATGGGCTTCTGCAGTCACTGCTTGCTTACTGTCATGAGACAGATGGCTCTGGCCACCTGGCAGAGAGCAAACAGCCACTGAGCCAGGTCCTTGCTGACCTCAGAGAAAATCATTTTGGTCTCTTCACACTTCCCCCCCCCCCACAACTAGCCCAATTGCATTTAAGTATCTCCCTGGCAGCTAGTAAGTCATCCACGTGCAATTACTGAGAGGAGGTCAAAAGGAAGTAACAGTGATGAGCCCAGCAGCTGACGCAGCCTGGCAATCTCTGCAGCATTGCACTGTGTAAAATTACAGTGCACTGCAACACCAAACGAGAGCAGCCACCCTCTGTGCCCACAGAAACAACCATCAGGCCTCCACAACGAGAGCAACAGCCACAGCCACTGCCAGCCACGCTGGCCTCCAGTGCTGGATTCAATAAACAGGCTGCAGGTTTCAGAGCTGCCATGTCTCTGAACAGCCCAGAGCCAAACACCTGCCCCTGTGAAAGCAGAGTGTGCTTCTCATGGCTGAGCATGGCAGCAGTGCTCTGCAGACAGCTCTTGCATCTATTCAGAATGTTACCCAGCACCCAAACATCAGCACAGTGCTCCTCGCTGGAGAGCATCTCATGCTCCAAGCAAGGGGCAAGCAAGCAAGGGGGGCTGGAACACCTCTGCTATGAGGACAGGCTGAGGGAGCTGGGGCCGTTCAGTCTGGAGAGGAGAAGGCTCCAGGGAGACCTAACAGCAGCCTGCCAGTATCTAAAGGGGGCTACAAGAGAGCTGCAGAGGGACTGTTTGCAAAGGCCTGCAGGGACAGGACAAGGGGCAACGGCTTGGAACAAGAGCAGAGCAGATTCAGATTCATGTGAGGAATAGTTCTGCACCATGAGGGTGCTGGAACACTGCAACAGGTTGCCCAGGGAGGTAGTTGAGGCCTCATTCTCAGAGATACTCAATGTGAAGCTCGACAAAGCTCTGAGCAACCTGGTCTAGTGGAGGATGTCCCTGCTGACTGCAGGGGGGTTGAACTGGATGACCTTTGGAGGTCCTTCCACCCCAAACCATTCTATGATTCTAAGTAAACTTCCCCCAGGGAGGTGAGTCCACATATGGGCAGGTCCCATATTTTATTCTCTCTCCCCACTCCCTAACCCAAACAGCGTCATTAACAAGCAGTCACTGTAGATTGACTGAATAATGCTGGTTGTGAAAGCAACCACGAACCAAAACATCATCCCAGATGTGCACTTAACACAGGCACATGCACTTCCAGACCTGGACTGCTGCTTCCAAACAAACTCAGATTGAACACAGATTGATCAGTCTGCTAGGCCAAGGTGTAAGCAGGCATTCACAGTTGCTTCAGTTGCACCTCACACTGGGGAGGACCACAATGACTCCATGGTTTGTGTTTTGTCATGCAGTTGTCTGGACTCTGCATGCTTCACTGTAAGAGCCCTGCTGTTCTAGTGACATCAAGAATCCAGTGATTTGATGATTTCACATCCATCTTCCTCTCCCTACCTCAATTCACACACTTGGCTGACTTAACCATGATTTCATCAGTGACTGGCAGGAACAGGTTCCTGAGTAGCTTTCCTCTACTTCTTATCAATTCATGGAGTTCCAGCTCCTGGCAGCCTGTGCATAAGAACCTCCTACAGCTGTCCTCACCATCACACCATTTCTCTGTTCATGACATCCCAAAATACAGATGAATAGAAACTCTGTGGAGTTTCTTCTCTGCAACTGCACAAATAGAGGGGTTCTAAGGTGAGGTTAAATGATGTACAGCAGAGCCTGGCAAAGAAAATAAATCACCTCTCCCGCCCCCCCTCCAGTGCTGTACACTCACCTTCAGCTGCCACTTCCAACAGATGCAAGAAGTGCTCTTATACTAGGGAGCAATAAGCTCAAGCTCTTCAACCTGGCAGTCTTCTATCAACAATGAAAGGAGAAGACACAAAGTCTGTGAGTCCCGCACAGAGTCACCGGTTAGTGACACCAGTTGCAGTGCACTGCTTCGCTGGTAACAAAAGGAGTCAGGAAAGACTGAGGCTCATTTCATTTAAGGAGAAACTCAAGCAGCTGGTAACTCATCCCTGACAGGACAAGGAGGAGGACAACTTGTGACAACTCTGCATAATGCTTGAGAGCAGCTGGAGGGAGGGGAACGAGACTAGCTGTGGTGGGGACAGCAAAGGCAAGGCTGGCCTAAGCAGCCCCTCAGCTCTGATCACCAAAGAGGGACACAGGGATGCCATCCACAAGGGTGCCATCCAGACAGGCTTGAGAGGGGGGCCAATGTCATCCTCATGAAGTACAACAAAGCCAAGTGCAAGGTCCTGCACCTGGGTCAGGGGAATCCCAAGGGCAAATACAGGCTGGGTGGAGAATGGACAAAGAGCAGTCCTGAGGAGAATTTTGGATTGCTGGCTGTTGAGAAGCTCAGTATGAGCCACCAATGTGAACTTGCAGCCCAGAAAGCCAACCGTACCCTGGGCTGCATCAAAAGCAGCACGGCCAGTAGTAGTTTGAGGGAGGGGATTCTGCCCCTCTGCACCGCTCTCATGAGATCCCATCTGGATTACCATGTCCTGGATTACTGTGTCCCAACACAAGGAGGTCATGGAACTGTTAGAGTGGGTCCAGGGGAGGGCCACAAAGATGATCAGAGGGCTGGAGCACCTCTCCTACAAAGACAGGCTGAGAGAGTTGGGGCTCTTCAGCCTGGAGAAGGCAACAGGAAGACCTTAGAGCAGGCTTCCAGTGTTTGAAGGGGGCAACAGGAGAGATGGAGAGGGACTTTTTACAAAGGTATGTGGAGACAGGATGGAGGTAATGGCTTCAAACTGGAAGAAGCTCAATTTAGATGAGACATTAGGGAGAAATTCTTCCCTGTGAGGGTGGTGAGGTGCTGGAACAGGTTGTCCAGAGAAGCTGTGGAGGCTCCAAGCCTGGAAGTATTCAAAGCCAGGGTGGATAGGGCCTTAAGCAAACTGGTCTAGTAGGTGTCCCTGTCCACAACAGGGTGGTTGGAACTAGGTGATCTTTAAGGTCCCTTCCAACCCAAACCATTCCATGAAAAGGGCAGGAAGGAACACATCACAGTGTCAAGAACTAAATGTAGATGTTAGAAGATATCTGCTTAAACTGTTCATCCTCTCCATGTAGAAGGCTGTGCCTGTAACCAGGGACACTCCAATTCACCTTCTCCATTGCACAGTTAAATTTCAGCTACATTGAAGTCTAACAATGAAGTGAAGAGTCACAAGTACTGGAGTTAAAGCAATTTAAGGAATTATCAAGCACTTCACTGGAATGTGAACTCTCTAGATGTGCACCCTCTAAATGGCAACGTTAAGTGGGCTGGCTTGAACCACCACCGGTAGTGATTCATGCTAACCTGTGGAAGACCAGGGTGCTCATACCACCGGCTGTTTTACCTCAGCCAAGGCAGCACTAATTTCCAACAGCCCTCTCAATTCCTTTGCACTGATGGCATCATGAGAGGTGTCCTTATTTCAAAAGCTGGCTACACGTTAAAATCCCAAGGAAAAAAAAATACTACCAAAAGAGGAAAGATGTTAGCACAGTTCTCTGGAATCCTTGTTTTATAACTAATCTCAACTTGAATATGTATTATGTCACAATTAGCTATGTTATCCAAAGGAGTTCTGTTAGGTTTAGTTGCCCTGGTTTAAAAACACCCACACACTACCCCAACTGTCTGTCCTCAAAGCAGCAAGAGGAGAATAAGATCCCTGTTTACATCTCACTTGCTCTGATTTAGGACATGTCCTACTAGCTTGAACAGCTGATGAAGGTGGGTTGAAATAGGGTCTCCAGTTCTGCTGGGTGGGGGACAGCAGAGAGGCAGGACAGTGAAGCAGAGGTGGCCTTGGATCAGGAAAGGCAGACAGCATCTCATGACTTTAAGCATGAGCTCATCGACTTCTGTCATCAAAAGGTGGAGATAAAGAGGTGCAAAGGTGAAGAGATAAAACTCTCAACAAAGAATTAAGTCCACAACAAAGGGAGAGCCTGTCCTTCTGTAAACACTGAAGCTGCTGAATTTCCACAGAAGAAAGCTTTTCCTAAAGGAAGCAAACAGTTGAATTGGGATGGGAGAACATGCTCTGGAAGACAAACCAACTCTTTGTAGCTCTGCAAAACAGCAGAGATCGACCTTTGCATCCTCATTTTGATGCTTATCTTGAGCAAACAGCCTAGAAGTCAATGTCTACTGAGAAAAAATTAGGGAAGTGACTTTTCTCTAAAAGTGCAGAGCAACTCCTAGGGAAAATGTTACTAACTGTGAGGCCAGCTGGTGGCTGAATGTTAACCAGCTCTGTGATGCAAAGTTTGTTTGGACAGATGCTTGCTGGGGCAAGTTAAAGTTCAGGCTTGAACTGCACCATTCATTCTGTCAGGGAGGAAGTGATCCTGGTTGCTTTGGCCATCTCAGAACAAGCTCCACCTTAGCACTAGCACAAGAACAAATGCTTTCTGATTTTTACACGCTGCTATTTGCTTTTCTCTTGTGGGTGAATTCAATGCTAAGATGAAAGGCAATCATATCAAAACAGCTACCAACGACCCAGCAGACTGAGGAGGTTCTCCTCCCCCTCTACCCTGCCCTAGTGAGGCCACACCTGGAACACTGCATCCAGTTTTGGGCTCCCCAGTTCAAGAGGGACAGGGATCTACTACAGAGAGTCCAACACAGGGCTACAAAGATGATTAAAGGACTGGAGCACTGCTCTATGAGGAGAGGCTGAGAGACCTGAGGCTGATTAGTCTGGAAGAGACTGAGAGGGGATTTAATAAATGTTTATAAATATCTGAGGGCTGGAGTCAAGACGGGGGGGAACAGGCTCTGCTCAGCTGCATCCTGGGACAGGACAAGGGGCAATGGATAGAAACTACAGCACAGGAGGTTCCACCTCAACACGAGGAGGAACTTCTCTGTGAGGACACCAGAGCACTGGAACAGGCTCCCCAGAGAGGTGGTGGAGTCTCCTTCTATGGAGACTTTCCAGCCCCATCTGGATGTGTTCCCATGTGACCTGTGCTGGATTGTATGGTCCTGCTCTGGCAGGGGGGTTGGATTCGAAGATCTCTGGAGGTCCCTTCCAACCCCTAACATCCTGTGAGCCTGTGAACCCAGCTGCCAGCTATGATCCAATTGGCATCTGAACTGAGTATTTTGGGGTATTTTTTTCCTGTCATTTTTGTTTTGACTATGGGGGGAGGGAAATTATAAAGTACTATTATCAGATGGTGATGTTCATAATAAATATGCACAAATAAAGCATTTTTAACTTAGTGGAGCAGTTTGTTTTCTCTTAGAGGTTTCAGGTAAAAGCTCCTCGGTGTTTTTTGCTGATGTGCTGCTAATGACATCATTGTTTTCCATTGGCTGTTGCACAACTGCCATGAACAAGGTGTGCCTGCAAATGAGATGTTGCAGCCCATACACTTAACCTGATTAGGTCAATAATTCAAATATTAACACAGCCACAGAAATGAGAGCAGATGGATCCTTGTTAAAAAAAAAGAAGTCATTATATGCCGTGTTCTTTTAAAGCCACGGGACTTCATGCTGCTGCATGCAGACTGAGCAGCTGGATGCCTGCCACAAGATCCTGCCTTTTGCTCCTGTCCCCAGCGTGGCTGTCAGTCTGTCCTCTAAGGCAAGGTAACTGAGTCACAGTGCAAACTTAATCACGTCAAAGCACAAAGCCGATGCAGTGATCTCATTACTGTTCCAGGAAAAAGGAATCAACTCAATTCCTATTGACCCCAGCAATTCCAGCTTGCAACAAAGACCTACCCTGACCACACAACAGAGAGAACAAGTAGCAGGAGCAGCACCCTAGTAAAGACATTATTAATGTAGTAAGACAGAGACACTGGGACTTTTAAACAAGCCTCAGTGCTTTGTCAGAGGTGTTTTGGATTTCCTAGATTTTAAGTTTAATAGCCAAATCTGTGATCCTTTTGTGTAAGGGGAAGGCACCTGGAAGTTACCTTTATGTCAGGTGAAAAAAATACATTAAAGAAGAGATTTACTGCACTATTTCAAGCACGCAACTCAATCCAAATTGGCCAAGGACCTTCATTTTCAACCTCTTCACTCTTTTAATATCTTATTTGGACTGCTTTTGTAGTATCAGACATGCAGAAACAAAACCTAAAATGACTAAATCTGACTTAAAAAGAATACCTGTTTGATCAAAGCCTCTGGCTCACCTGGGCTGGGTTGGGGTGTTTTGTTTTGGGTTTTTTTTGCTTGGTGGGTTTGGGGGATTTGGTTTTTGGGTGGGTTTTTTTTGACAACTAACCAGCAGGAAAAGTCTTATCTTCTACGAGTTGCACTTAAAACTGATTGCTCATAAAGATTTGAAGAATGATTCAGATTATCATTCTAAAACAGCACCCAGGGGAACTGGGTGGATCAAGGGATTGGTAATGAGATATTGAGTCTTTCACATCTAAACTGCTGATTTAAATTCAATCCAAGACAAAGATCCCCCAGCTGGTGGACATCTGATGATCTGTAAGAAATGAGGTGATGTTCTCCCTCTATTCTTAGCAGATACATGCTTTAAGAGCACTGAACTGCCAGCAGAATTGGCACTCCTTGCAGTGAAACCAAGGGAGAAATGGACAATGAAACAATTTAGCTTTTATCCCTCAATGCAGAAATATTAAACAGGGCTTTGGATTTCTGGATCAGGCTTAGATCACAATTATTTTTTCCCAGCCTCCTCAAAATATGAGTTTCAGGCCCTAAGCCTACTAGAGTAAATTCAAATTAAATACTTTAGTAAGGTAAAAATTCCTATTAAAGCTGCAGACTAGCCATCCTGGGCTTTAATGACTTCTAATTCACAGCAAGGGCAGTGGTGGATGTTAATGAGTGACTCAGACAACTTTCTATTCTGCTTTTCTGCAGTAGCAGTCATTATCACATGTCAGTTGCTCAGAACATAGCACTGGCTAGTCCTCCCTCGTTTAATAAAAGCAAATTAATAATTTCCAATCATTTACGTACTCAGGGAGTTTAGACCCTTGTTTCACTCCCAAATTACAGTAAATGTCTCGTTTTAATTAACTTGTGAGTCATGGCTGTTGTACAGATACTTTGAACATACATCAGCCTAGAAACTATTTGCAACCCTTCTCCCTGTGGTTCTTGGTTTGCTAATGGGATTTGTGACAGATCACCTCTGTGACATGTTACTGCTCCTCTTTGCTGACTGCTGGGTCAGACCGAGTCCACCTCCCAGGCCTAAAGCTCTTTGCTCTTGGTGCATGACATGGCTATCTATCTCAAATGGACACCAAGCCCAGAGCCAGTGCAGGGAGATGGACTGACCTCACCTGCATATGAATCAGTGGGTTGGGCACAGGCTAATGGCAGAGCAAGAGCAGAGCCTGTTCCCCATATTCAGCCTTCTTCCTTCTTTTACCCTGTAACCCCAGCCCCTTCCCCCCTGTAAAAGCCTCCACCGCAGCCCCACAGCAATTACCACCCATGTGCAGGAGGGGAACACACCAAAGCAAGACCAAATCATGTCCTGGTGGCTCTGCATGGAATGGAAGAAGCCAAAGGAGTTCTTTTGTGGTGTATTTCAAAAGATCTTTCATTGTTCTGCCAGGGAAAACAGCTTCTTCCTGTGCTAGGTCCCAGGGCAAATGCAAAGAGATTGCCTCTTGGAACAGGAAGAAGGAATAAGGGAAGGTGTTGACCAGTCACAGATATTTCTCTACCTTCATGGCACCATCAAAAAGCTCATGTAACTTCTAAGATGCCCCCTTAAAGCAGGCATGCATAGCTGGCCAAAGTCACCAAACAAGACAGGTTCCTTAGCAGGGCTGAAGGAGGACACCACAAATTGTGTCAAAGGGCACCTAGAGAGAAGATATAATTTCTCCTCCTGCTAATCCTTTCCTGCTCTCTTCCCCTTGTGCACACCCTCCCTGATCCTGCTCAGGATTCCACTGCCCTGGGCAGATCATTCATAAGACTACCAAGATCTTTGCTCTGTAATGCATTCATAAATTGCCTGGGAAAAACAGATGAAGAACTCTCTGACAAAGACCTTTAGATGGTACAGAATTATTTAAAACAAAGGCTGATTTGAAGAGTCTCAGGCAACTCCAAATATTGATCAAATGGATGACAGAATTGCAGGTAACATTCAGTGTGAGGGTAGTGAGACTGGAAGAGGCTGCCCAGGGAGGCTGTGGATGCCTGGGGATAATGAAGGCCAGGCTGGATGAGTCCTTGTGCAGGCAAGTCTAAGTTGAGAGATGTCCCTGCCCATGGTGGGGAGGTTGGAGTAGATAATCTCTGAGGTCTCTTCTAATCAAAGTCATTCCAGGACTCTATGTTACCACATTATGGCATCAAGTTTTGTGGTTTACTTGAAACTTGAAGCCATTCTATGATTTCAATGGCAAGCTATGAAAGCTAAAATTAGGAAATGTTGCAAAGGTATCTGAGAACATAACCAAAATAGTCTTGAGGAGAGCATGCTTACCAATGTAGTGAAGACACATTTGCATAATTAAAAGACATTGATAATTGATGTAATGCAGGTGAAGGATTAAGAACATCATTGCGTTGTAATTAGCAGCAATAATTTGTCAGTCTCAGTTGAAAAGTGCCTCAAACTTCAGCCATGTCAGTGGCATTTCTATGAGTACAAAGTGACTGCAACAGCCTGCATTTAACACGCATTAGGGCAAGTAACTGCACCAGGAACCCAAAGAGCATTGAGTGTGCCACCAAGCAACACTGGGGGGCAAAAAAATGGGCAGGTTCTCCATACACCCTTGGAGGCTGTGGGACAGAAAATGCGAAATTAGGGGAGTGGTGATGGGTATGCAATGAGAAGTGCAAACACTGGATTGTTGGCAGGGAAGTCTCGTGGGTGAGGCTGCCCTTAGAACAAGCTGGAAGCTGGCAATGGGGAGGGCATGCAGAGAGAAGCAGAGGGAGGTTATGGCCTTCATCTTCCTAGATCACAGAAGAGAATTTGATTAGTGGTTAGGGTTATCCACAGAGCAGCTTCTCCCATGGAGAGAGAGAGGGGATTTTAAAATGGGATGGCAGCTTTTTATTACAGCACAACAGCTGGGACACAGCTCTTCAGTGGATAGCAACCACTGGTTCACAGCTTCTCCTCTGCTTATTTGGAAGGAACTTAGGTCTTGGAAACTGAGCCAGTGCCTCTATTTGAGTTTGTTTCCATGGCTGACAGGAGATAAAATTTCTTTACATCTCTCTTCACAAAGGCCTGCAGCAACAGATGGATTTTGCAGCATAATCTAAAGGTCAACAACTTCTGACCGGCAAACTAATGGAGAACAGAGTGGAGTGCAGCGAGTTCAGCGCTGGGGAAATCTAATTAAAAATGGTGTTCATGTTTAACCAGCATTGCACAAGGACAGGAGGAGTCCCTGATACACCTAGGACTGGATCAAATCAATAAATACCTTCTCTAAAAAGGAAAGCTGTGCATAAATGTAGGTCAGTGCCAAATTCACCTTTTGCAAGACACAGTAAGTAACAAACAGCCAGTTTGCTCCATCGTTTCAAGGTGTTTCAGAGGCCTTTAAAGCACATCAAAGTATTCTGAGGTCAGTGTGACAAAGAGGTGGGGTCTGCAGAGATGTGTCTGAAACAGCTGAGAAGTATTTTCACCAGTTAGTTTGGAAAAATAAAGAGAACAGACTGTCAGGGGGACATTCGGAAGTGCTGCCAATTAATCAAGGCTCTCAAGCTGCAAACTTGCAACCTCCTGCTCCCCTTCAGCTACAGAAACTGGTTCAACCCTGCCACAGTGCTCAGATGCCCACTTCCTTCACCAAAATGTCTTCAATTGCCCAAGAGTGGATCCCTCAGACTCAGAGGGACTAAACAAACATGACCTGCATGACTGCAGCACCTCACCTAGAACACGGGGAAGATCAGTCAGATACTACCCTGTGCAGCCTTTCAGTAGGAACTCATTCCAGCCCTGCAGTTTGTAGCACGGTCAGCTGGTCATTAAAACCAGTTGTTCCCATTCCGCAGCAGGAATCTTCAAGCAATGAAACCAGTGCAGTCTCTGAAGCACAGCATGGCCTCTAGCTGGATCAGAGGAGGTGAAAGATCTCTGCAAGCCAGTCAAATACAAAAGTATGAGCCACCTTGAGGGGAGTTAGTGTCCTTGACAGTAAGGTTTTGTCACTGACCTTGACACAAATCCTGACCCTTGGATATGAATTCTGCAGTCACACAAATCAGTAAAGCTCAAATCCCTGGTTCCCACAACACTAAGAGTTATTTCAGCTATTATGTAATTGATAATGAATCCAGTTAAGTTGCAGTATTATTTGATGATAATACCCTGCTTTTGCACACACTTTTTCTGAATGCACCTTGCAGGATGAAGCACTCCCTATTTTAAGAATCTTCCAACCTGGTTTATTCTGTTCTATTCTGAGATGTTTTAGAATCATAGAATGGTCCAAGCTGGAAGGGACCTCCAAAGATCATCTAGTCTGACCTTCCCACAGTCAGCAGGGACACCCCCAACCAGACCAGGCTGCCCAGGACCTCATCAAATCCTGTTCAGGTAGTGGAAGGCTGCTATTAGGTCTCCTTGGAGCCTCCTCTTCTCCAGGCTGAACACCCCCAGCACCCTCAACCTGTTGTCATAGCAGAGGTGCTCCAATGATCAGGGGATCATTTTCATGGCACTCCTCTAGACCCTCTCCATCAGGTCTATGTCTTTCCTATATTAAGGGCTCCAGACCTGTACACAGCAATCCAGGTGAGGTCTCACAAGAGCAGAGCAAAGTGACAGAACCCCCTCTCTGGATCTGCTAGTAACACATCTTTTGATGCAGCCCAGGACGTGATTTGCCTTCTGGGCTGCAAGCTCACACTGTCTGCTCATGTCCAGCTTCTCATCCATCAGCACTCCCCCATAGTTTTAAGACTACCGAAAGGATTCAGCTAAATTTTCAGCTCCAGACTTCTCAACTGGAGCACAGATAACAAATCCATAGGAAAGGAAGAGCAGGTTTGAAAGAGTTGGCACTTTGGTTTTGCCCTGGTTGTTGATATGATTCCATGAGACCATGAAGACGACCAACCAGCAGGAATTAAAACATTAGATCACAACAAATCAACAGACATGAAAACATTAGCTCAGGCATTAAATGCACATTTTCCAGACCATTGGCTCTTGTGACTCAGAATATACTGGGAAATGTAAAGTTCTGCTGTCAGTTCTGCAGCTCTGTTCCACTTCAGCCCAAAGCAGCAATCACCGTGCGCAGACTCTCCCTTTGCTCGCTTGCCCTACACGGGCACACATGTGTTTTTAGAGATGCATACTTAAAATCTTCCAACACACAGGAGAGAGGAAGATAAGGTCCAGGCTCAGTCTCAGACTGGGATGATGCATGCACTGTTTAAATGGAAATAGCAGCTGCTGGGGAACTATACCACAGCTGCAAGAAGCTTTGGGCCTAACTCGGGGAGAACAGAATCTTCAGAAATACCCATTTGTAAAGTGAAAGGAATTTTGAGCATACAACAAGGTGCCACATTTTTAGGTGTTGCAAGCTTTTTAAAAAATAATAATTAAAAAAAAAATCACAACTTTTCAAATAAGAAAAGATTTCAAGAGATGGCTGTCCTGGTGTGAGGCCAGGCAGATCCTCTCTGCCCCTGACAGAGGCAAAAAGAATGACACTCACACAAATGGATTGTGAAGTGATGGAAAGTTTAAATGGAAAAGCAATTAGTGCTTTACAGAAACTACAAGCACAGTGACAAAAGAATCCCAAAGTATAAAGAGTCCCTTCCAGCACACCCAAAGGTCCCCAACATTTCCCATCTCCCCACCTGAGGGTGCGCCCAAAACCCCAAGGGCTCTTTCTTCCACCCCCCACCAGGCTGGTCTCAGGCTGGGCAGGTCTAAGACTGCCCGCCCCTTCTCCTCCTGGCATTAGGCCCAGCCAGGGCCTAAAGAGGCTCACCAGAACAAGAGGACACAGTCTCAAGCTGTGCCAGGGAAGGTTTAGGCTGGATGTTAGGAAGAAGTTCTTCATAAAAAGAGAGATTGGCCATTGGAATGTGCTGCCCAGGGAGGTGGTGGAGTCACCATCACTGAAGGTGTTTAGGAAGAGAGTGGATGGGGTGTCTAGTGCCATGGTTTAGTTGATTAGATGGTGTTGGATGATGGGTTGAACCCTATGATCTCAAAAGTCTTTTCCAACCTGGTTAATTCTATTCTATTCTACTCCCCCTCTGTTACCTGATAAGGAGCATCTCCCATGGGAGCAGAGAGAGAAGAAAGAGGAAGAGAAGGACTTTGCAGATGGATTTATAGGGTGCAGGATATTATGGGTATGAAATACACTGTTTCCTGTGTCCACCTACTGGGCTGGAGACTTGGTACACTGGAGGTATGCCTTACGTGGCAGTAACAGGAGGCACCCAGCCTTAACTGCCACAATGGCAAAAGCCACATTGTCAAAGCAGAGATAAACACAGGCAGGAACTTTTCAGAAAAGCAGAGTTAAAGAAAAAGAAGAAAAAGAAGTCATCAGAACTTTAAAAACCTAATAATAATGATAATAATTAATAAATACCACCATCATAATATCTTAGTAATCTTTCAGGAAACTATGGCAATTTCATTGGGAACAGATTAGGAAAATTGCAACCTAAGGCAAAAACCTACAAAAAACTGAAGCCAAAACATCCAAAAGTTGCAGGCAGCTCCCAGAGACTGAGACTGGTCAGAAAACCCCAACTGTAAGCAGCTGGTCAGAAAACCCCAACTGTAAACATCATTTCAAGCCTTATCTAGGCCTCAAAAAAGAAAGCATTTTGCTGGCTTGAGGCATGCTCTGCCTCACTGCTGTCACTGCAGCATTTCTCCTAACCGTTGTGCTGCAGTAGACTTCCCAGCACAGCTTTTTTTCCCCCTCTTCCCTGCCTCCATATAATTTTAGAACTCATGCTGGAATAACACATGTGACAGAAGTTTGCATGTCTGTTGCTGCCACAGCTTCAGCAGCAGCGCACAAAGGCTGAGGTGACCACATGCTGCCCACTGTTCCTAGCGGGCTCTGTCCCAATGAGGCAGAGAAACGCTCCCCTTTCATTTTGGTTCCCCTGGACTTGTAACTTCACATCCCTTATAGGAAATTCAGATAAATAAAAACTGTATCAAAACAACAGTTGGAATTGGGCTAAGAACAGAATCAAATTGTCAGGTGCACAGAAAAACTAAGTCCAGGCAGTTAGCTGTGCTTTGCTGGGTGGTGAAACTTGTATTGTTTGTGTGCATGGGCACATCACCTGTGCAAGGCACAACGACCTGTGCCTGCACCTTGGCACTCTGGCTGGAAAGATGGTATGCCTGACTGTGCTTTACATCAGCTGTGACAGCAGCAAAGTCACAGACACACAGAATTATTGAGGCAGGAAAAGACCTCTGAGATTATCAAATCCAGCCCATGACCTAACACCACCACATCAACTAAACCATGACACCAAGTGCCATATCCAAGCTTTTCTTAAAGACCTCCAGTGATGGCGACTCCACCACCTCCCTGGGCAGTCCATCCCAGTGCCTAATCAGCCTTTCCATGAGGAATTGATTCCTAACATCTATCCTAAACCTCCTCTGGTTCAGCTTCATACCATGCCCTCTTGTCCTGTCACTGGTTGCCTGACTCCCATCTGACTACAACTTCCTATTAGGTAGTTGTAGAGAGTGATAAGGTTCCCTCTAAGCCTCCTCTTCTCCAGGCTGAACACCCCCAGCTTCCTCAGCCTTTCTTCATCAGACTTTCCCTCCAGCCTCCTCACCAGTCTGGTCACTCTCCTCTGGACCCGCTCCAGAGTGACCCTTAGTAACAAAAGGGGCAAAATGCATTATCATGTTCTGAAGTTACCCATTTCATGAGTCACTTGTTTTAAGAAATAAGTAAATGAAGTGCTGGCAGCTCAGCTGACTTTGGGGTTATACTGCAGGTTTATTCATCTCTAGGATAATGTTGACAACGGAAGTAATGAATGGGCATCCTTCATACATGGCTATCTGATTGCCACCCAGTTCTCAATCATTTTAGCACCAAGTCAAAAGCTAACTCTAACAGCTGTTCTCTGAGCCGAAATAGCCCAGCAGTTTGAGAACTGAACGAAAGCAGGTGCTTGCATGATAACATCATCAGCAGCAGCTTTAAATGTTAAAAGCCTTAAATTGCACAAGGACTGAAAAAAACCCAAAACATTAGGGATAGTACCATTCAAAACACCTAATAATGGCAAGAATACAGTATAGTAGAGCTGGAAAGTGGACAGTGGGTAGATGCATGCTACAAAATACTAAGCAGAAACAGCTGTGACAGGAGCACAGACTCCCAACAAGCAAAGAACACTAAAGCCAGCAGAACCGTGTCACTGTCCTGTGTGCTCTCGCAGCTTACACTTCTCCATCAACCAGCTGAAAATAACTCACCAGCAACACCTGATCTAAGTCCTAGCAAAATCCCTTGCCCATAAGTAAGATGACAATAACTACTAATTTAATCTCAAATTAACTGTTCATTCTGAAATGGCAGGGATCCAAATATGAAAAAGCTTCTTTCCTAAGACACATGGGAAAAAAATGATTTCAGATGTAGATACAGAGAAAATCAGGCCTTCTCACAAAATTTCCCCCCATATATCTGAACAATCATTTTAGAGCTTGGACTCAGATCTAGAACTTCACCACTTTCAGACAGAGCAGACTGGTGAGCCATTAAGGCTCACTTCCAATAACATTCCACTGTAGCCCAGGACATAAACATCTTTGCAGAGGACACAAGAGGATGGAAGAAAGCTCCATCACAATAAGCTGTCTGACACTTCTTTCTTCTGTGTTTTTAAGGCAGTGGCAGACACCTGTTTGGGAAACTCAGTGTTTGGGGGAGTTGCAGTAAGCTATGGAAGAAAGCATGCTGCCTCCAAGGACTAAGGGGGAAAGTGCAAATGCAGTCCTGAAGTCACAGAAACATTTTGGCTCTAAGAGACCTTTAAGATTGAGTGCAACCATTAACCCAGCACTGTCAAGTGCACCACTAAACCATGTCCCTATCTCAGAAAGTCCCTATTGTCACACATAAGCACCACATCCATGTGGCTTTTAAAGTATCTCCAGGGATAGTGACTCTACCACTTCCCTGGGCAGCCTGTTCCAGGGCTCGACAATCCTTTCTGGGAAGAAATTTTTCCTAACATCCAACTTATACTTCCCCTGGTGCAAAGTGAGGCTGTTTCCTCATATTGCTTGTAACCTGGGAGAAGAGTCTGACCCTCATCTCATAGCAACCTCCTTTCAGGTTGTTGTAGAGAGTGACAAAGCCTACCCTGAGCCTCATTTTCTCCAGGCTAAACAACCCCAGTTCCCTCAGCTGCTCCTCATAAGACTTGTGCTCTTAGTCCCCTCACCAGCTTCACTGCCCTTCTTTGGACATGCTGCAGCACCTCAATGTCTTTCTTTTAGGGGATGGGGGGAGATTGGGGGCTCAAAACCAAACACAGTGCTCAAGGTGTGGGCTCACCAGTGCTGAGTACAAGGCACAATCACTTCCCTGGTCCTGCTGTCCACACTGTTCCATGTCCTCAAGTTGCTCCCTCTTCCATGAACAGAGGCTGGAAGGAAGGGAGAAGGCTGTCCAAAAGCAGAAGTTTCAAAAGTATGAGCACTTCTGCAGTTTTGCTTACTTCTTTGAGATGTGTTTGGTCACTTCCAGTTCAGCAGTGAGCTGATTCCTCATAATTTAGATATTAATTTACTTTGTAAACTTTTCCCTTCAATATGTTTAATGGGTGCAATAACACTACACAGCATGTGTTAGTCAGCTCCGGCGCCCACACCCTGGGCGTGTTACAGCCCTCAGCTGGGCTGCTGCCCCAGAACATCCAAGGTGCCTGCGTGCTGGCTGAGGCCTTCTGATTGATTACATAAGGCAGGACTTAGCATATGTAACTGTCTATTAATGGCACACCTTGATACATAGCTGAAGTGGAAAGGATGCTTATGCTCCATCACAGGCAGAGGTGTGTGTTCTATTACACACAGCAAGATTCATTAAGAAACTTTGCTTGTAATGATGGCCTGGGAAAAAGAAACCTCTCTCCCTGCTGACTGACAGGGAGTAAGATCTGGGCTAAGCTCAGCGCTTGGGCAGAATCTCTATCCTGAAATGGATTATGAGGACAGCATTAATTCAGAACAAAAAATAATTCCTATTCCCCCACAACCCATCCCCAGGCTGCGAGTTCTCCATCAGCAGCCTGAGTCGAAGCTGCTGCCAAAGCTGCCTCCACAGCTCTTCCCCGTGCCAGCGCTGGCACTCGTGCCATCAGATGGTGAAAAATCAGGGATGGGATCTGGCCAGCCCCACCCATGCTTTTTTCCCGAGGTTAGTTTTCCAGTTTACCACTCAGGCTCATGCTGGCACCAGAGAGGCGGCAAAAACACAGGGCTGGGACCTCCCTTTCTGATGCCAGCCCACACACAGGCTGCTTTAAAGCAATAGTGAA
Source organism: Dryobates pubescens (assembly GCF_014839835.1). NCBI lineage: Eukaryota > Metazoa > Chordata > Aves > Piciformes > Picidae > Dryobates > Dryobates pubescens. The sequence goes on along the minus strand of NC_071615.1, from coordinate 20,197,079 downwards.
ACCCTACCCTTAACAATGCTGGCAAAACCCTTCCCACAGATGGAGTTACCCCCACAAAAAGTTGCCGTGCCCCAGTGCCTTTTCCCAGTTGAATATCCACTTAAGGTGGAGCCGAAGGAGATGCTTCCCCACACAGCTCTGCTGCCAAACCTCTGCCAAGTCTGCACTGCCTCCAACACAGCCATGTCAAATGGTACCAGGGGTAATCCAGCCACTGCTGCTTTAATTCCGATGATTTTGTCATTGCCCTGTTTTCAGTATTTTATACTAAAGACATTCACCAAGTTTGTTCTCTACGATTTCCACCCCCCCTTTAATGCTTCAAGCTTACTCACCAGGGAAGTTTTTACTTCCTCCTCCCACAGTTCCCCAGCTCTCCAGCTCTCCTACCAGGCCCATTTGAAAGAAGGTGTTAATTAGGATGTTAATGGCCACAGAAACACCTCGTTTTTATTTCCCACCCCCCTCCCCCATTTCCAGAAAGAAACTGCTGGAAACTCAGCATTCCTTGTGGATGTGTTAGACTGCATAACAAACAAAAATACCTTTGTTTGGATCATTTGGCTCCCAACAGCTCCAAATTACAATTCTGCTTATTCTCCTTCCCCTATTTCACTGAGGGAAAAGAAAAAAAGAAAAAGGATAGCTTTCCTTGCTATCCTCCAGTGCTGGAATATACACATATATACATATATATACACACATACACTCTTTCAAATTAATTCCATATCAAAGTACATCTTCACAAGGAGAACAAGGTTGTGATGATGTCTGAAGTAATGCATGGTTTTGGAAGGCAGCTGAGCCAACCTCACACCCTTCTGCTGCCAAAAGAGGCTGGACCCCTCTCCTGGTGCTAGTCTGCTTCTAGCACTTGCCTGATGCGTCTGAGTTCAGTTAACTCACTAAACAGACCCAAACTGTTCACTTTTTGGCTGGGTTCACTCTCTGCTGTTGGAGTGAGCTGAAAGAGCAGGAAAAGCAGAGGGAACCAAGTCCCTGGGGGATTCTTCCCTTTCACAATAGCAAGTTACTAAAATGGCTCAGTCATCTGGGGAAACCTCACCCTGACGGCACAGCTTTACTGAATCACACGATCCAAATGAAGAGTTCACTGCTGCAGGTCCTAGAGGTCATCCAGTCTCACATTATACTAATTCATCTTGCTCCAGTGGCAGAAAACTAGCCAGGGTGGCAGCAGCTCTTTGCGGGGTGAGCAAGTGGAACCAGTTCTGGTCTGATGGGTGTGGAAGCTGAGTGAGGGGAAAACTGTGCGGCAGGGGAAGGAAGGAGAAGGGAGCCCACTCCCTTTCAGCTGAAACCTCGAAAAATCACATGCCACTCGAGGAAAACAGAAACAGGAATAAACCCCAACACCCTTATTTCTCCACTCATCTTAACATAACTGGGAAGCTACTGTTCCCCCAAGGACTTTATATAAACTTGGTGACTTGTGTAAAAGCTAACAACAGTGTATCTTTCTTAAGTCACAATTTTAATTCCAAAGAATATCCCAGTCCAACAGTCACTGCAAAACCAGACAGGGTGATTACAGACGCTGCTGTACCCCAGACTGCCTGTTGCCCTTCTCCCAGCATGATGAGTTAATCATGACTCTTCTTCACTCACAGCAGTGCAAAATCAGCATGGCTAGTTCAAATTCTCATTGGCAGCAATTCAGACGGAGCAGAAGAGGAAATGATGGTTGTAATCTGGAAATCATTTGGGGAGACAGATAGGAAACCTTAAGCTGCAATGCTGCAGTTGGAAGTGAGTGGAAAGGCCCCTTGGAAGGCACGGCAGCGTGCCGAGGCTCCTCCAGGTACACGGCACTGTTTGCCTTTGTAAGCCAGCATCTTTCTAACTGCTGCTTGTTTTCAACTTGCACGAGCTGCTGCTCTTAAAACATTTGTATCTCTTGGGTGGGAGCTTTGGCTTTTGTTTTCTTGCTTTTCAGTGGAGTAAGTTATTTGGATCCTCATGCTTTGTGCTGCAGCTAGACTGAGATGAGAGGGCATTTGTCAGGCAGCTTATGCCACTCCGAGATTTGAGGCAGCTGGTACCTCTGCCAATAGAAAAGCTTCTTCTCTCGGCATATGCTACGTTGGTTCTAGGGAGGTTTGCACCACAAATGTGCCAACCCTGCGACAGTGCCACCTCTGAAACTGTGGTATGACAAGATCCCAGAGTAGTGATCTTTATACACTCCACTCTGACACAAATTTCAGTTGTGGGGCAGAGAGGTATTTTTCCACTGCTTCTATTCAAACATCCTCATATCTTTGTCTTTTGGTTACTTGTATCTATTTTCTTATCTGGTCTGATAAAAGCTGACTAGGAAAGATATGCTACTGAAACTGCAGATCCAGTTTGCAGGAGTATCTGCAGTCATAAATAAACAATGGAGTTCATGAAATCTGAGCCATTAAAAACACAGTCTTGTGACCCATTTCTGGCTCTGCCAGAGGACTTCTAAGGAAAGCTGTTGAAATTCTGAACTCCATGCCAAACTAAAATTTCAGCTTTAATAAATCTGGATCATTACCTCATCCTTGCTTTTAACTACTAATAGCAAGTAACTTCATGGATTTCTACACTCAAATTACTATTTCATCTATTTTCTAAGTGAAATGAATCACAGAATGGTCTGGGTTGGAAGGGACCTCCAAAGGTCATCTAGTCCAACACCCTCTGCAGTGAGCCAGGGCATCCTCAACTAGATCAGGTTGCCCAGAGCCCTGTTGAGCCTCAAATGATCTCTACATGCATTTCTTCAGTCCCTGCCTCCTTTCAACGAAATGAATGTATTTCCCTGCACTAGTCTTACTTTGTTTAAATAATATGATAACTCATCAGGATCTTCTCAGGATTCAGAATAAATCAGCAGAGTCTCTTAGCCTACTCTTTCCAAAGGAACGCAGTCCTCTCAGGTCTAATCCTTCTGAGTAACTAGAATCCCCAAGTCTTTGATTCATTCTGGTTTTGTAATGCTTTTCTGTAATAAGAAAAGCAGGATGCAGGCACTACCTGCCCTAATTCACATGCTGACATCTGTATTGGCACAGAAAAGCCTGCAGTATTTTATTTGGACTAGGCTGTTCACAGACACACAAGTATTTCACTTCTGAAGTTATTCTCCTGAAGCCAAGAATTGTTGATCTTTTTAAAGAAATTATTGCTCACTGAAACACTAAGTTAAGTAAAAAAACTGAAGGGAAAGGAATGAAAGTAAACTATTTCTCCAAACAAGAGAAGATAATTGCAGAGCTAAGCATTATCTACTGAGAGAAAGAAACCCCTAAGAATCAGTGGGGCTTGCCAGAGGAACTTCCATGGGCCTGATTTTTTTTTCCACAAACACTAACCTACAATTTCCTGACATCTTAAATTATATGTTCCTGACAAGTGCACAGTTTGGCTCCAGTGTCATACACACAAAGTCCTTGCTGACTGAACAGAAGGACAATTTTGGATGCTATTATGACAGGCTGCAAAAATGCTTACAAAATAAGTCCTCTTAAAAACAAACAAACTCACTCCACACTTAACTTACTGGCTTACAGGAAATATTTGGTGCAATCTCAGCTGAGATCCAGTCTTAGTTCCCTGTCTCCATTATTAACTCCACCAGAAAGGTTGGAATAATTGGTAAAACAAAGAATGAACAGAGAAGAATCTTTTGGATCACAGAGGTTTGTGATCCAAGAGGATGGAAAATAACCAAGCCAAATGCTTTGAGCAGATCCAGAAGACTTTCCTCTGTTCTTGCTTTGTTTCACCAATTATTCAGGCCTTTCAGTTCATAATGGAGACTGGGAAATAAGACTGAATACCTCAGCTGAGATTGCACCAAATATTTCCCAAAGCCAGTAAGTTAAGCTTGGGATATGACTAAATGGAGTTTAAAACTAAATAGCAGAGAAGGAAAATAGATCTGAAGTTATTATGCAAACCAGACATTATCTATGCAAAGTCAGGCACTGAACTTCTATAATCTGAATTTTAAAACAGAAATTGATGTCTTGATTGTAAATGGTGTTTTTTTTCTTTCTGAATGTCATGTTAAATTGCTGTATGCATATGCAGGCTGTGTAGGTGGAAGGGATTGGCACAAGGAGGAATTCATTCTTCTGGAAAGAAAAAGAAAGGGTTTTTCTAAGGTCATGGTTAAGAAGAAGAATATTGCAGTTCCAATCAAAATGGAACTAACCACTGTTTGTAAACACAATGTGCAAATGAGGAAGCATTACTTGTTAAGCACTGACAATATTAGGTTCAGCCCATGCATATCCCAGCTAATTGGTCCCAGTCTCAGCCCTCCCATCTCTAAGTGGTTATATTCTCTCCATGGGGATGCTGAGGTACCTCACAAGTCAATAAGGACAATCTTCAGACTGGCCTTCTGAAGACATCACTGCTATTATCTCCTACTTGTATTCCATTACTTAAGTGCAGCTTGGATATACTCATCAAAATGCTTGGCTTCTGCAATTCCCCTTTTGCTTCATCAAGCAGAGTACCAAAACAGCTGCTAAAAGCAATTTAAAACATTGTCCTAGCCCCACTGTGTATTTTCAGTTTACAGATCTGCAATACAGAATGAGAGACAGTTGGAAAGTCACAACGCACTTAAGATCCAGTAGACTACTGAAATTTTGCTTAATAGATGCATCCAGGGCTTTCCCTCACTACTGTGTAGCAGCAGTTTGTCTGTGTATCTAAAATCAGAAATGCTGAGCTTTTGGACACCACCAGGAAAGGCAACAAGTAAGTCTATTAACTCGAGGAGGATGCATAAGTTCCCCACTTCTGGGATTTTTGGACTAACACTGCAGAACTTGTTAGCTTGTACAAACCAGTGCAGCTCTGCTGTCTCACTGATATTTTGCTAATTCACATGAGTTCAGCCTTTCTTGGTCTAAGGACAACCAAAAATGACAGAGTAAAGTATTCAGAACAACCGACAGAAGTCATAGAGTATTTCTGCCTGCTCTTGTCTTGATGCTTCTCTTCCTATTCTGCTTTAGATCACAGTCAGTAGGAACCCTCTGATTAACCTGTCAGTGGTGAGTGATTTCCACGGTGTTATAACTATGGATTTTTTCAATCTCAGTTGTCAAATGCAAGAACAGCAAAACGTTTATAACTTCATAGCAGTGTACAATGATCGTTGTGAGCCGTTTCCTGTTTTAAAGTTAATAATTAGATGGAGCAAAAGTTGCAAGAGTAAAAAAGCCATCAGAGGGCAAATCACTGACAGTGTCACTCAGAAGATTCTGCCCACATGTTCTGCCCAATGGTTTTGGGACTAAAGATTAATTAGGAAAGTACTCCAAGGAGCTGATGGTGCATTATGTGGCAGAGTTCTAGGAAATAATGTTAACACCTGTAATTACTTCACTAGCAACAACATCATTTTTGCATTAGAGTATCAAGATGTTCTGACATAAATTATTTTATGCAAATGAAATAATTCATGAGCACATAACCCATTTAAATCAATGCCAATGATAGCAGATTGGGGTAAAAAGAAAGAGCAGAAATGTGTCATTAAAACCAGGAGTGATGAATCTAGACCACAGCTGTAAGTGCTGCATGGAATTTAAACTGAATGTAAATGTTTCTACAGGGCTGTGAGGCTTTATGGGACTTGGGAAACTTTTCTTCAAAGGAAATCACAGAAGAACTTGCGGAAAGCAGAGATACTCCTTTCCTCACCAATTCCTGACAAAAAACACCCCCAGCTATTAATTTAAACAGTGCATACTGGAGGTAGCAAGAAGTACTCAACTGCCATAGGTGCTAGGCTGACTATTGCCATTCCTCCAGGGATGGTGATGCCACCACTTCCCTGGGCAGCCTGTTCCAGGGCTTGGCAACCCTTTCAGCAAATAAATTCTTCCTAATGTCCAACCTAAACCTCCCCTGGTGCAACTCGTGACCATTTCCTTTCATTCTATCACTTTTTACTTTGGAGAAGAGACCAAGATCCACCACACCTATCTTCTCAGAAATGCACATGATAGCTCGACTCCCAGATGGCGACCGCAAACAAATGTATGACATTGACAGGGCCACTATTAACTGATTATTTTGGAGAACAATGTGAACCATCCTAGCACAAGTTAGCAGCAATGCTGTGTCCCCTAGGTACACTGGAGTCACGATGGCCCTGGTTTACTCCCAAAAGCACAAAACCTTTCAGTTTAGAAAGCCCCAAGGAAGGTTTGCATAGCTTTCTTCTAAATCAATCACAGAGCTGCAGAATTGCTCAGGTTGGAAGGGACCTCAGAGATCATCTACTCCAACCTTCCCTCCATGGCCAGGGACACCTCTCAACTAGACTCAACTGCTCAAGGCCTCATCCAACCTGGCCTTGAACACCCACAGGGAGGAGACAGCCACAACCTCCCTGGGCAGCCTATTCCAGAGTCTTACCATCTTTGTATTAAAGAACTTCTTCCTAAGCTCCAGTCTAATCCTGCTCTCCCTCAGTTTCAAACCATTCCCCCTTGTCCTATTGCTGGACTGGGACTTGCTCATCTTTGCTTGACCACATACAGAAACTAAGACCAACTATTACCAACTACTGCAGCACAAGAACTCACTTTGTATCATGACAGAACTAGGAAATAAATGCACATGCTTTTTTCCCTGACAGTTTTCAAGATGTTTATTTCTAGACTCACTGAAGATGTCCAAATAAAGCAGCAAAATGATCTACATAAACCACTTCAGGTGCTTATGCACTTACTGCAAGAAACAAACACCAACAAACCCAAAACAATAAAGAGATGAAAAAGGTCTTTTTTACTTGTTTGTTGGTATATAATCTTAACTTCCAGATCTAGTTCTTTCACAAAGATTATGTCAGATTATTATTTTTTTTTTGCTTTGCATGTTGTGTAATCAAACTGGTTTAGACATCTCCAATAATGAAGATGTTGCTACTATTATTATAAAGTCATTAAAAAGTAGATGAGCAGCTGCAGCCTAATAAACACAGACCTGAACAAAAGAAAGTGCTGACAAGCTGCAGTCTTGTTTTAATGTAAATTCTCATCTGCTCACATCATATTTTAACTGTACTCAATTAATAAGCTTCTGTCACTAGCAGTTTCACATAAATGGGCTAATGCTAATTATCCCTCTATTTTCAACCACAGAGTTTTAGAGAGAAAAAAAAAAAATCCTGTCTGGAAAATAAAACAAAAATAATGAGCTTTGCAAGCCATTTGAGTGGCAGAAAATAGGAGAGTTTTCACTATCTCATTTTACAAGTGTTCTGTATAAGTTTTGACAACTCTCTCATAAGATATCACAATATTGCAAAGAATTTGAACTAGTAATGTATTAACGATGGAAGAACTCATAGAAGCATCACAGAATGCCTCAGGTTGGAAGGGACCTCAGAGATCATCTACTATAACCTCCCCGACATGGGCATGGACACCTTTCAACTACTCAGCTGCTCAAGGCCTCATCCAGTCTGGCCTTGAACACCTCCAGGAAGGGAGCCTGCAGCAAGGCTGCAGAGGGACTTCTCATGAGGGTATCTAGAGATAGGACAAGCTGGAATGGTTGGAAGCTGAGGGAGAGCAGGGTTAGACTGGAGCTCAGGAAGAAGGTATTCAGTAGGAGGGTGGTGAGACTCTGGAATAGGCTGCCCGGGGAGGCTGTGGCTTCCTCCTTCCTGGGGGTGTTGAAGGCCAGGATGGATGAAACCTTGAGCAGCTGTGTCTAGTTAAGAGGTGTCCCTGGCCATGGTGCGGAGGTTGGAGCAGATATCTCTGTGAATGCACTATTTTGACTTTTCAACTTATACTGGAGTTATGCTCTAAAACACTTCTCTTACAATTAAATACACCATGATATTTCCTTAAGGAAATAAATTTGAAATCACTGGAGCTGTTACTATAAGACAACACTCATGCGTTGGTCCATTTCTAAATCAACATGCTAGATTTCCAGAAGCATTCTTCTATTCATATTAAAGAATCTAGATAATCATCTGCTTTTGGCACAACTGACACCATCAACTCCATTGCTCTTCAAATGCCCCCAGAAGGGTCCAAAGCAGCAAGCTGTATCACTGTACATTAGAGTTTGGAAGAGACCTTCAGAGATCATCAAGTCCAACCCCCTGGCCAGAGCAGGATCACTTAGGGTAGTCTGCACAGGAATGCATCCAGGTGGGTTTGGAAAGTCTCCAGAGAAGGAGACTCCACAACTTCTCTAGGCAGCCTGTTCGAGTGCTCCATCACCCTCACTGTAAAGAAGTTTCTCCTCATGTTGAGGTGAAATCTCCTATGTTCAAGCTTGAACCTGTTGTTTCTTGTCTTATTAGTGCACACCACCAAAAAGAACTTGTCCCTCTCCACTTCAAACCCACCCCTTAGATATTTGTACACATTGATGAGGTCCCCTCTCAGTCTTCTCTTCTCCAGACTAAACAGCCTCACAGGTCTCAGTCTCTCTTACAGGGGAGATGCTCAAGTCCCCTAATCATCCTCATGGCTCTTCCTTGGGTTCTCTCCAGCAGGTCTCTGTCTGTCTTGCACTGGGGAGGCCAAAACTGGAAGCAGTATTCCAGGTGTGGTCTCACAAGGACAGAGTACATGGGGAAAAGAACCTCCCTGCTGGCCACACTTTCCTTGATGCACCCCAGGATACCATTGGCTCTCTTGGCCACAAGGGCACATTGTTGTATGAGCTGCCTGAGCAGAGCAGAGCTGGTATGCAAATGCTGAGCTATTCATCAAGCAGGCATCTCACCCCCGAGAAAGTGTCTGCTGGCTGAAATTTAGGACAGGCATCGGCAGCCCACAGAAGACTGCAGCACCACAAACTCCGTTCGTTATAAATCTATTATGCTGTGCGTATAAAAACATTACACTTTAATAGCTTATAGACATGACAGCACTGGGCACTTCATCAATGTTTAATGAGCAGAGCCTTCATAATTTAAAATGTGGAAGTTTCCTCACTGAAGAATCCTGACTGAATCACCGTTTGGGGGGGGGGGGGGGGGGGGCAGTTACTGCAGAAACCTCCTGAAAGCTGAACCTCAGTGCACACAGATGCAATTTTTAAACACAGCCTTGCTTCAGAACACTGACAATGAATCACAGTCTCATCTGGAATTGTGCAGCACCGTGGTCACAAAAGCTCAGATATGGTTATTATTGCTAGGGACTGGTCTGTGAGCGTGGGCCCTGTGATGGGAGAAACATGGACTCACTGAGTATCTCAGCCTCCCATTTGATGTGTGAGCTACCCAAGGGAAAACTGCAGTTTTGTTTTCTTTCATTCAAAATATC